>NC_133773.1:111854860-111930193 GCF_003597395.2 Chelonoidis abingdonii | reverse complement strand
AAGAGAAGAGAACCTCCCTAAGCCACACTATTAGCAGACCTTAGGTGGCCCCATCCTGCAGCAAAAAAACTCAGGGACCAGACTTCAAAGAGAAAACTGCTGGAGCTTCATTCGGTTTTGCAAATTTGACAACAAATCAGCTCTGGACTAAACAAAAGACGTGAGTGCCAATGCCCGAGATGATGGGGCATCCAGGATTTCCGGGTTTGTGGATCTTGGGTAGTAGATAGAATAAGCCTGGTCGGGGCTCTAAGGGTATGTTTATTGTATCTGACATGCTCTAGAATTTCACTGCTGTATTTCCAAAGGCTGAACATTCTTATCCTCTTAGAAAAGACCTTGAAAATGCATTAAGGAGGAAAACGGTACTGGACAAAGTGCCTTGTATGTTTAAATGATGGAAAACTGCCTTCCACTATGTGAAGTGTTTATTATAAGGAATAAGAAGTCATAATCCAAAACCTTCATTGCTATCGAGACTGTGATGCTATGTTTATTGGGAAATTGGGGTGGAGTTTAAAATCAGTCACTGGTAGAGAAGATCAAATCCAATTGCAATAATACTTATTATTCTAATAACAAAGTGGGACTGATTTTAGGGTAGGAGAACAAGTTCTGCACTAAGATCAAATCTAGCAATGTACAGTCATCTGCCAACTTCTGAAATAATGGTGGAAACCCTAAACAGCAGATAAGGTGTGCGTTAATATACTAGTCAATATAAAGTTCAAGAAGTAAGCCTCAAAAAGTGGCCAGAGACAACACTATTAAGAACCATAAAAAGTTTTTCTAGTCATCTACCTGCATGTTTCATACTGCAGTATTGCCAACCCTTGGCATTCAAAAATCATGAGTCAGCCTCTTCCCCCAAATAATCGAGAACTGGTTACAAAAATCTCAAGATAAAAAAAAATGTTGGGCAATTGACATTTGCTTTCTGGCATATGGAGGCTTTATGGTTCTTATTTGTGAGCTGTGCTTGACTACCATCAGAAACATTTTCAATGAAATGTGAACTTGTGAAATAATCAAGATTCCATGAGTGGGAAAGCAACACATTAGATACCGCAATACTCATGATAAAAATTTCAAGAGTTGGCAAGACTCTCCTTATCTATGAAATAATATTCAAACAGGTTTACTACAGGGCAATTTCTCTGATGTCATCCCTGACATTATTAGAACACTTTCAAAAATTGTGTTCCATTATTACTATCAAGCCCTCATTAGGCATAATCTCCTTCCCTCCTCCCAGCTCATAGGTATGGGAATGTCTGCAAAAAAACTGTTCTGACAAATTTCCAGTGATAGTCTTTTTTTCAATATGCTCTAGCTGTAGCCAGTTTGATAAGAGAAAGATTTTCTAAAAAAATTTAAACAAATATCCTGGATATAGTTAGTTCTTACTGTGTTTGAGATTGGTTGCATTTCTTCACTCTCTCATTCTCTCTTCTCACTAATTTAAGAATATACAAAGCTCATTTGTAATTCCCAAAGAACTCCCCTCCTTTTTCAAAGATATTTCTACACTACCACTTATGGTGGTATAATTTGTGAAACTCAGGGATCTGAATAAGCTATCCCTGAGCAACAAATTACACTGACCTAAGCGCCAATGTGAACAGTGCTATGTTGGCAGGAGAGCTTCTCTCCCATTGGCTTAGAGCATTTGCACTAAAGAGCTTGCAGCTGCATCACTGAAAGCTCTCTAGTGCAGCCATAGCCTTAGTCTCTTCCTTCATTATCAAGTCTTCCCTCCCCCTTAGATCATATATTTAACTCTTGAAGCAAGGAGAGGGAAGCCAAACCCCACAGAAGACAATTGTGGGCCAGATATCAGCAGAAGCCCACAGCAGTCTCCTACACCTATCTTCCAGCTATCCTAGAGAAGTTGCTCACCCCTACATCACAAGTTGAGTCTCTGCATTCAGGAAGCTGGGCACTTCTCAGAACAGTGCAAACCTCTAATTAAATCCCTATAAAAGCAATGCAGGCATACGCAAACGTTATTTCTCCCTCTGTGCCACCCTATACACCAAGGGTGTTTTTTTAAGAGTATGGAGTCCATGGCAGCAAGACAGATGTGAAGATGGAGCTGTGCTGCTGGGACAGAAGGATGGCGCGTAGTACAGAAGCCCTGGATAGAGCAGGGTGAATAATTTGTAATAAAGAAATAATCTAATGAATTGTGATTACTTCTATTAGTAAACTGACCACGATCAATTTTCTTAAATGTGTCTTTTTTGAAGTTATTTGCTGAATAGTTTCTGTAAATAATTCTTAGACTATAACTCAAGGGCAGATCACTCGAAGTATTTGATATTAGATATCAATTTTCTCTGGACACATGTTATGTTTCTATTCACTGATCAAATTAGCATGATTCCCAGAACAGATTCTTGCAGTTATGTATTAAAAGTTTTTCTAGAAATATTATGCAATATTTAGTTAGGATTTGGTTTCATGAACGTTCCTGCTAGTAAATTCAGTTATTAGGCTATTTGCACAAGAGAGGCATGAACACAAATTTGTTTAAAATTGGAATGAATAAGAAAATTTGTTTAAATATTCCCCCCGGGGCCTAAATATGCAGGAGTCCCAATATTCATCAATTTTGTCCTCAGTTCTTTAAAGATATTCAGGGTGGTAAGTCTTGCCTCTGTGCAAAGCTAACACCTTCACCTCACCTCAACTCCTACAACAAAAATTATCTGAATGTTCTGTGAGTTGACATGGTATTTCTTAAAAATGAACATTCTGAACTCTTATTGACATCAATTATAGTGCTAGTTGATCTAATTCTTCTATGATGTTATAAAACAAAATCCTTGACTTACTTTATATATTACTGACAATCATCATTTAGCACAGTTATTGATCAATACCTCACATTACATTGTTGTCACATCACAGTAACCTTGGTCTTCTGTGGAGGTTTTTTCCCCCCCAATGGTCTAGCTCTAAGCAAGTGAGTCTTGTATAGAGAGAATGTTTAGTTTACTATGCATTTTCAAAACAAAAATACAATTATAAATAAAGCTGGAGACCTTAGCTTTGTCAAAAATCAGTATGATTTATACCACCAGAAACAGTATATTCATGATATCTTACTATGAAATAAACATTATTGCCTAGATTCTCCATGAAGATTCAGCCCCTTGCACTACTTAGGTTGGAAGGTGTTGCAGAATGAAGCTCAATTTTGCCTTTTGTCTCCTATTAGAGACCCTGGGCCATTGGTATAAGTTAGAGTAGCCTCTTGGCTACTGTAATTCTCAGAGGGACCAGGATTAACAGATCCCTACTGCCACATGCAACTCTGAGGAACTGAGCTATAGGCATTTCCAAGGAATTCTTATTTAACAAAAGTACATGAAACACAGGCTTTAAACTTAAAAATCTAAGGGCAAAATTTTGAAAAGTACCTTGTGACTAAGGTGACCTGGTCACATAAAAGCCTAAGTTCCATTGGCTTTTCAAAAATGTTACCCACAACTCAAATGGATATGATTCGGTCACTGGTTTTACTGACTATCTGCCTGAGAATATGCCAAATTGCCAGCACACCATAACTGTTAAATGGCATTTGCTTTTATTAGCATGCCTCATAAAAATGAGTTACAGTACTACAGTTTGCCAGTAAAAAGATGGGGAATGGGCACATGGAATTCAGTTCTTCATGCTGTCTTTATTAATGTCCTAAATCATAGAGCTGCTGATGAAGCCACTCTCTTTCACAACCACATTTAAGTCATATTTAAATGCATTTATACCATTAAAATGGGAATTTATACAAAGAGAATCCTATCTCAAGGGGATTGAAACCAAGTTATTTTCAGGGTACAAAACTATAGATCTCCTGCGCTCTCTTTCAAGCATACTGTGCATGCTTATTGTCTGATGCTGCTAAATGTTGGAAATATAGAGCAATGACTAAGTTCCATTCATAAAATAAAGTTGTCATTGCTACGATATTGCTGTGTGATAACTGCACTATCAGAGAGATTACTTGGAATACAGTACTGAAATTTAGAACGGGGAAGTAACGTAGTATGAGAGATTAACACCATAAAAGTCACAGGTAGACACTGGTTTCCTAATAATCACTGGAGCTCTAAAAAGATATTTTGATTTTGCAACAATTAAATATATTTATTTGTTTCAGTTGGTGGAGTAACCCCTATACAAAAGGGTCCAATTATGCATCTTACTACCTTACTGACTTCAGTGAAGCTGCAAGACACCTAAATTAACACATTCAGGATTAAAATGGATGCCTAAAATTGGGCTCCTTAATCCATGTTTGGACATTCAAATAAGTGGCCTCATTATCAGAAGTACTGAATGCCCAGTAGCTCCCATTAACATATATGTAATTTTAGGCGCTTATTTTTCAGAATATTGGCCAGTGTTTTTTAAAAAATATATCTGAATGAAGAAAATATAAAATACATACAAAGCATAACAATTGGAGTCCTTACAGATTTTCAATTAGAATTTGAGAGCAAGGGATGAAAGAGAGGGTTCCATCTGATATAATCCAATATACCATTATACTCCGTCAAATCTCAGTTTCTAAAAAATACAATATATAATAGTCTATGGGTAACATTCTACATAACTATTATATGAATTCACAGATTCCAGGGTCAGAGGGGACCATTGTAATCATGTAGTCTGACTTCCTGTATAACACAGACCATAAGACATCCCCAAAATAATTCCTAGAGCTCATCTTTCAGAAAAATATCCAGTTTTGATCTAAAAATTACCAATGATGGAGAATCCCACAAGACCCTTTGCAAATTGTTCAGACGATTAGTCACATCATTAAAATTTGAGACATATCTGATAACAACCTCCACACGCATAGTTACTGAAAAAAAATTAATATTTTACACTACCCCAGGTAATAATGTAACAGGATTCACTCACCGCAAGAGCACCTTCCCCCGCTCAGATGCCCCTTGCCAATGGTCACTCCATCGCTACAGTGGTTTCTCTTTCTGCAATTCACAATTCAGCCCTCTGACTGGCTCACTGTACCATCCCCCCTTTTGGGGTATCAACATCTTGCCAGGCCAGCTGTCTGGATGGTGCCTCCAACAGTCTTGCACCACTTCACACTGGCTGATGGGGGAGCCCTAGCTCACCTTCCATGCTGGGTTCCTGCCCAGGGATCCTATAATCTGTAGCCAAAATGTATAGTCTCCCTCCCTGCTGCTGTTTCCCTGTGCTTCCTCTTACAGTGCCTTCTCAGGCTTGCCTTCTTCACATTTCCTGTGAGGTTGACCCTTGTTCCAGGGCTAGGATCCCAGTGTTTACTCTCCCCCTCAGATTTCCTCCTCTGCCCCTCATTACTCCTAGAGAGTGAGAGCACACTTTCCCTGCAGCCTCCTGCTGCTATAAACTTCCTCTTTTTATAATCCTTGCCCAGCTTCTCTGTCAGCTGGGCTTCATCTCCCGTTATAGTGTTTATAACTCCCTGGGCCTCCCTTCAGGTGCAACTGTGAAGGTTAATTGACCCATTTTAGGCCACTTTAACCCAATCAGGGCTGCTGTGGGGTAAACATCCCATCACAAATAATAGTTAGTGCTGAGGCATGTAATGATAATGTGTGCTGAACTATATTACTGTGCTGTTGCAAATAAACAACCAATTATCAACTGTAACATGGAATAACAAGCTGACTCTCTTCATGCACATCAAGCACTATCTCGTTTTACCTGTTCTGTCATTTCTGCTTGACTGCATCTTATTGAATAATATTGAATAACCAGTTAAAGTTTGAAATGTTAACACAGTTCATTGCCCACATATTTTCCAGGCAACACGTTATTGCTTTTTTCCAAAGTGTCTCTGTATCTTTATATGCATAGATATGATATTACATTGATCATCATACACGAGTAGCACTTTTACAGGCTGCAATTCTATAACAGGCTGGTAAAAAAATATTTCTGGTCACAAATTTGCTTGACTGAGTCTTCTTGAGAATGCCTCTTACTTTGTCTAAACAATTCCTGACTCAGTTTCTGCAATATGGGGTATTCTAAGTGGATGAAACCAAATATATATTTTTTAAAAGTTATCATTTCCTTTAAAAGCAGCAGAGAATCCTGTGGCACTTTATAGACTAACAGACGTTTTGGAGCATGAGCTTTCATGGGTGAATACCCACTTCGTCAGATGCATGTAGTGGAAATTTCCAGGGGCAGGTATACATATGCTAGCAAGCAAGCTAGAGATAACGAGGTTAGTTCCATTCAGGGGGATGAGGCCTCTGTTCTAGGAAGTTGAGGATGTGAAACAAGGGAGGAAGAACTGTCTTCTGTAGTTGGTCGAATGCCATTCACATGTCGTTGTTTAATCGAGCTAGCTGTGTCAATTTTGCAGATGAACTGAGCTCAAGCACAGGAACAACTAACAGTGCCACTGATACACAGGTACCCTTGCACCAACAGCCAGAAGCAAGACTCCACATGGACTGCTCTGTCGAGCCATTTGGGTCAATGACAGTCTGGACCTATCATTGAAGATTCGCCGACATGCACAGGTTTCGAATTGTGGAAAAAACACAACGCTTGCCTCCAATAACCTGTCGTGCAGAACACAATACCCTATCCAGAAGCCTCAGAACCCCCTGACATTATGATCAAGAGGCTGATAAGGAGGTGCTCTGTCATCATGAAACAGGCCTGACTACCAAGGAGGCTGCAGACACACTCTCCAATACCAAATTCTACAGGCCACTTCCCTCAGATCCACTGAGGAATACCACTAAGAAACTCACCATCTCTCCTGTCCTATTTCGTCCTACACAACACCGGAACAAATCAACAGACCCTTAGAGCCCCGACCAGGGTTTATTCATATCTACTTACCAAGTCCCAACCCGGAAATCCTGGACGCCCCATCATCTCGGGCATCTGGCCTTCACTGAGGACTGTCTGGATAATGTGGACTCGCTATCTCACCTATGCACCAGCACTCCCAAGCATTTCCTAGACCACCACTGATTCCTGGAGGAAATACAATGCAGTGGGTGACCTTCCAGAAACACCATCCTAGCCACCATGATGATAGGGTCGTCTTCATCTTAACATTCCCACACAACAGATGGATTATTAGGCTGTCTGGAACAGGTATCTGCCTGATTGATGCCACAGACACAACTGGGGCTAGCTGAGCTCGACGTGTGTGAGGCCCTTTCACTCCTCACGTCTACTGACAACTATTTCAAATTGAATGACCATATATATTCTCCAGATCAGTGGCACCGCTGGACACCCAGCATGGACCCCACAATTTTGCCAATATTTTTCTTGATAAGGTGTGCGTAAATCCTATTTGGACGAATTGCTTCTCCTCAGCGTCCTTTCGTCTCGATTGTCACGACCTAACACTTCTCTACTATCTAAATTGATGATCATTCTTCATCTCTGGACCCATGGAAGGAGGCTTGTTTTTAATAGACTAAGATTTCCACCTACGTATATACATGCAACAGCTGTACCTGCAAAAACACACTATGCAAGCTCGCCGACCAAGTCTACGCACCTTGGTGAGGCTCCTCATTTCCTTAGGATACCGGTTTACGTTGCAAATTCAGAGTGCCAACGCTGAGGTCACAAATATCACAACCAAAATCACCATATATTTATAACCCCAAAATCTCTATCTCGTTTCCTTCTTGCTCTTAGTGATTTAGTTTTGATGGCGAAGATAGATCTTTTGTGTATAAGGGTGTTGTAATGTGACCGCCAACAATATTTTGCACTTTGGTTCTAGGAAGCGTCGGACCCTTCCATGTAGATTGGTCCAGCTGAGCTTCGATGGTGGGGTGGAAGCTGCTTGAAATCTTTTGGTGGATTTCCAAAAGTCTCCTTCCCATGTCCAGATGATGGAAAGATGTTCATAATGTAGTCATAGGTAGGAAGGGGGCATCATGGTGAGCGGACGAGTTGAGGAAGCAGTGTATCCAGTCGGCCATAAAAAATATTGGCATATTGTGGGCCATGCGCGGTGTCGCATAGCGTGCCACTGATCGTATGGAGTAATTACCATTTCCGAGTCAAATTTGAAATAGTGTGTGTGAGGATAAATTGGCACTCAGACGCTATGCAGCCCGTTGTGCTGTGCATCATCTAGGGATGACTGTTTACTCTGATCAGCTTGTTCCCATCGTGATGTGTTGTTTTGTGTAGAGGGCCTCTAATCCATGGGTGCGGGTAGGATGGTGTGTTTTCTACTCTATTCGTCAACACAATGCATTAGTATCCTCCGGAAATCTACAGTGGTGTCACGGAAATAGCTGGGACAGTGCTGGTGGCATACGGCTCTGCGTCAGTCTAGTCCCAACTTCTTCTCACATCTCAGTGAGGTGCCAATGCCCGAGATGATGGGGCGCGTCCAGGAATTTCGGGGTTTTTGGATATCACTTGTTGGTAGCAGATTAGTAATAACCCTGGTCGGGGCTCTGATAGGGTTATGTTGCATTTGTTCCGGTGTTGTGTAAGGAGTGTCCTGTTAGGTGGCTGCATGTTTCTTAGTGTATCCTCAGTGACTCTGGAGGGATTTTTTGTATGTGGAGGTTGTCTGGCAGCCTCCTTGGTAGTCAGGCCTGTTTCATGATGATCTTCAAGGCACCTACAATTATCTCAGACCTCTTTGAGTCATTAATGGTCAGGGTGGGTTCTGAGGCACTCTGATGGTAATTGTGTTCTCGTGCCACGACTTAAGGTTATGAGGCAAGCTTGTTGATTTTCCACATTTCTGCGCTGTGCATGTTCAGGCGTGAATCTTTCAATGTAATTTGGCTCCGACTCCTGTCATATTTCACCCGGAAATGGACTCGTCAGGAGCAGTCCAATGTTGCGAGTTCTCTTTCTTGTGCTGGTTGTGGGTGAAGGTACCTGGTATCTCGTGCACTGTATATAGTCGTTGTCCTGTCTGAGACGGTACTCAGTATTCCTCTGCACATTTGACACCATCAGACATCACGGATTAAACAAAGACAGCAGTGCAATGTGCGCTGGCCAACTAAGACCAGCAAAACCACTGTTTTCTACACTTCTCCTTTGGTATTTGTATAATAGCAGCACTCCTATCTTCAGTTAGACATATACAGGGCGCTCTCCTACTCTTTCTGTGATCCATAACATCTCTTAACCTGTTTTATCTCTGAGCTTTTGCATAATATAAGATTCACCTTGCCTCCCTGCAACTATGTCCTATTATTCCCTATGCCTCTCGACACTGACAGTGGGTATTCCATGAGATTATGTGTCGTTGCTTCAATATATTCGTCTGTTAGTCTATAAGGTGGCGAACGAGTTGGATTCTTTGCTGCTTTTACAGATGCCATTGACATAACTTACGGGCTACCCTCTGATATTTATTTAGCTGTAGATTTAACATAGATTATTGTTATTTGTAGGTATCTGCTTTGATCTGATTGCTTGAGGATGGTACCCTTACTCACTTAAAATGGACTAAGTACTCAATCTTATTGTACGTTATAAATTTGTTTTTTCTTTGTCTAAAACCAGGTTGTAGTGAGAAGTCATAACTTGGCAGAAGCCTGTTGTGTATATTTCTTCCCCACATTGAGGGAGGGGATGAATTTCATGAGCCTTACGGTACAGTTCCGTCAGTGCGCAACAATGTTAATTTTAGGGTTTTAAACATACAGAGAGATAGGTGCATGCGCTTAGGAACTGGAGGTGCGTCTTGTAGCTGTGCCTCCACCCATGCAGGGCTGCATTAAAAACTCGTGGTGTTTGCGTCTAACTAGATTGTTCTGGTGTGTCCGCTTACCTATCATTTGACGAGTTGTGCTGGTTAATAAGGGTGGAGGCTGCGTCAGCACTGATACTCGTTGTGAAGGGAGGCTGGTGGTCAGGAGGGTTTTCAGTAGGTTACCTCAGTTACCAGATTGAACATCTGAGGAGAGGAGACCAGCAGCAGTGTATAACCAAAACAAATGATGCAATTAGATTTATTCCCCCACCACAACAAACTCCACCTGTATGATAGAAATATTTCTTGTAGCAATAGGGACTGCTCTTCCAATGAGAATATAGAGGTCATTACTTACGTAACAGCTTTCAATAGTTCCGTAGGCCAGTAGATTAATGCAGCGACAATGCACAGGAAAGTCTAAAATATATCATGTGTAGATAATGGCGAGAGATTTTCACTTAGGAGATCCAGAAGAGCCCATTAAGTGGATCGTCTAGCCATACCGTACTTCTGACAATTGATCCATACCTTCAGGAGACCCAGAAGAGCGGTTCCCTCCGAACGAAACTTCCTTTTGAAACAAATAAGCATATAACATATTTACAAAAAGAATACACACATCAAAAAATAGATACATACATACACCTAATAATATATAACAACACCCAATAAATATAAGATAACACTAGATAGAGCGCTAAACAAACATATCATGAAAAGATGACCATTAATAAACCATATAAACACACACATGAGACAAGAAATAGCTCACTAGATATTATGACCTCACATATAGATAACATCTAGAGAAGATACCTATATACATACTAAACTAATAGATAATGTTTACAAATATATAATACATAAGCAACAATCAAATATATATTATATTCATATAATTAGTATATACAAAATTTGGTGTGTGCCAAAGCTCTGATCCCCTCCTTATAACACCGTAGCAGTCCCTCATAGCATAATATCTTGTAGCATAATCTATACTACCCCCTTACTGTTATTCCCTCTCGCCTCTAAGTCCAAGTGCAAGACACCCCATCCTAGTATGTAACCAGACATCTCGAATTCACTCGTTTTTATATCCCTTGTCGAAAATTTCTTAAAAGTAAGACTTGGTTTGCCTAATGCAATGCAGTTCAGACCTGTGACAAGTAGGGATGTATAGTGCTGACTTACCACTTCCAACTCTCTAACTCCTGCTATGGTGTACCATCTCAAAATCAACAGTTCACGACCTTCAATATTATAACAGCAATACATGAATGCCCCTTCACGATTAGCTTGCAGGCCCACCAATTCACTCCCTTATAGCTATGATGAATGTAATTTGTAGATGGGGCGTGCGTGTGCTGTGTGTCAGAAGTATAGGCCAGTTTGTCTCTGTGCAATTACAACCAAAATTGATGACGTGCGAGAACTGCAAGAGATTAAAATTCAAGTACCCATAGAGACTACAAAGCATTCACAATGGAGCTCCTCACCTAGAGATTTATCATTACGCGATAGAGCATATGGCACATGCAAAGATGACGTCGTATGTCATAGTGAAGCATCTAGAAAGTACTCACTCTCCTTAATTAAATCACATCTTGATTCACTTCCGCGTCAATTCCCTGCTGCACGTGGTCTTTTGATTTAAAAAGTCTTTACAAGGAGACAGTCTAATAATCACTTAGTTCACTAGAATAACACATGTCCTTCCCCTTACTAACTTAATTATTAAAGCTACAAAAGAATAATTCCAAGTGCTCTAAGGAGTTGTCTACCTAGTTGTATTTAATCAAGTTTAGCGATTCTGGACTTATGCTACTATTGATACACAGACCATAAGAAGTCCCCAAAATAAGTTGCCTTAGTAGGGTTCGAGTCTATATCATACTAAAATATCTTTTATAGCCATCATAACAATCAGTAGAGTTACTCTCAATTACAATGTGAATACTAGCGAGAGAGACCGCTTATAGCAAAACTTGTTTCAGGTGTACTGATTAGTCACATCATGTAAATAATTTGTAAGCACACTCATGCTAAAAAACAACCATCCCAACTCGAAATAAGTTTGCGATAGAAGAACTCATTTAGCAAATAGTATAATAATTAAATTAAGAACAGCAAGCTACCCCGATATGAGTTCTTGATAATGAGTAATACAGGTATTCATTAGCTATCGCGGTCAGCCTCGCCGCTCGCTCATCATGCTCTCTGTAGCCAAAACGGTTCATCTCAGGCTTAACAGATTGCGGTGTGCGTGCGTTCGTGCAGTATCACATATACAGCCCTCTACTTGACTTGACTCCTATCTCATCCCGCTCCTCTTTGTTTGCTCGTTATCAGAAGCATCTATTGTCCTGTCCCATTGCTTGTATTGAGTAGTGGGTGGTAGGACTTTGTTCTCAACTCTATCCGTGAACGAAATGTGCGCTATCTTGCTTCCACACGGCTTGCTTCGTATGCGTAGCAGTCCCTTAGCTCGATCGTTTCGTGCTGCTGGTTTTTCTGGTGTCCACAAGGAGCCTTGTTCCTTATGTATATGGCGTGTTATAGCTCAATTATTATTTTTTGTTGTGATTTGATAGGTGCTGCTCAGCCTACACACTGCCGGCTGGCATGTTCATCTACTTGCATATACCCTACACAATGATCCATTCTCTCAGGTTTGTTTTCCTTTACTCTTCAACCTATTCTGCCTTGTGCGGGTGGTGAGACGCCTATTGGTGCAAAGAGCATGTATATTCTCCAATAGAGTGTTACTACAATCTCTCAAGCTCACATTCTTGCAGGAGTTTTGCACTTCCTTTGATCTCCGCTATCTAAGTTAGGAGTGAAAGAGACCACTATCGATATCCTTGGCCACCTCCATTCTCAGTGAGTGTTGGATTTTTGTGGGAAAGAGTCTGTAGATGCGAATTAATTATTTGTCACTGGCTGTGTGCGTTTTCAAGTTTTTGTGAAGAGCCAATTTTCTGTGATTGAATATTGTGTTCTATAAATCTTTTGCCCATCATTGTGATTTTTTGCTATTTTCATCCTTCTCTAACTTATTTGAATAGATGATTCTGAGAAACTCCAGGCTATACGCATCTGTCGTGTCGGCATTCTAGTTCGCTCCCTCGAGCTAATCTATGTTAGTGTTATTATTAACTCCCGGGCTTCCTACTTCTCTGAATATTTTTATTATAAGTGTGCCTAAAGTTCCGTGCCCATTTTCTAGTGCTTTATATAATCACTTTAACAAAAAGACCGTTTCTGTCTCCAATTAGCTACCATCTCATAGTGAGAGGAAAACATTGATACAAACACACTATGAGCCAAGTTACGATGTGTGATCGATGAGAGCAACAATCAGTGTGAATCAGAATGCCAGCGTTTTATTTCCCTTGCATCACTTGCAGAGTGCAAATGAGATCACAGGAAAGAGAATGCGAATTCAGGTCCTAGAACTTTTTTCTTCACACCACCTCATGCCATAATGGTCTGCGAGATGACGATATAGTGAGAAAGCGTTTGTTAATGTTAGATACTCTCATTTATTATGCATCTGCATCTAATCCGAACAGTCAGGTGCTCTTCAGATGGGCGACATAAATTCACCATCTCGAACATGCCAACACTAGCCATCTGTTATGTGCGTGAAGGCATACATCTAATTGTTATTTTTTTTGGTAAATTTATAACTGTGTGCTCGTCCCTCATTTTACACCCTCCCTGATTGCAAAATTGCTACCAAATCCATTCATTATCAACTGGTAACATGAAGAGCGAATCTGACT
The DNA here is from genome assembly GCF_003597395.2 of Chelonoidis abingdonii. Classification (NCBI taxonomy): domain Eukaryota; kingdom Metazoa; phylum Chordata; order Testudines; family Testudinidae; genus Chelonoidis; species Chelonoidis abingdonii. The sequence continues at coordinate 111,916,663 of NC_133773.1, read as the reverse complement.
CTCTTCAAGCTCGACATTCAGCCCCATTGATGCTACGTTAACTCTTACACTGTGGTGAACTGATCATTCCTCTTGCTTGACTTCAGTTGCCTATGTAGAATAATTATTGAATAACCAACGTGTTTCATCACGTTTTAGCAATATGTCTAGTTATAAATCATTACCTTGACAGTTTTACATCTCTGTGATTAACACCACCATATTTTGGCACCATAGGGGAAGAGAATCGAGCCAGCCCCCATTGAGTTGCTTTTTCGCAAGTTGTCACTCGTGCATCTTATTAGTATGCATAGTATGATCATTAAACTATTGCAGTAAGGATCTCATTCTCGTGCACGATAGCCCTAGATTACCACTGGCCATTCTCCAGTGAGTTAGTATGCAGGGCCTTGGTTGTGGTACTAGTAAATACTTTTCTAGTTCCTTTGCTGATCTAAGTTTTCTGATGTGATGCCTTTCTTTACATTTTGTTCATACACCTAGTTCCTGCACCTCCAGTTTTCCTGCAAAAAGGGTTACCCTTTAACCACACATGTCTGTGTTGTTAATGTTGCCATTTCCCACTTTGAAACTTCACTTCCATTAGCAATAAAGAAATCAACAATTTCAGTCTGCCAGAATGTTTCACAGCCTGAAGAATGGTATACCAACAGACACGAAGCGTTCTCAGGACATATATGGTGTGTGAGAACACATAATAATCTACGTAGCGTCTTAGGCTAAGACAGGAATGCATAGGAATATTATCCTACTTTTTGCTATACCTTTGATGCATTCTTTTCCGGTTTAAAAAAGGACACGTGTGTGGCGCTTATACAATCTCTTTATAGGTGCACCTTAAACTAGCGCGCTCACATGACCACGTGATAACTGTATAGCATGTGGCCCTTGATATCAGCTCCTATTTTAGTGGCGCTGAAGTCAAAATTCAAGAACTTCATTATATATAATATATCCATAAAACAGTCAGAGTAACAAAAAAATACAAATAAATACTATTGCGAAGATACACAAATTTAAGGGAAAGCAAAATGAGAAAGCCACTCAAAAATAATAAACTTGAGACCCAACTTCCTCTATGCCCACCCCAGCATTTCACTTGCTTATGTTCGTGCATTTAATGAATTCAGCAAGAGGAAGCAGGAGAGGGATGCAGCTTTCGCTGCTTATATATGCCTGAAAGGCCTCCCCCATTTTGGTGATGACTTTTAGGGCCTTACCAAGTCGACAAGGACGAGCAACAGGGCTAGATAGTAGTTATTAGACGCCAAGGAGAGTCTAGAAGTTCTATCACTTGGAAGAAAACGCTGCAGAGGGGGATAGACGCGGCAGCGCTGTTTGAGAACAAGGCCAAGGTTCTGGAAGAATAGTGAAAAAGCCAACAGAGCTGCGAGCACCCACCGTGATCCAGAGCTCAAGAGTTTTGCCTGCGATGATGAGCGTACAATTCACAGCAAATATCGTTTGGATCCTTGTAGAGCCCCGTCTGTACGAGATTTTTAGAAATTTAGTGTTGTCTCGAAATTTGCGATTGTGATATACCCTGAGAGGCAGTACCACTTCATCGAGCACTGAGATTTGTTGCTCTTCCTCAGTCCAGAAGATTTTTTCATTGTCATGACAAAGTTTACAGTGAAAGACTGGAGTTGCACCTTTACGCTATCTTGACCTAGTTTTATAGTAGGTTCGTTCTAACTCTGTAGCGCACAATCGAGTATGAGGGGGGGGGGGGCGGATGACCAAGCGGATGGACGCGGACGTGTTGAAGGGGGGGGTAATGAGGGAGGGGTGGGGTCGGCATGTTCGAGGACGGTAGGCGAAGAGAAGGGGTGGGGTGGGGAGTGACAGTAGGGGGGAATGGTTGGGGTAGTTGGGGGTAAATGGTAGGGTAGTAGTCGTTTGGTAATGACGCGAGGGGGGCACGTCGACGGAGGGTCGGTTGTATGTTAGGGCGCGTGAGATTGGCTGGAGGTGTGGGGGTGCCGAGGTGTTGGGCAGGAAAAGTGTAATTCTGAGGGGTTCTTGCCGAGTGTGTCAGCGTGTGGTGGGAGGGCGGCTGGATTTTGAGTGTGGTGGGCTTTTGTGGTGTGGGGAGAGGATTGCCAGCGGTTTAGGTGCGTGTTCTAGTTGGTGACCATGAGGGAGATTGAAGTGTTCTCCTGAGCTGTTGTGTTTGTGGAATGGTTGAGTTGATGGGCCTAGGAGTGTCGGAGAGTTGGGTGTGTCGCAGTGTTGGTTGCTTTTGGGCGTGGGGTGGAGAGAACGGTGTCGGCGGGTTGTGGGGGGCGAAGTTTTGTTCAGAGGAGGTGGGCATGTGCGTGGCAGCGATGGGGGATGACTGGTGATAGTTCACAGTTGGGTTGAGGTGGGTGGCGAGGGGAGTGAGACGAGACGCGCTGGGGTGGGGTAGTGGGGCTGGATGGGTGGTTAGTGGCCATGATGAGTGGGGTGTCTGCCGTTGAGGTGAGGTGTGACAGAGCTGGGGAGCGTAGGGTTTGTTTCCGAGGGGGTGTTGGTTCGCGTGGGGTGGGTGCAGTGGTGGGGCGGGGTGAGGGTGGTCTCGCCTTCGAGCAGGGATGGGTCGATGGTGGGTGAGGGGTGACAGCAGAGGTGATACATTGACGGTCAGCCAGGCCTGGAAGGCTGTTGGTTATGGGGTGTCGTGGAGGCTGGGGTTGATTGACTGGAGTTGAGTTAATGTGAAAGACGAGTCGGGGATGCAGTGAAATGGGGTGCGATGGTGGTAGTTGTGATGGAACCTGAGGAGGCATGAGTGTCGCCGGTTTACATATGAGTTGTGAGAGGTTGAGGTGGTGCGCGAATGGGACGAGGAAGGATGGTGTGGTGTAGTCGGCAGCTGTGTGAGCGCGGAGCTGAGTATTGTGCGGAGGTGGGGCTGGCTGATGATCGCGGGCATGTGGATTGAGCATTGCGCGTGGAGTGGTTGCGCGACGGGAGGGTTGAGGGAGCAGGTGGCGGGCGTTGAAGCTGAAGAGAGAAGTGGTGAATAGTACATCTTTGGAGGTTCGGTGATGGTTTGTGGCCTGGCGAGCGGGGGGCGTTGGGAAGTGCTGTTCTGGGAGTTTGATAAGTAGCGGTGCATGAGTGTAGTTCTAATGATGGCGGCTGGGGCGATGGTGTGCTATTGCTCTGAGGTGCAACGTGCGAGGTTCTGGTAGTTCAGGGGAGCGCTTAGTGCAGGGTGATATGGCAGCTATTTGGATATAAGGGTGGGGTGCATGCGGGCGTGGAGCGTGAGTGCGGATGGGTAAGTGCATGGAGATGGGCGCGATGATAGCAGTTTGTGCAGTGTAGGATAGTGCTCGGAAGGGGGGGATTCGGATGGGGAGGGGATGAGATGAGCGCGAGTAAGTAAGGGGTGCGTGTTTACGGGTGGCGGGGCGGGCGAGTGCATGGGTGATGGACTGTGGCGTGGCCGAGAGGTCAGCGGGCGAGTTAGTTGAGGCACGGATGCACTAGCAGCGGAGTAGAACCGGGATTACCTGCCGGTTCAGGGGGCGGGGAGCTGGGGCTTGATCGACCAAAAGAGGAGGATGAAGCGGCCGAAGGGGAGAGGACAATCGAGGAGGACACCGAGAGAAAGGGAATATTTTGAGAAGGAACTAGCTGTCCTCGTGTGTTCTGTCGAGGTCGGCCCTGAGGGGGGTCGCGATGTAAGGGGAAGTAGCTTGCTGCAGCACCGCGTGGATCAGTGTGAGGCGGGTATGAGTGGATAGGGGTGAAAAGGCGGCTGGGGACGCGAGGGTAACTCGTGGTGAGGGGGAGGGTTGGCGAGGTGTGGGGCGCGGCCGGGAGGTGGGTATGGAGGGGCGTGGGTGGGGGCGGAACAGGGGGCAGTGCCGAGCACGTGACAGTGAGAAACGGGCTGGGTGTACGTCCCTTCGGGCTGGGCTGGTAAGGTTGACGGAGGAGGGAGGAGCCGGAGAGACAGAGTGGAGGGAGACAGCGCATAGAGGGCAGAGGTAGTGGTGGAGACGTAAGGTCGTTGGTATGTCGGCTAGGCTTGGGCTGTTGTCCGAGTGAGGAGTCGGCGGTTGGCCTGATAAGGCGTGCGTGCAGGCGGGGCCGGCGAGGCGCGGGATCTGGTGTGGCCGGGGGTGGCGGAGGGAGGCCGACTGCTTGCGAGCGCTGCCGGGCTGGGTATGATCGAGAGATGGGGTGGGGGGGGTAAAGAGGATAGTCGAGAGTCTCAGGGTGAGGGGGTGGGGGGCGAGAGGAGGCGTCGAGGTCACGGTTCTGCGGTGGTGGGTGCGGCGCTTGAGTTGGAGGGGGTCGTACGAAGGTGCGGGAGTGGGGTTGGGGGGGGTAGTGTCGAGGGGCAGAGCGCGACGGTGGGCGCGAGGCGCGTGGGGGTGAGCGAGACGGGTAGGGGCTGGGGGTTGGGCGGAGGATGGTGCGGGAGGTTGTCGGTGGGGGCTTGGTGGGGCCGGTAGGGTGCGACGCGTAGAGGGAAGTGGGAAGGGAGGGCAGGCGGGGGGGGGGGGGGAGGGTTGGTGGAGGTGGGAGGGGTGTGCCTGGTGGGGTAGGGCGGGGGGGGCGGTGGGGGCGGTCGGGCAAGGCGGGTGCGTGGGGGGGGTGAGAGGGGGAGGTGGCGAGAGGGGTGGTGTGGCAGGCGAGCTGGGGCATGGGGTGTGGTGGGCGGGATGTCGGAGGGGGGATGGGGGGAGGGCGAGGGCTCGAGGCGGTGTGCGTCGTAGGAGGAGGGGGCAGCGATGGTTTGTGGCGGTTTGAGGGAAGAGAAAGAGCGGGGAGGGGGGGGGGGGTGGGGGGGGGGGTGTAAGTGCCTCTCCTACAGGTTTTTGTATCATTGCATTCCTAATATCGGATTTGTTGTCCCATACCCTCTTCCGTAGAGGACTGTCCAGTTGGCATCCAGATTTCTGGTTCCAACAACCCGAAATCTGACTTCCTGAGAAAAGAAAACTACAATCATTGGTCACCGCCCAGAACACACACCCTAAGCCACTATGGATGTTAGAAAGAGAAAAAAAAAGAAAAAAAAATAAAAAAAAAAAAAAAAAAAAAAAATAAAAAAATAAAGAAAAAAAAAAAAAAAAGCATTAAAGTGTGTAATAATGACACATAAGAGCATATGAATTCCACACATTATAAAATAACACAGAAGTAGTGAAATATAGATATACACCAGAGGAGCTGGAAAAGACAGACATACTTACGACCAAATCAAAAGTCCATACACTGTGAATTACAAGACATATAAATAAAAACAGGATATATTGAAGTTACATCAGAGAAGTTAAAAAACAACAAACAAAAAAAACATAGCGACAAGAAAACACGATCAAACCAAAGATAAAAAAAAAAAATAAAAGAAATAAAAAAATAAATATAAAAAAAAAACAAAATAACGAAAAAATAAAAATACTAAAAAAATAAAACAAAGCTCTCTACACCCGAAACAATCCCACCACACAGCATGGTATTCCACCCAACCCCGGAGATCTCTTGTGACGCCCATCACTCGGGCATTGGCAGCTCTTCACTGAAGGACTTGGGATACATTGGGACTCTCTTACTCCAGTAACCCATTGCCACCAGCACCCTCCCAGCAATCTTCCGTGACACCACTGATTTCCTGAGGAACTACAGTGCATTGTCACCTCCAGAAACACCCATCCATAAGCCCCATGATGTAAGAACTCTCATTACACAAAATCCCACACACAAATGGAATCAAGCTGTTCGATAACAGTATTCTGAATGATCCACAGCACAACTTGGCTGTACTGAGCTCTGGCCTTTATACTCACCACACACTATTCAAGTTTGATGACAATATATATCTCCAATCAGTAGGCAACGCCTATGGCCTCGATGCCCACAAATGCCAATATTTTTATGGCTGACCTGGAACAGCCCTTCCTCAGCTCTCGTTCCACCCACGCCCTTCTCTAACCTACACTATCATTGATGACATCTTCAATCTTCTGGAACCCATTAGAAAGAGACTCTCGGAAAAATTCCCCACGATTTCAAACAGCTTCCACGCCCAACCATCAACCCACCCTGGACCAATCTCACAGGAGGTCCACTTCTTTAGCACCACAGGTGCAAATAGTACGGTCACATTAACACCACCCCTATATCGAAAACCTACCGACCGCATGCCTACCTTCATGCCCCAGCTTCCATCCGGGCACACACACAATCACTGTCTCAGCACGCACTTGAGATAAATGCATCTGCTCTAACCCTCAGACAAGAGAACCAACACCTACAAAATCTCCACCGAAGCATCTCAAACTACCAATACCCCACGAGGAAATAAGGAAACAAGATATCAAGAGCCAGACGCGTTCCCCAGAAGCCTCCTAACTGCAAGACATAATCCCCGAAGAAAGAAAACAACAGGACTCACTGCCATCACATACAGCCCCCAGCTAAAAACGCTCCAACGCAATCTTCAGGTTATCTACAACCCATGTGGACAATGTATCCACACTTCATACAGGCCTTGTGTTGGCAGGCCAATCCTCTGCCCACAGCAACCTCTGCCAACCTGAACGATTTCCTGCACGCATCAACTGCACTAACCATCACCATAGTACCCAGCTCAGCAAACCAATCCAGTGCAACGACCTCTGCCAACTCTGCCCGACATATCTACTTACCCGCTGCAGGCCATCACAGGACCTAACCAGATTCACATGTTACCATCAGTTACATTCACCTGACAGGTCACCATGTACTATACCCATCATATGCACAATGCCCCTCTGCATATTATGCTTGCCAAACTGGACACGTCTCCTACGGAAGAAAAGGACAATATTGACACAAATCAGATATCAGAGATGGCGAATATACAAAAACCTGTAGGAGAAGCACTATAAACCTACCATGGCACAGCTTAGCAGACCTTAGTGGCCATCCTTGCGCCAATACAAATTCAGGACCAGACCTTTCCAAAGAAGAACAACTTCTGAGCTTCGGTTCATCTGCAGAATTTGACACCATTCAACTCAGGATTGAACAAACATTAATGCTTGCCAACTACAGAAACAGTTTCTCCTCTCTTAGTTTTACACACTCAGCTGCTAAACAGGGGCTCTATCCTCCCTTGATTGATACTACCTTCGTTATCTCTAGCTTGCTTGCGCATAAGATATACCTGCCCCTGAAATTTCCACTACATGCAATCTGACGAATGTGGGTAAAGTCACACCATGAAAGCTCATGCTCCAAAATGTCTGTTAGTCTATAAGGTGCCACAGGATTCTCTGCTGCTTTTATAGATCCAGACTAACACGGCTACCCCTCTGATACTTGACATCATTTCCTTTAGTCTTCTGGCCTGACTAGCAACTCATTGTAGCTCCAAAATACCTCGAAGACATCATCATCAAGAGCCTGAAGTTGCTCTTTTAGATGGAGCTTACAAACGGGCTTTCCCGTCTCCTCTGACTGATAGCTCACTTCCACTATTCTGCTCAGCCCCTCCTGCTAGACTCCACTATCATTGTCCTTGTCCAGTGAACAGGAAACCAGACAGACACTTTTACTTCCCTAGAGAGCACCTACATGTTCCAGGCTTTGGGAAGTAGGATTTTTTTTCCCTAGCCAATTATTATAGTCAGCACTGTTATCAGCTCATAAAGTTAAGGTTTGTGGCGTTTTCAAATATAAAAGCCTATTTTCAGGATGGACTTTCTGGTCAGAATGACACTCAATATCCCAGTAGTTGGAGCACTCACCCAGGATGTGGCAGGACCTGAGTTTAAGACCTGAATCAGGAAGATGAGGGACTTCAACTCAGGTCTTCCTCACTTCAAGGGCAGGCCCTAACCACTGGGCATTCGTATGTGTGTTTGTGTGTGTGTCCCCTCTGAGAAACCTTCCTGACAAAATTATAATAGAAATTGACACATTTCAATGAAAAGTTTCTGTTTTGATTAATTAACAATTTATGATGTAAAAATGTTTTGGTGAAAAGTTCCTGACCAGCTCTAATTTTTAATTAGTGAACTGGAACTAAATATAAGGTCATTGCTGATTAAATCTGGGATGACAAAGACTAGCAGGTAAATAATGATGTGGACAGGGTAGTTATACAGAGTGATCTGGATTGCTTAGTAATCTGGGCCCATTCAAACAAAATGACTCTTAATACATCCCACTGCAATGTTATGTATATAGGAGCAAAGAATGCAGGCCCTATCTACAGTGTGGGACTGTATCCTGGAACGCAGCGACTCTGAAAAGGATTTAGGGGTCATAGTAAGCAAGGAACTCAATATGAATTTCCAATGCAAATCTGTGGCAAAATGGCTAATGTGAACCTTAGATATATAAAACAGGGGAATAGGAAAGTGATTTAGTTTATTCTCTCTGTATACAGCATTGATGAAACAATACTGGAATACTGTGTACTGTTCTGGTGTCCACACTTTAAAAGGGGTGTTGAAAAATTGGAGTGGGTACAGAAAAGACCCACAAAAATTATTTGACCGGCTGAAGAAAATGCCTTACAATTAGAGATTTAAGCTTCTCAGTCTGTTTAGCTGTTCAGAAAGAAGGCAGAAGTGAATTGATTATGGTATCTAAGAATCTTCACAGAGAAAATACTGGGTAGTCTAGGGCTTTTCAATCTAGCAGAGAAAGGCATAACAAGAACCAACAGCTAGAAGTTATAGCAAGACAAACTCAAATTAGAAATAAGGCATGATTTTTTAATAGTGAGGGTAATTAACCATTGGAACTTGGTGTCTCAAAACAAAGACTCAGTGCCTTTCTGGATGACAGTCAAACATGAGTTATTAGGCTCAATGCTGGGTGAAATTCTATGGTGTCTGCTATATGGATCAGACTGGATGATCTGGGAATCTATGATTATAAAGAATGTACAAAAAACTGGTGTCAGTGGGAGCTGTGCTCTAAACTTACAAAGTGTGTAATAGAATGTCAAGTATTCTGAACATCAGTTGACATTTGGGGCTTTAATCTGTCCCTCATATGTAAACGGGGGATAAGAATACCATCTCACCTCACTGGGGTATTGTGAAGATAAATTCATTGATTTTGATAAAATACTAAGATGTTAAATGAAAGCACCATATTCACCCTGTATTCAAGGAGGGGTTTGACTGCATGTTAAGGGAAGACTGGAGTCAAACATTGAACGATGAGGATTAAAATAAATATTGAATAAGAATTCATTCACTGAATGAGGCAGTTGCCTTGTGGAAAAAATAGTATGTAATCACACAAGGGGGCTGAATTAAAGTTTCACAATCAACCTTAATTCTGCCATTTCCTAACTTTTGATCGCTTGACTTTGCACTTAATGTTCTTTTCACTTAGTATTTTATGTGATACAGACTGCTATGTCTTACGTATGGATGCAGTTTTAATATCCTTATAAAACACTCCAATAATATAAATTTTTACAGAAGTGCTGTAGATCACAGAATAATAAGCATGCTTGTAGGGAGAGGTCATTGGGATAGGTATTGAGTGTGTTTTGCTACATCTCTTGTAAGAGAAGCTGACCTGTATCTTCTATCAAAGATCCAAACTGTAAGAAGAGAATAACAAACTCCAATGACTTTTCAATTAGAAGCATTACTCAGGGTCATAACTTTATTTATGGCTGACATAACTTGTGCTAAATTAAAGTTAAAAAGGAAGTCTAAAGATAAGGACTAAGGCTTTTGTGGGAGCATCCTGAAGGCTTTCCAAGTTAGATGAAATTAGAGAAATTTTTGCCAAATTCTTTAAGGAAATTAGGCCTACAGAGTAGAGGACCCTAGGAGCAACCTTCATTTTCAAGATTTCAGTTCTGCCTACAAAGAGTATATGCTGTTTCCCCCATTGCTTCAGAGATATTTCAAGTTAATCCTCTATATTAAGTGGTAGTTTTGTTTTTATTTTGGTCTGTGAATCATGCCCCTCCCCAACCCCACATTTCATACTTGGTCATGCCACACATAAGTGCTTTGCATGGCAGTCAAATCCTCATCCCTCACTATGCACTGAAACCCACTATAATCAAGGAGCCTCATCACCACCTCCCACAAGCACATTTTTAAAGGTACTATTGCCCCTCTTCCATTGAGTCACAGAAGTCCACATTGTTGGAGCATAAATTATCCCTGACTTCTGTTGCCCAGGTGCATCCATTTCCAGCTGTGATATGTGCATTTTCTAGCTGAGTGTACTTATTCAGTGACCCCTGCTGTCACAGGTCCATTCAGGGGGAAATGGTTCACCTGTGACTTCACAAAGATTGTGAAAAGGACGGCAAGTCACAATAACGTGGACAGCATTGATAACGTCTGGACTGGCAAGGGCATTCTCACACATGTGTTCTTATGCTGGAGGTTTGGGGCAAGCTGCTCACAGACCTCCAGAAGTGTAGCTTTCTTCATGCAAAAGTTCTGGACCCACTGTTAGCCATCCCAGGTCTGCATGATGATGTGATGCCACCAGTCTGCATTTGTGGCCTTGCCCCAGAAGCACCTTTCTACATGGGGGACATCAGTGGCTATATCGAGTGTAATAAGCAGCATCAGCCAGTTTAAGTCTACTATGCCTGGGTCCTCTTTCTCCTCCTCTGCTTCCTCCATCATAAGCTCTGTCAGGTGCCTTTGGTAGATCAGAAAATGATTGTAGAAGTCCACCAGTGTCTCACAGAAGCTCTGCCCATTTCCTGACACAGGAGTGAAAGTGCAAGCAAGAGAAGTTTTTCAAAAGGTGCTTCCCTTCATGTTTTCAGCTCCGCTAGCAGCAAGCACACAGACCAAAATGACTGTTTGACAGGATGTGTTGACAGGCTGTTCAAACTTCTTGTAATGTTCAGGATGGATAGTCAAGTTTTCCCACAGTGCATCATGGTCAAAAGGCTAGAGTGGCCACATTTCATCAGGGCAATAGGGAGTCTGAAATATGGCTGGTTCGACTTAGGTCTGTATGCTGTAGTGTGAACGCCAGAGACTCGGGTTCAAGCCCAGGTTAGAAAATTCTTAACTTAGGGTTAACAATCAATGTAGATGGTCAAGCCCTGGGTTCTCTAATCAGGGTCAATTGACTTAAGTCCCACTAACCCTCAGCTTACATTGCAGTGTAAACATACCCTTATGGAATCTTTGGTGAAATCCATATCCTCCTCCAGTCTTGGCACATAAATCAGATTTTTACATCTATCTTTATAATTGAAAAATATGACCCTCTCTGGGAGAGACAATGTAGACTTGTTCTCCCAGGCCTGGGACATGCTGCAGAACATTTTCAGGCTCAAAAAGCCCTTTAGTGATCATATTCTATGATATCCTCTCTTATTCCATCTCCTCTCCTGTATTGTTTCCTCTTTCCCTCTCCTCCTTCCTTTTTATATTTCATTTCATAGAACTTCAATAAGGCACTGACTGTTAACTTGCACCCCCCCCCCCAACATAATTCATTTCTTCTCTTTATTAAACGTTTCTTCCCCACTACTGGTAACAAATCAGCTAGGAGCAAACTGATACTGAAGAGTTTCCTTCTAAAGTTTTGCCCCCATTGTTTTTGATCTTAGTGAATGAAGTTATATTATTCTGCATAGATTTTGTCTGATCTGATCTTTCTGAAGCTGGTACTGCATTACAGGTTGGGGCTGAAGATTCCAATCCTCAGTCCTCCATCTTGCTGAGCAAAGTCCTTTTATTAGGCTTTTGCTCTATGTCCAGGATTTCACCCTAGGGGAGTAGAGAAATAAAGATGTTGGAGATTTTGTGGCTATGTAAGAGGTCAAAGAATGTTTTAAACTTCAATGTGGGCCAATATTGGTCTCAGGGGATTGGTTTCATCAGAGTTTAATGTTCACTGTGAGCCTGTTTTATTTCACATTGTAGAGCAATTAGACAATACTGAATGTTTTGTGCTATCTAGAGTAAACAATACTGCACATTTTCTTCTCTCCAGAGACCTCACTATTTATGGTTTCATTACTTTGACTCTGTCTGCCACAAGAAAAATAACATTTTATTTTTACAATGAGCTTTCATGATATTGCCTGTATTAAATCACCTGCTAATTTCTCCATGTCTGGGGATCTTTTGATAGTGTGATGACCAGTTAATTTTTGTGAAGCACTTCAGAGATGAAAAGAGCTATGTAAGTGCTAAGTATTATTATATTGCAACGTATGTTCTGCTATGGCTTATTTAGCAGATACAGGAGAGAATCAGTACTGCTGGAAGGCACCTATCTTCTTAAACAGGACAACCCAGAACCAGAGCTCCCTTTTCTCTGCCAAATGACAGTTTAAGATGCTTTAAAAAACCAAGAGATTATACATCTGTCTTCCTGTAGAATACTCGTCTTTCAAACAATTATAGATATATTCACAGCAGCAGAACTACGGTTGCCCAGTTGCTACCATTACACTAAAAATCATTCTTCTATGCAGTGCTATGAACTCTTAGCAAGATGTCAGTCTGGTGCAGAGAATAGCATATGACTAACAGACAAACACTCCAAGAATACAATTAAAATTTCTTATTAGGCCTAGATTCATATTTGGTGGAATTCATCTCATACATTCCAATTCACAGAGAACCTTGATTTGGCAGCATTAAAACCTGATGATGGGGATATACAGAGTGGGTTGAAAATGAATGGATTGCAGAGGGGTTCTTCCACACCACCTGTGTACAGAAAGGGGACCATATGCCAGATCCAAATAGACCAGTATAGGCGAAGGTTTGGCGTGGACTGGCAAAGGGGGTACGAGATCCATGGCTGCAGATCTTGTGGCCCTATATGCTCACATAGAGATGTGGAAAAGCGGCAACTACCGTTAGTCCATTGCCAGGAATATCAGTCACAGAGTGCTTGAGAGAGGTGCATGTGAGTTTTGTTGTTTCTCCATCTCTCCGATACCTCTAGAGTTCCCTTGCAAAAGTTTGATTATGGTATTCTTTCTCTCAGTGTATGTGTGTTGGAGGTTAAGGGGCAGTGGATTTAATTTAAGGAACGCTTTCTTTAATCCATTTTGCAAATGGGTCTCAGACAGAGCTGAAGCACACAGTTTATTCATGTGGTCTTTGTAGCTACTGTTTGAGTAGCTTTTATAGGTGCTTGTGGTTTTTGTGGACTGCCATTGCCAGCACCCTCCAAAAAACAAATACCCCCTCAAAAATATTGACCAATAAGGAGCACAGAATCCTGTACTAAAGAGGATGAAACCACCAACATTCCTTTGTAAAGCTTAATCACTATTACTGGGTAGAGATCAGACAATCCACACTTCTAGATTACATTTAAAGCACTTTACCAACAACCAGCATTTATTGACCTTGATTCAGCAAAGTGCTAAAGCATGTGCTTGGGTGCTTACATGAGACAGGGTCACATTGCTCAATTTCTGTCCTTTAACTGAGTCTATTTGTTTGCGTAAAATAAAAAAAACTGTGACTGAATCCCAGTTACCTACTATGTAGCACTGTGCATGATGTAGTGATTTACTTTTTCAAATGTGTTGCTTTAGCAGAGTTGGTGGCAGTTATTTGTATTGTTCCATGCGTCTCACTGAATCTCTATAATCCTTTATACTTGCTCATTTCTAGTCTCTGCCTCAGAAAATGCTTGGGTAGAACATACCCATCTCATGAAAATGGCCTCAATCTGGAGGTGTTTCCTCAGTCTAGGGATATGATTCTCGTCTCACTTATATCAGTGTAAACTGAGTTAAACTGATATACTGTAAGTGAATAGAGAACCAGGACAATGTTTATATAGTACAATCATCAACAACAGAACAGCAAATCAAGTGCTGAACCATAGTTTTAACTCAAATAATTTGTAAATAAAAAAAAAATCAATAAATAACTTATTTCCTTTCCTTCTGTCAAAGCTATAAGTTGGAGCTAAATCCGTTTACCGAATGCTTTTCAGTTCCCTATTTATTTTGCTTTGCTTTTAATTTAACACTCAATCACTTACTATGTAGCTGTGGTAGTTTCCTTCCCTCAAACTCTACAAAGGAGAAATGTTCCAACACTTTTCTTTTACAGCAATTGCAGTAAAGCAGTTTTTTTTTAAGTCATCTTCATGTCATTTTCCCTTATAACAACTTTAGGAAAGAGATTTTTTCTCCAAACCTTGCCCTCCTAGCAAACTGTTGTTAACAGAAAGGAAAAAATATCAGAACAACACATTCGACCTCTCCCACAGCCAAGTCCTTAAGAAAGAGAACATCCCTTTCCCCAGAGTTTGAGGCAGCATTTGCACTGGAAACCTCACACTTGGACTCTTTTTTACATTAGTCTGCTAACATCAACCAATGCAATCTGCAATAGTGCTTGCAACATGAGGGCCCTAGTGTAGCTAAGGCTCCAGTGGCTACAACCATATTTAACACTTTCTCATTTAGACTTGCCCTGAGCAGGTTTAAGTGACCGAACATTAAAATTGGCTGCAGCTGTAGAGCCTGTTCGTAGCTACATCAGCATTGGCAATACTGGAAACTTTTTAGAAAATTCCTTTATTGCAGGCCAGGGTTAAGAAGTGCATCTATCCAGTCAGGGAAAAGTAGCACACCATGTGACTAACCAGGCAGGAAGAAAAAGCTTTCAATATTCACAGGGAACTGCCCGTCAACAAGTTGCAAGCCCTGAATCAGTCACAGAAATTATTTGGTGAATGATTTCAGAAAATCCAACCTCATTTGTGGAAAAAATCACTATTAAAAAAGCAAAATTAATTGGAGAGTTATGTGAATAATCAATCAAAATCCCCCTCTTGCCATTACACTCACATTTTAAGGCCAGAAGGGACCATTAGATAATCCAGACATAAAAATAATCTAAGGCTTTGTCTACATTAACTCTATTGTCAGCAAAACTTTTGTAGGTCAGGGGTGTGCAAAAACACCCCCCCGACTGACATACATTTCACTGACAAAATGCCAGTGTGGACAGCACTGTCTGTGGGAGAGCATCTCCCGCTGACAGGACCGGCGCTAGAGTTTTTTGCGCCCTAGGTGCATGGCCATTTCGCCGCCCCGCGCCCCACTCCCACTGCTCCAGTGGAGCTGCTGCAGCCACTTCTGCAGAGGGTCCATTGGTCAGCGGCTCCCCTGGAGCTGCCACAGCCGTGCCTCCAGGAGGTCCACCGGAGCCGCGCGGGACCAGTGGACCATCCGCAGGCATGCCTGCGGCAGCTCGACTAGAGCCCCCTGCCGCCCTCCCCCAGCAAAATGCCGCCCCCCGAAAATCCTGGCGCCCTAGGCAATTGCCTAGTTTGCCTCAATGGAAGCGCCGGCCCTGCCCACTGACATAGCTACCGCTGCTCATTGAGGGTGGTTTAATTATGCCGGTGGGAGACCTCTCTCCCACCAGCATAGAGTGGCTACACAAGAGACCTTACAGCAGTGCAGCTGCAGCGGTACAGCTGTACCACTGTAAGGTCGATAGTGTAGACCAGGGGTCGGCAACCTATTGCATGCATGCCAAAGATGGCACGTGAGCCGATTTTTAATGGCACGTTGCTGCCCAGCCCGGCCCAGCCCACTCTTCTTCACCCTCTGCTCACCCCGCAGCCCCCCCCCATGGGGGTGAGGGGCAGAAACTTGGTTCTGCCGGCTCCCCTGCCTCTTCCTGCAGCGTACTGAGTTCCTGCCTCTCTTCCACCTCTTCCTCCCTGCTGGCTGATCAGCTGATGGCCCTTGCAATGGAGGGGGTTGGGAAGGAGCAGATTCAGCATGCTCGCTGCTCCTGGCGGAGGCAGAGAAGAAGTGAGAGGAGGGCCTTGCGGAAGGGGGGCTGGAATAGGGGCATATCCCCTCCAACTCTCTGCCCTGACCCCCTTCACACACACCCAGCCCTCTGCCCTGAGCCCTGACCCATCCTCACACACACCCAGCCCTCTGCCCTGAGCCCCCCCAATACAGCCAGCCCTCTGCCCTGAGCCCCGCACAGCCCCCAGGCCTGTGCCCTGACCCCTGAGCCCTGTACCCCACCATACACACCCAGCCCTCTGCTTGACTCCTTCACCCCGTCCACAACCCCAGCCCTGACTCTGGCACCCCACACATCCCCAGCCCCTCTCACCCCATGCACCCTCACATCCTGACTCTTGCACCCCCCACATCCCCACCCCCAACCCTCACACCAAACAGGAGCTCCTGCACCGCCCCGCCCCTGACATCCCACCTGCATCCCTCGCACCAAATGGGAGCTGCCCAGGTAAGTGCCCCACACCCAAACCTCCTGCCCCAACCCTGAGCACCCTCCCTCATTCTAGCTCCTGGCCAGACCCTTCATCCCCAGCCCTGTGCTCAATGGTGCACTCCCACTCTCAGCTCAGTAGAGAGAGAGGAAGAGAATGGGCCAGAACCAGAAAGAATGTAGGTACCCACTGTATGTAGGCAGGGCCCGGAGCCCAGACTGCCAGCAGGCTGAGCAGGTCCAGCAGCCGGGATCCCAGCTGGCAGGAGCTGGCGGATGGAACCTCTGAGCAGCAGTGGGCTGAGCTGCTCAGCTCACTGCCGGTCTGTGGTCCTGGCCACTGGCCCAGCACAGCCCACTGCTGGTCTGGGGTTCTAGCTGCCAGACCCTTGCCAGCCAGGGTCCCAGCCGCAGGCCCCGCTCAACCTGTTGCCGGCCTAGATGAACGGAACCTCAGACCAGCAGCGGGTAAGACAAACATTTTAATTTAATTTTAAATGAAGCTTCTTAAACATTTTGAAAACCTTGTTTATTTTACAATACAACAATAATTTAGTTATATAATATATAGACTTACAGAGAGAGACCTTCTAAAAAACATTAAAATGTATTACCGACACGCAAAACCTTAAATTAGAGTGAATAAATGAAGACTCGGCACACCACTTCCGAAAGGTTGCCGACCCCTGGTATAGACATAACCTAAGCCTACTTCGAACATTAAATTTATCAGTTCACCTCTGAGATACTGCATCACTCATTTATAACTTTAATAAGGGAAATGCCTTCCTAGTCAAAGGTATGTTAAGACAAATTTAAAAGGCACTATATTTATTTGACCAGAAACTTCTCAGCTTTTGCACAAAACAAGCAGGCAAAATATTTGCTTGTACCAAGTATCCCTTGAATAAGAGGGCTCTAACCATTTGCTGGAATTATTTCATTAGATGTACTTAAATCTACCATTCAGTAATTAACTGCAAAATGTTCTCCAAGTTTTGTTCATTAAATTCTGCATTAAAATACAAGAGGGAAAAAAGACTGTATAATTAAATGTAAAAATTAGAGTTAATTAGTCCCAGCATTCTTTTTTTACATAACCTCTGTGCTGTGAAGAAAGTTTTTCTGGAATATTTAACTACTGTCACTAACAAGATTGTTACACTCATATTATGATTATGTAAAAGGTTTTATTTTAATATCATTATAACCACTTTTTGGAGCTATATTTTGAAAAAACCTTGATAATAAAGACAACACAGAAGCATGCCAGCGAGGCTGTGGATTGTACATCTAAAACCCCAGACCACTCCATCCTGTGGCAAAGCCAGTGGCAAGGGTCACTGCAGGAGTGAAACCTCTCAGAGTTTCCTCTGAATCATGCCACACACACATAAAGCAGAAGGTTTACCTGAAGCATTTTTTATTGATATCACCA
Organism: Chelonoidis abingdonii; assembly: GCF_003597395.2. Classification (NCBI taxonomy): domain Eukaryota; kingdom Metazoa; phylum Chordata; order Testudines; family Testudinidae; genus Chelonoidis; species Chelonoidis abingdonii. The sequence goes on along the minus strand of NC_133773.1, from coordinate 111,899,038 downwards.
AGGGATCCATTGTAGGTTCAAGGACATGGTTCAGAAGCCTTTAATTGTACACTGGTAAAGTGGTCCCCACTGCTTTCCCCTTCCAAGGGGGCTTCATAGAATAGAAAGGGATCCTGGGGAAGAGGGGGTTGTAGTCCCTGTAGGATGGGGAAGGCACATGTTCCCCAGCTCCACTTAGGTCCCTTTGCCCCATGCATGAATCCTAGGCCTAAGAAAATATTCCAGGGGTTTCTGAGACAAGACAGTGCCAGAGGTGCAGCTTCTTCCCCACTTCTGCAAGGATGGCGGAGACTCAGAAGGAGGTCTCCTCCTTACAGCCAATGCATGAGAAGCTGCAATTCATTTTGATATACAAGTAGGCTGTGAGTGGTCTGTTGGCTATAGTTCAGTTTACAACAGAAATATACATGCCTTCACAGAGCATAATTATCAAATTCTTCTCTTACTAAACACTATCAAGAAACAACACCAGATCAACATTGTTCTCAGCAAGAACCATCTTAAATCCACAAAAATTTTCTTTGATATTGACACAGCTAACCCTGGAGCCAGATAAAAGTGCCTGAAAGCATAAAGATTTCTAGATTTAAAATTTATAAATTAACTCAAAGACTACATAGAAAGCACTCAAAAATTAGGAAAAGCCAGTATTAAGGTTGCCTCTACAGTCTTAATTTGGTCCCCTTGTAAATATGCATTATGATATATTATATGATCACATACTATTTTTCCCTATTTTTTTAAATTCTGCTTCATTCAGTGCATAGGATAGATGATGCTCAATTAATGAACAGCTATTCATTTTTTTGTGTTATTTTCATTATTCACTGTGACCATAGGCCTTATCTACTGCACTCTATTCAAAACCTTCATCACTGTTGTACCCTACTGCTTCACAAACATTAATTTATCTTTACAAACACCCCTGAGAGTTGAGGGCATATTATTATCATCCCCACTTTACAGATAGGGACCTGAGGCACATAGAGACTAAGGTAAAAAGTATCCATTAATTTTGGGTGCCCAACTTAAGATGCATAGGACTTGATTTTTCAGAGTATTATGTACTCTACATATTCAAACATAGCTCCCATTGATTGCAGCTGTGAGTGCTCAGCACTTCTGTGAATCAGATCTCAGCATCTCAAATCAGACAACCAGAACAGAGGAACATACAGTTAATTATTGACTGAGAAAAGTTTAGTGTAAGTGACTTGCCCAGCATCACATATGAACTCTAGAGCAGAACAGAGATAGAATCCAGTTCTCATAAAAAACATTCAACTATTTTAACCATGAGACCTTTCTTTCTCTTCCTAAAATCCCCTGCCTCATTCATTACATATCTTCCAACTTCTGCAACAACTCGGTCAGGGTCCTGTAGACATCTTCCTTCATTATACAATCCTGATTCTTCCCAGGACAGGCCTATCCTGGGTCCTGAATGAGGCAGAAGTCCTGTGGGGGGAAAATAATGTGTGTTCATGTAAGTAAACACTCTCATAATGCATATACACTAGGGGATCAAACCAGGCAACCTTAATTTCGGCATTTGATAACTTTGGAGTGCTTGACTTTGCAACCCTTATAATATTCATTTCCATCATATGGCACCACCTAAGTCACATCAGCAGAATAGGAACCTTTAGATCCACTGCACAGAACTCTGCCACTTGAGTTAATGGAGTAACTAATAGCAGTAATAGGCTGTTATTCTCTATGTGGACCAGCACTAGAGAGGGATGAGACACTTAATCAGTGGGTTTCATAGATATTTGCTGACAGCAGAGGAATGGTGTGATTCAAGGATTTTGAGTTCCACTCCAGGCTTTAGAGGTAAACATGCTTCAGTGGGCACAGACTTTTGTCCCAAGGTTGACCTCTTCTGCCCTGTACCTTCCAACCTGAGTCTTGTTGAGTTCTGTCTCTTCTCCACCCTTAGAAGTGGAACAAAAAGCCATTTTTCTCATCTACCTAGTCTCAGTCTCCACTCTGGCTTCTGATCCCAGTCTTAATCTCCTTGCCCAGACACTCTTTTCTCCCCTGCAGGCTTGCTGTCCACCTGTCCAATCTTCCACCCAGCTTCCAGTCTCTTCCTCTCCCCACATCCAGTCCCAGTCTGGTTGCCCAACCAGTACCAGATTGCTCCCAGTCCCAATCCCCTTTCCCAACAGTCCCAATTGTCCTCCAACTCCAAGTTTCTCAATCTGTTTCTTCACTTCAGCAAGTGACAGAGCCAGCAGACTACCCAGAAGTCCCTTACTCCAGAACAGGCCCAACAAAGAGAGTAACAGAACGTCGCTAGCCGTCACCTTCAGCCCCCAACTAAAACTTTCTAGCACATCATCACGGATCTACAACCTATCCTGAAGGACGATCCCTCACTCTCACAGATCTCACAAGCCAGTCCTCTTTTACAGACAGCCCCCAAATCTGAAGTAAATACTCACCACCAACCACACACCACACAACAAAAACACTAACCCAGGAACCAATCCTTGCAACAAAGCCCGTTGCCAGCTCTGTCCACATATCTATTCAAGGGACACCATCATAGGAACTAATCACATCAGACACACAATCAGAGGCTCGTTCACCTGCACATCTACCAGTGTGATATATGCCATCTTATGCCATCTTGTGCCAGCAATGCCCCTCTGCCATGTACATTGGCCACACTGGACAGTCTCTGTGCAAAAGAATAAATGGACACAAATCAGATATCAAGAATTATAACATTCAAAAACCAGTCAGAGAACACTTCAACCTCTCTGGTCACTCAATTACAGACCTAAAAGTCACAATTCTCCAACAAAAAAACTTCAAAAACAGACTCCAGTGAGAAACTGCAGAACTGGAATTAATTTGTAAATTGGACACCATTAAATTAGGCTTGAATAAAGAGTGGACGGGTCATTACAGAAAGTGAAAACTATTTCCTTATGCTAATTTTTCCCCTATTGTTACTCACACCTTCTTGTCAACTGTTTGAAATAGGCCATTCTAATTATCACTACAAAAGTTTTTTTTTCTCCTGCTGATAACAGCCCACCTTCATTGATTATTATCATTACAGTTGATATGGCAACACCCATTTTTTCATGTTCTCTGTGTATATATATCTTCCTACAGTATTTTCCACTGCATGCATCTGATGAACTGGGTTTTAGCTCACCAAAGCTTATGCCTAAATAAATGTGCTAGTCTCTAAGGTGCCACAAGTACGCCTGTTCTTTTTGATGATACATACTATCACGGCTACCACTCTTAAACAGCAATGTGTGTCGTGGAATTGTAACTAATGTGGGTGCTGATTGGCAGTGACATCATAACTATTCCTACAGGAACACAGTGGGCCTTATTACTTTCTCTCTCTGTTATTACACTATTGTTACTGCACTGCCTTCAGCAGACTTTATACCAATTTACACTTGGTTACATATATATTTTTATACCATAATCTAAACATGACAGGATACAAGAGAGAAACCTTGCAACTGCAGAAGCTATGCAAGGGCACTAGCTACTGTGCTGGTTAGTGGACATTTAAAGATTGAAAACAGTCAATAAAGTAACAAGAACAAAAACACCTGGGTTGTAAGCACAAAGGTTCATCTTCCAAAGGCATGAGAACCATTTTTGTTTCTGATAATCAGTTGTGTATCTTCTGATTGTTTTGGGATAGAAATAGCACATTTCTTAAGTATGCCCAAAAGGTATAATTTTCTACCTCTTTCCATTAAGCTTCCTATGTCTTCATTAGTTATCAGCTAAGGGACTTAAGAGCTGCTTAATGAATTACACATTAGATACCAAAATGTGAACAGTGGCTATTATTGCAACAGTTGTAGTAAATGTATAGACTAGCTTTATCAGAACTTAAAAGGAGCCCTATAAATCTTAAGGTACATTTCACACTGCACTGTTCACTTCATATCTATTTTGTCACACTTTTGAACACAATGGGAATTATTATTGCAATAGTATCTGTAGTAAATATGATCAGTGAACTTTTCAAATCCTAGTTTCTCTAAGCATTGAAGAGGTTTGTTAACATATGTTAAAACCAATTTTTTCAGAAACTAAGAACAGAGAGAGTTTTTTTAAAAAATAAAGTAGACACATTGCATATTCTCTCTAACTTTTCCAGCAATTAATCACTGTAAACTAAGTGAGCCTCTTCTAGGGCAGTGGTTCTTCAACCAAGGGTACATGTACCCCTTGGGGTATGGAGAGATCTTCCAGGGGGTACATCAACTCATCTAGATATATGCCTAGTTTTACAACAGGCTACATGAAATGCACTAGTGAAGTCAGTACAAACTAAAATTTCATACAACAACTTCTTTATACTTCTCTATATACTATATAATGAAATGTAAATACAATATTTATATTTTAAGTGATTTATTGTATAATTATATGGTAAAAATAAAAAGTAAACAATTTTTCAGTAATAGTATGTTGTGACACTTTTATTTCTGATTTTCAAAGCAAGTAGTTTTTAAGTGAAATGAAACTTGGGGGTATGCAAGGCACATCATACTCCTGAAAGGAGTACAGTGATCTGAAAAAGTTGAAAGCCACTGTTCTAGAGTGCTAATTGTAATGTAAGAACTTCAGCAGATAATGTAATGTAAGATTCATTATCATAATTACCCAACCTCATAATAACTCATTATACTTTTATCTAGAAAATGGTTTCAAAGGTATGAATTTAAGAAGCTTGTAGGCAGAGACATAAAACTGAAAACAGAGTAAAATAATGGAAAATCCATTTAATCTGGCATGGAGCAGAGGAATAGGTTAGACTACTTTATGAAGATCGCAGGCCTTCATTTCCAAAAAAAGCTTTCTTCTTACACAGTATATTACTTAATTTCCATTGCATCCTAGAGTAACATGAAACCAGCATTTCCAAAACATCTGACAATTGATACAACACACAAAGGCAAACCATGCTAGATTAAGAAAGTCCTGGAACAGGAAATGGTATTTATTCTAAACACAAAGATAGGGAGGCTTTAGACAATACACCTCTACCTTGAAACAATGTGACCCGATTCCACATGAATTCGGATATAACGCAGTAAAGCAGCGCTCTGGGGGAGTGGGGCTGCATACTCTGATGGAACAAAGCAAGTTCGATATAACGCGGTTTCACCTATAACACTGTAAGATTTTTTGGCTCCCAAGGACAGAGGTGTAATTATATATTTAATTGCTGTTAATGAACTTTGTACAGTACTCATAGTTACCAAAAGGCCATAACAGAGGTTCAAAGCTAGAACACCCCTATTCAAACACAAGTTGTCAATGTTTATACCATAATGGCTACTGACTACACATTGACATTTGCCACTCCTTCTATTTAACAATATTACAATTGTTTATTACATTTAATCTTTGAAATTTTGTTTCAACTGTCCTAGCACTGACTTTTAAGTAAACATATTCAAGATCAACATCAGTAAGTAACTTTTGAAAATTGATTCAGAAATGTGTTACTTATGCTGATTTGAATGACATTTATTTTTCAATAATAGTTTTTAGTATATTTAATTATTACATCTTAATACTGTACTCACAGTTCTGATCTATGTTTTGATCAAGGAAGTAAATTAAAAGTTATATTTAGCTTCCCAAAAAGCAGTTATATTTTAGTGTTCCAGAATGACATGCTATTATACAAGCCAGCCTATATATCTCTGTCATCTGGCACGACTATGAAGAATGCTTATTACAGTGGAAAAAGTATATTTTCCAAAGTGTTATTTAAGAGTACACCTGCATTGTCTGCTGAGCCTTGTATTTTAAAAGCAAAATTAACCACTTGTCCAAACTTAGCATTTGGTCCAAATTAAAAAAAAAAAAGCAACGATATAAGTGTATAGATTTTTATCTCAGTTACTGTAATGTCAGAACAAACATATCACAGGTATTTCATAGATTTCAAATGTTCTCAAGGTCTATGTTTTGTATAAATATTTTGTAATGGGATTTTAAATGTTATTTTAACACTTAGCGTTAAAATAACATTTAAACACTTGAGTTACAGTTCAAGATCAGCATAAACCCTAGTAACCTGTAAGAGAATATTAATGTCAGTTTTCTATACAATAATCTGATTGCCCAGGTAAAACAACATAAGCTAGAGAAGGAGAAAAAAACCTAACAATTCCCTGCATCTAGTGTGTGTGTTCTTTTCATTACATCTCTCTCTCTCTCACACACACACACACACACACACACTTCTAATTCAAGTGTGAATGCAATTATACAGTAAATATATACTGCAGCAAAACCAGAAGTGTATATAATAATTCATTATACTTAGCCATAAAATCCTTAAATTATTATACTTAGCTGTATACTTCTTTAAATTCATTATACTGTATATTTTTACAAGATGAACAGTATCACAGCACAAAGCAATATACTGACTATTTTAAACTTGGCTACAATGTTACCATACTGCACATCTTGACTATACAGAAAAAGAATCATTACCTGTATGAAGAGAACCTGTGATTAGCCTGAGAAGGTACTGGGCAAATTTCAATATTTCACGTTTACAGCGCTTTCTACAGCCACTCATCTTAAGCAATAAGGTATTCCTCTGAGAAGAGACAATAAAGAGAATAGTTTCTGATAGAAAACTTCCGTCCCAGTGTATATCACAGTTTGTCTCAGAACTTGCCTTGTTAAAGCCAACAAGCTCCTTTGGATTTACCTCTGGTGTCTGAAAAGGAGATTCCTTAAGTAGCTAGTGGAGTTGAATACAGATGAAAGTACAATAATGAATTGACAATAGGATGCTGATCAGTATGGTCACTTAGTTCCTTGTCTGACAATATAGACAGGCTATCTGAAAATGAACAGTTGTAGTAAACTGGATATACTATAGCAGAGATTCACTGACACAGCAATCTCCTCAGTAGATACTGCAACCTCACGGACCATTCAGTCAGAGGCGGGGCCTGCATGCCCACTCTACACACAGATTTGTCCTCATCAATGAATCAGCATGTAAGCAGGTGGGGAGTGAGAGATGGCAGGACCCTATTTGATTTCCATTTTACTGGAAAAAATTACCCTGCTAATAATCAGCAACAGAGTTTTTACAAAATATCCAAGTGCTGGATATTATGAACAGGGAAAATCTTAAAGCATGCTGTTCAAGGTCAGATACATAGTATGTCACAGTAAAATTATGTACAATGTTCTACTGGAATGAAAATAAAATTTTAAGCTGAAAGTTATTTGCCAATATGTTAATTTCATGCATGGGCAGCCCAGTTAATATAAATGTTAATGTACAAATCCTTCAACCCAACTAAGGGCAGTGAAAGTCTCTGATTGCTACAAAACTAATTAGTTACATTGTACAGAGAAGGTACAGTATGGAATCCCCACTTAGGACTGTGGAGTTGTTCCTGCAGGCAGGGGCAGCTCTACGTATTTTGTACTCCTAAGCATGGCAGTAAGGTAGCCTTCGGCGGCATGCCTGCAGGAGGTCCGCTGGTAATGCTGATTTGGCAGCATGCCTGCGGGAGGTCCGCTGGTAACGTGGATTCGGCAGCATGCCTGCAGGAGGACTGCCGGTCCCGTGCCTTCAACATACCAGCCACCGAATTGCTGCCAAAACCGTGGGACCAGCAGACATCCCACAGGCAAGCCGCCGAAGGCTGCCTGACTGCTGCCCTCACGGCGACTGGCAGGCCGCTCCCCGTGGCTTGCCGCCCCAGGCACGCGTTTGGTGCGCTGGTGCCTGGACCCACCCCTGCCTGCAGTGGTGCATCTGCCCTGCAACCTGCAGACACAAAGGAATGGCTTGAAGGTAAACTGTGGCATGATTAGTGGGTTTTTGGGTGTGTAGTTCTAACAGCTAAAACCCCCATCAGGTGTGTTTGTGTGTAAAGCTGCAGTAGCATCTGTGAAATGACTGCTGGCACTCCATGATCTAAAAAAGACCATCGCACAACTGCTGAAAAACCTGCCTTTTCCCACCAGATACAAAATCTTTATTCTTTAGCTTGCATAAGGGAGAAGAATTCTCTTTTATGAAGTTTAATTTTCAGAGTAATTGCTAAGCATTTCATACATGAAAAAGAAAACACCAAACAGACTGCTTTTTTCTAGTATATCAAACTAGATAACTACCAATACTATGCAAACAAACAGAAAACTAAATTCTCTGGATAGTGCATTACATAGTAGTGTAATATGTAATGTCTAATAAAGTTAAAAGACAGGGAACCCATTAGGGAAAATCTTAACAGAGGAAAAATCAGAGCCTGATCTAATTTTAATGACAGCATTGACTAAGTGAAACATTTTTGTGAATTTCTCTTTAAAAAAAATTATAACATCTGTGTGAGCACATCTGTAAGCATTTTTTTTACTATTAAACTCTGAGTAGGGTAGTGTTTCATATCATGGTTCATAGATTTCAGAGTTTCAGGTCAGAAGGGATCATTAGATCACCCAGTATGACTTCCTGTATATCTCAGAAAATTTAATTTTACACAGTTACCCCTATGTTGAGCCCAATAACTTGGGTTAGCCTAAAGGATTTTAACCCTCAGGAGTCTAAAATGTTGTGTCATAGGCAGAGAATAGGAAACACTGAAGTGCCTGACTTGTGACCGTGTCCCTGGAATGGTAGGAAATTGATTAAGTGAGATACGCCCAGGTCATCATAGGAGGTGATCCATGCTCTGTGCTGCTGACCTTGAGGGAAAATGCCTTCCCAACCCCAGATCTGGTGATCAGTTGGACTGTGTGTGAGGAAGACACCAACTAGTCATCTAACAGGATTATTTGTACAACCTCAGAGCGCTGGTCTGTCCTGTTAAGTATCCCATCTCCAGCTGTGGTCATCCATCGTGCTTTAGAAGAAGGCAAAAAACCCAATCCATAATACTTCTGACCAGCTATGCATTGGAGTGGGGGGAGGGATCCTTCCTGAACATTGCAGGCAACTGGCTGAAGCCCTGAAGTATGAGATTACAGTCATTATCTTAATGCAGAGCTGCGTTATAAGCATGTAGGCCCATGAAGGGAACGAACAGGGAAATTCATATATTCATAGACCAAGTCCAGAAGAGATCACTACGACCACCCTGCCAGACACCTCTCCTACTCAGGCCATAGAATTATTTCCAGAAGCTGGGTTACAGGATATCATCTGAAAAATATCTAATCTAATATTAATGATTCCAACTGATGAGGAGTCCACTATTTCAGTATTTTAAACAAAGTTGAACAGTTTCAACAAGAGAGAGAACTGCCCCAAGAATATGCCACAGTCCAGTGATCAGGGCACATGTGTGAGAGATGGGAGATCCAAATTCTCATCCTGCTTCACATAAGGCAGAGGGTAGAACTGAACCTAGGTTCCCCACATCCTGGATGAATGCCCTAACTGCTGGGCTAAAAGTTATACAGAGGACTACCTCTTTCTCCTCCAGCCGGCTGCAAATGGCACCAAAGTCTGAAAACAAGCTTTTTGGTTAAAATTATCATGGAATCACAGGGTTAGAAGAGCCCACAAGAGGCAACTAGTCTAACCCCTTGCCATCATGCAGTATTTAAATTTGGTGAATTCATGTCAAATTTGCTAATAGTTTTTGGTGATCCCAAACTGCATTTTCTAGTGAATAAACAATTAGTCTGAAATTTTTTTCCCTAGCCCTACTCAGCATCTCTTGAGACTAGTTCAACACCTGGCAAAAATCAGGCCTTTACACCATACTCCAAAAATATCCCTATCTAACGAAGTGTGCTGAACAAAGTCTTTGGAACCACTCTCTTATCACTAACTAGTAACACCAGGGAGATAAATTAATTTAACATTATTTCAGTAGCATTACTGGGGGGCATGGATCAGCATTCATGTCGCACTCCCCATCTATATCCAGCCAGGGCTGGGGAAGCTAATGATTCAGCCAGCGGACCAAATTCAGTGATAAATCCTGGTCATGTGCTACCTGAGGCGTGTTTTCTTGCGAAGTAGTGGCAGCATTACTACTTCCTATCCCAGTGCATAATACTGAAAAAACAAAGTGTCATAAACAGATGTAGGAGTTAATAGAACAGAAGTACTTTATATCTCTTTTGACTGTAAAGGGTTAACAAGTTCAGTAAGCCTGGCTGTCACCTGACCAGAGGACCAATCAGGGGACAGGATACTTTCAAAATCTTGAGGGAAGGGAAGTTTTTGGTGTGTGCTGTTAGTTTTTGGTTGTTGTTCTCTCTGGGTTCTGAGAGTGACCAGATGTGCAACCAGGTTTCTCTCCAATCTCTCCGATACAGGCTCTTATAGTTCAGAATAGTGAGTACTAGTAGATAAGGCGAGTTAGGCTTATTGTTTGTTTTCTTTATTGCAAATGTGTATTTGGCTGGAAGGAGTTCAAATTGTATTTTGCTTGAAAGGATTTTAATTTGTACTTGAATACTTAGGCTGGAGGGTATTCCCAGTGCCTATAGCTAAAAACCCTGTACCTAATCCATTTTAAATTTACAAAGATAATTTTTACTGTTTTCTCTCTTTAATTAAAAGTTTCTTGTTTAAGAACTGATTGTTTTTTTTATTCTGGTGAGACCCCAGGGGACTGGGTCTGGATTCACCAGGGAATTGGTGGGGAGAAAGGAGGGAAGGGGAGAGAAAGGCTAATTTCTTCTCTGTGCCAGGATTACAGTCTCTCAGGGAGCGTCTGCGAGGGGGAAGAGAAGAAGGAGGAAGGTGAATTTTCCTCCTGTTTTGTGATTCCAGGAGTTTGAATCACAGTGATCTTCCAGAGTAACCCAGGGAGGGAAGTCTGGGAAAGGCAACGAGGAGAAGGTTTACTTTCCTTGGGTTAAGATCCAGAAGGTTGGGTCTTGGGGGTCCCCAAGCAAGGTTTTGGGACCAGAGTGTACCAGGCACTGGAATTCCTGGTTGGTGGCAGCGCTACAAGTACTAAGCTGGTAATTGAGCTTAGAGGAATTCATGCTGGTACCCCATCTTTTGGACACTAAGGTTCAGAGTGGGGAATTATACCATGACACAAAGACTTTATGTTAACACTTGTTCCATGTTCCAATATCCCATATGACAGGAATTAAGATGGTCCCTTTTAATTATATGTAAAGGTGCAGTACTACAAAATGAAGGGTGAGATCCTGGCCACAGGGAAGTCAATGTAAGTTTTGCCTTTGATATCAGTGGGGCAAGGATTTCATCTTTATGCCTACATTACAGAAGGTTATTCTAATGATTCCCTGCAATGCTGCAATGTAATGTTTCATTTGTGCCTAGCACAATGGGCTGAGACCTTTAGGTGATACCATAATACAAACAGTAATCATAGTAGTCCCATTTGATACCAACAGAACTACTTGAGTGTTTAAATTTAACGATGTGCATAGGAGTTTTCAGAATTGGGATATAAATGTGTATTATTCAGTTTTATAAAACTGGACACAGAGGTCAAATGTAAAGATATGAATTTGCAATGCAATATGGCAGCTAAAAAGAGAGTGTGCGTTTAGGCTACATATGCAGAGTTACTGCATAAGAATATGATAGTCTCTGATGAGACAATACTTCTGTTTACCCTGTACACTCCCACATATTGTATGAAAATATAAAAATACAAAAAATAATAAAATGAAATTTTTAATCTTCCTCCCTGCTTTTCAGAGAATTCCCCTTCTGAAGATCACAGTGATTTCAATAGTTACAATGTAAAAATATGACAAGAGGTAACAGGTGGATACAACAAACAGATGAGGAAGGACAAGGTAACCATGAGATGATGATCATAACAGTCAACTGTCACACCTTTCACATACAGTTGACCACTTATCCTTTCAGTTGTTGCTTAGTCAGGTTCAGTGGCATGCCATCTACATATGCAAGGCATGCATTGCATGACTGACCATGTGTTGTCCAACTGGTGGCCCACAGGTCAGATCCAGCCCATGGAATGGATCCAGACCACAGGGTAGGGCTCGATTTACACCTTGCACACCCTTAGGCACAGCACCTTCAGTGCTCCCCTCACCTCACCTCCCCATGTGGCCCTACCTGGAGCTTGCCCCTCCCCATGTGGCCCTGTGACCTCCAACAGCCCTGTGTGGCCCGCTCTGCCTCCTAACCTGGCTCCAAGAAGGCTGCTGTGACTTTTCACTTGAGGAAAAAATGCATCTGCCACCTGCATGCCAGCTGCTTGCCATCACCCTCCAGACCAGTGAGCCTCAGCCAGCTCAGTCTGTTCTGGTGCCACAGCAGCCTCCGGTGGGAAAAAGGCAGAACTGCAGCAGATTTTCTGCAGAAAAAATGTCTGCCTCCCTCAGACAAGAATTCTGTGCATGCTACAAATATCACCTAAGGGGAGGGGGCACAATGTGAGATAAGTGGTGTGTGGGGCCTCTCGGAGGTGGTGGGGCAGGTCAGGAGGCTCCTTCCGTCCCAAGATCTCCAGAGCAATGTGGAAAACAGTAGCAGGGCAGCAAAATAGCCCAAAATACCGTAATTCGCAACTGTTAAAAAACCTGGGCAACTGACAGCTAAAAATAGCCCAACTGGGCTAGAAACACTGGCCTCAGGTATGCAAATGAGTTGCTGCATTCCACATTAAAACTGTTGTGGCACACCACTGGTCAGGCTACACATATTTGACTCTCATTTCATACTTCTAAATCAATCCCTCCAATTTTTGTGTCTCTTCTCTTAACTCCCTTCCACTTTCTTTCTGGTTACTGAGGTACCCAAAGTATTCCAAGGTGGCTGCAACAAGAGCCTAGACTTCCCCTTTGACGTGTACTGTTAGCTTCAAATGGATCTACGACCTCTCCATCCCATAATATTATGCCTCTAAGAATGTAGCCCCAAATACTAGTGGATCTTTCTGTTGACTTGGCCCACTGAGAATTAATATTTATTTTGCTGCCTACTCTTTATGCCTATGTTTTTTATATTCCACTAAATATCCATGTTTATAATATGTCCACAAACCAAACAGCTCTACTGAAAACACAGCTAGAAAAACTTCTGTCATAACAGACTCTTAGCATAATGCCAACAAATTATACGTGTTCCATTCCAATAGCTAGTACCTGCATTCAAGAAATTCCTTTCACCACTGCTACATTTCCAGCATGTACAGTATATTACCTTTACATAATATTATTCACAAATATAGCAGCTAGCCTGCTAGAAGCATAAAACCTGACTTGTTAAAATTTAATTATTCTGAAAACATTAGACTTTGTGATTTTTAGTTCCTCTGCAACTAGTGAATAACCAGAATGCTTGTTTTGGTCTATTCAGAGTCCTTGAGCTTACTCCAAGGATTCATTTTCACACAGCAAATTATACTGCAGACAGTCAACTAGAAACTGCTGCCTTAACCTCCCATACCGTATTCACTAGCCTAATTAAATGTTCACACCCCCAGGAGAATATGACGTCAACACAAGCAACTTCACGGTCTGACCTTCCGTAGGAGGCAGATAGAGAAAGATGTTGGGAAATGAACAAGATCTGTGTGTATCTGCTGTACCACACAATAGTGTAATGCAGTTTTCATGTCACACGCTTAAGTACTGTGCATTCACTGCAGAAGCTAGGGTACTCAGAGCCTTTTAGTGTGTGATATAAATTGAACCTCTGTATGCCAATTTAACAATAAAAGCTAACTGTACAGAAGTATCAATATTACTTGTGCAGATTGCTAAAATGTTCACTACATTATTTGGAGAATCAAGGTTTTGTGTACTCTGTCAAATGAATTCTATGTTTTAAAATGATCAAAACTCTGAATCTTTTAAAAATAAGCAGAGACTCCAGGAGAACAAAACATAACTCTAATATTGTCAGCAAATGGACTTTTTGAAGCTTTGGACTTTCAACTTAAAAATTTCCCATGCCTGATTAATAGAAATTATGTAGCTTGCCCTCACCACACAAATATTATGTCATGAATTCAAATGCACCATTTCTAACTGAAAGGTTATCTGGAGTTATGATAACTCCATCATAGTAGACTGAACTTCTATTAAATGGAATTGTTGACTATGAGAGAGAAAGCAGAGCTCCCTGTGAAAAATCAAAAAGGAATTAGCTTCCCTATCACTGATTGTCATATACTCAGTGCTCTTTGGAGCTTGAGGTATACCAATATTAGAAATTGATACCGTATAGATAAATTTAATAACAGCATCAAGGGAGAGATTTAAATTCAGCCCTGACCAACATCATAAATCAATTTAAAGGAAGCTAGCAAAACACTGACATACTGTGAACACAGAAACCAGAATATGTAAAAAGACATACCACCTGAATTCCAACTACTGAGTTGACACATGCCCCCACTGTGCCTGCAAAGGCCCAGTGTACTAAATCACCTATTGTGCTTGCAACCAGCACTGAAATATGGTTCTGCAAGTGCAACAGATATATATGTAGATTTTGGAACAAATAATGCAAAGTTTCTGTAGGAAGTATACCCTAGCAATTGTTAAGAAGTGTGTGGTAGAAGGCCAATAGACATCTATCACCTTAAAGATATAATAATCCTTTTAATTCTATTTCGAGGCTTTATACTGCTGCTTGTCACCATAGTATCTGAAAGCCTTCTATGTAAAATCATTTGCAAGAGTCAAGACTCTAAGGGATTGCATGGTGTCTCTGGCACATCTCCCGAGTACAGAGAAAAACTCTCCTTGCAATTGTGTTTTTGTATTTAATTATTTACATTTTATTAATTTCTTTTTGATTGGTTTGTTGGTTGGTAGGGAAATCAGTAGAGGTTAATTGGGTAGAAGAGGTGTCAGTATTGCAAGTCCCAGATTTGCAGTGGAAAGGCTTTTTCAAAGAGGAAGATTTTGCAATGTTTCCTACAGGTGGTCAGACTCTGGATTCCACTGATGATCTCTGAAAGATTGTTCAGTAGCCAGATCCACTCAGCTGAGAGTGCTTTATCCCAGCTCTCATGCACTTGTCCTGGGACTTGTGACTGCATTGTCCCAAAGTAGCACAGCTGTTGCAATGGTTCATAGATCTATATTTGGTGTTCATTGTTTCATCCTTTAATTGGTCCTGAAGCTGACTGGGTACCAATGGAGGGATGAACAGAGATCTGATGTGCTAGTGGGAATCTACACCATGGAGAATGTGGACAGCTGCATCCCGTGCCAGCTGGAGCCTATGCATTATCTTCACATATAGCTTGATGTACACTGAATTATGGTAATCCAGTCTGGAGTTTATGAATGCATGGATTACTGTCACTAGGTCGTTTCCTAGAAAGCTGGATGTTCAAGAAGGCATTTTTAGATACTGATGCTATCTGGGCATCCAAGCATAGTGACAAGTCGGACAGGATCCAGATGCTTCACACCACATACATGAATGGGAGCTTTACGATTTCAACATCTCAGATAGTTCTTCAAAGCATTTTCCCTTTCCAACCAGCATGACTTGAGTCTTGCCTGGATTCAGCTTGAGCCATCTGCTCTTCATCCAAGAGCTGATTTCTCATAGACATTTGAGAAGTTTACAAGTGGTGGTGGTTGCATCATTTGAGAAAGAGACATATAGCTGAGTATCATCTGCGCAATGTTGGCTGCTAACTCCACAGCATTACACTATCTTTCCCAATGGTCTCATGCAGATATTGAGGTGAGCTGGGGATATTATGGAACCTTGTGGGACCTTGCCAGTGAGGACTATTGGAAAGTAGTAGTAGTTACCCATACCACTCTGAGTTCTGCTGGAGAGGAACAACTGGATCCACTATACTGCTGCTCCACCTACTCCTGCTATGGCACAAAGGTGTGTTATCCGTACCTTAAATAATTTTTTTGGAAAGTGTCCCCTCCTTTCTACTATGAAAGGCAATTTATACATAAGAGTAAGGGAACTGAACAATGTAGTTACAGGACCTGATAAACATCGCTGGACACCGTTGACAGCTAATAAGAAAGCTTTACAACTTTCCAGAATTCTGAGGGTCTTTGAGTATTTGTCTCCATATTAAGTTTTACCACTTTCTTTTGGCTTCTCCCTCATTTTAAGTTTCTGTCTGTTTAAATATGGCAGTGGAGGTTGCAACTTGTTACCTACTTACAGACTTATCCAATGCCCATTGATGTCAGTGAAAAGATTCCCACTGACTTCAATGGGCAAAGAGTCAGGCCCTTATACAGTAACAACACTGTGTGTTCTTGATGTATGTATGGGAACACAGAAAGCAGTGATATTATAGGTACCTATTAATATAAAATGAAAGGACCTATTGAGAAGAAACATTTAATTTACAAGGGTGTCCTTTAAAAGATAGAAGCAGTGATGCACATCAACTCAGTTATAGTGCATGAAAACATAGTAACAGATGATAGTTCTAAACCCCATATAACCAACAACTTTTCTTGCAGGAGCTACAAATTCACTACACTTTTAAAATTATGGGACTGAACATAGGACAAAGTGACATCTTTGTGGCATTAGGGACATATATACACATCACTATGTTTATTTAATTCTGGTGGAGCATAGTAAACAAGACCCCTGAAAGTGCGTCATGTGTAGATATGTAAGAGGTTCCTGAAGACAGAAACATATCTATATGGATGGGGATGACTGCAGGTCTCTTGGGCCCTATGTAACATCTGTAGGGCACAATCATGTCACCTCTCTACTTGTAACTGTGTCCTTCTACCACCACATACTACTTCCAGACATGTCCCACCTGCAGTAGTCAACGATATGCGATATATGGTAGTCAACATGTTTTCATTACACACACCGTTTTTATAATGTTAGAATTATCAGTGGATTGAAAGAAGATGGTCTGAATAGGCAGATTTGGGTATCTGCCTGTAGGGGCAAGGTTGCAGAAGATTGGCAAGGAGCTAAGTGGCAGACCGAGTATGTGATTGCAAGTGGGCGAAAGATGCAGACCGTTCAGTGAACTTTGCCTGATAGACCTTGCTAAGATATGGTTTAGTACATTTTGTGTGTAAACAAGTCAGGTTATATATGTAAGCAGAGTCAGGATGAGCTGTACCCTGACATCTGGTGGTGAAGTATGGGAAGTGTGGAAAGAATGTCTGGAATGCAAAATCTCAAATATTTGCATAGGCTCGCCTAACCCATCCCAGACTGCCGAGCTGTGGGTGCTTTGTGACAGAAATGACTCAACCTCAGTTGGGTGGTACTTGCTAGACAAGGGACATGGGTTCCAAAACCCTGTGAAGGGAGAGAGGTTGGGGACAGGTATTTGTGCCTGGTGGTGCAGGCTCCTTGTGGAGCTAGAAGCATCAGTTGCACCCCCTCCTCTCTCCACTGTGGAATGTCAGAGTTGATTTTTTATTCCCTTAAGACTCTAGATACAGGTTGCTGAGCTGAACTCACTTTGGGCTAATGGTGCACTAGCACTGGGCTCCCCTACTATGTGCTGAGATCACTAAGAGCTGAAATCACAAAAGAGCTGAAATTACTGAGCTGGGAGCACTGAGTACTGTGCTAACTAGTGGGGGAGCCTGAAGCTATACTGTGGAACAGAGCAGCTGGCGGAGTGGAGCAGTTTGTGGGGATGGCTGGAGCGGACCACAGGACAGCTGGTGGAGTGGAGTGGCTGGCAGAGCGGAGTAGCTGTGGGGCGTGTGGAGCAGCCCACAGAGCGAGCGGAGCCGAGCAGTTTGCAGGGACAACCGGAGCAGCTCATGAGGCAGCTGGTGGAGCGGAGCAGTTTGTGAGGACGGCCGGAGGAGCAGAGTGGAGCGGCTGGTAAGGCGGAGCAGTTCGTGGAGAAGGCGGAAGCAGAACCCACGGAGAGGCAGGGCAGTTGGCCCTGGACCACGTAAGGTGCCCCTTTCACCCAGGCTGGGGGGAGGGACCTCTACAGATAGACTCTTGAATTCTGGGGTGGCATTGACCAGAGACTTTTGGGTTGTTGGACTTTGGAGTGATTGGACTTAAGACCCTAAGGGGAAAAGGACATTGCCAAATGTACCTGGGGGGGTGGTTATGGTTTGTGTTATAACTCTGTTTGTGGTGTTTCTCCAATGGGATGCCGCATTGTTTCCTTCCTTTATTAAAAAGATTTCGCTACACTCAGACTCCGTGCTTGCGAGAGGGGAAGTATTGCCTCCTAGAGGTGCCCAGGGGGGTGTGGTATGTAAGTGTCCCAGGTCACTGGGTGGGGGCTCGAGCCGGTTATGCCTTGTGTTATTGAAACGGAACCCCTGGATACTGAACCTGGCCCTTGTTGCTGCCAACTCAGAGGGGCAGAAGGGTTACATATAATATGTACAATTTATGAATGTAAAGAATGTAGCCAGCTGTTGACCTCGTACAACCCTGACATAAGTGCAGGGGATATAACATTGCCAAGAACTCCCTTGGTGGAGTTCCACCTGGCCAGCTGTCCTGGATGGCCAGAATTCCCCGCAGCCCCTCCAGGCACCTCAGGGACTCCCTGCGCAGCTTGGAGTGTAAGTTCTTCTCTCAGTAAAGCCTTGCTTATTATTCTCTGGCTGAGCGTCATTCTTTCACCAGTATCTCAGCCCCCCTTGTGGGCACACTGCCCAAATGACACTGGCCAGCCAAAATCCAGCTATTGTCTAAAAGATAGTTTATGTATCTAGCATTGCAGATATAATCTGGTAGCTCCAACCCACAGGGGAAAGTTACCAAACTGACTGGAAACTGTGCATTTTCCTTCTCCCATCTCTTATAGATCACCACATTGAGCTGTTTTAAGAGATGAAGGAGGTCCTTGTGCATCTGTGCTAGTAAAGGACATGGTGACAGGACCAGTGCAGATTCACTACTTGCTGTCTTCTGCATGGGAGGGCAAGGAGGTCCAATAAGTTCCCATATGCTGGAATAGGATCCAGTGTATTATGGCACCTCTCCACAGCCTGGGACTGAAGATTCCTTCCCATTCAGTCCTGCATAATATCCCCACTGCACATTCCAGCTGCTCAGGCTGTATGGTCAGAAAGGATTTTTGGACAGGATTTGGGACTTAATGCAGTTTTTGTTGGCTGAATTTATTCCCTTAAATGTCACAGAAGTTATGTCCTCAAACTCTTCCCATCAAAATAGGAAAGCTTCATCTAGAAACTGTATTGAAAAAGGCAAAGATAGGATGCTTCAGTCAAAAAAATCTATTAGAACAAGTTATCTTATCCCCAACATATGTGCCTGAAAAAACACCTACAATTTCCACTCTGTAGCTTCCTGCTTGTCAGCTTTAAGCATTGTAACTGAAATGACTCCTGAACAAATGTGGATATTTAAATTTGACAGTATTTCTCAGTTAGTCCTTGTGTCCTGGTCAAACTGGTTAATTACATCCTGTTTAATTAAAAGTGACCTTTAATTTCATTTCAGTATTGAGTTGTTGTCCTACGTTATACTGTAACATTACTGTACACCAGACTTCCCCATAATGTAGTCCATAGGCTACTTGATAATAGCCTCAAGAGAGTTGGTCAGCCACAAGGTTCCGGCTCTCCTCCTTGTTCCTGCTGAGAGAACTAGAACAGGTTGAAAGGGGAGATGAAATGGAGAGCGAAAGTAGATGGTTAGCTTTTTTCCCAAGGGCAAAGTATTTATCTCAGGAAGATATCTTAAAATACTTGAACGTTCTTTTAATATTACATTTCCATGTAAGCAATTGCTGTAGTTGCACCAGGATGGTCTGTGACCCCAAACACATAGGGGTAATCTGGTCTGTAGCATTGTAAATGGGAGGAGAGATGATCCACAAGACACTTTCTATCAAGATGTGGTGCACACTATGGAAATTCAAGAATCCTGCCATTATCTGTTGAACATTTCCTTAATTTCACTCTAGACTTGACTGAATTCTTTGGGCAGTGGAGGCAGGGACGGCTCCAGGCCACAGCACACCAAGCGCGTGCTTGGGGCGGCATGCCGCGGGGGGCGCTCTGCCGGTCGCCGGGAGGGTGGCAGGCAGGCTGCCTTCGGCGGCGCCTGTGGAGGGTCCTCTGGTCCTGTGGCTCCAGTGGATCTCCCACAGGCACACAGAGCCGCGGGACAAGCAGACCCTCCACAGGCACGTCACGGGACTGGCGACCGGTAGAGTGTCCCCCGCAGCATACCACCATGCTTGGGCGGCAAAATATCTAGAGCCGCCCCTGAGTGGAGGAGAGGGGTGTATGCTATCAGGCTGGGATGGAAAGGGAGCGTGAAAGCCCAATTAAGATAAAGGTAAAATTGTCCATACTAAATAACTAAAGCACAGGGATGGAAATCCAAGTGTCTTGCTTTGAAATATGTTATAAAAGCCATAAAAAAAGTGTGGCACTAAAACATACACACACACACACACACACACACAAAAGAAATCAAGGTCAAGGCATTTTCATCCAGGCAACAGTTAAGGCCAAGGCATTTCTTAGTGACATTTACAAAGAAAAGTAGTCTGAAAAAAAGACATGTAATGTCCCCTCCTTCAAAAGTAGCCTAAATTGGCACAAAGAATCAAGACAATGTAGACAAACCTCTGCCAAGCTTATATAGCTGTTTCAGATCTGCCAAGTATTAAATACCTTGAACAGTTAAACACTTTTTCATACCGCCAGCTGTTTCATAAGTGTTCTACGTCTTCTTTCCTCTCAACCCACAGTGCTGTTTCTCAGACTGTTTTATGCTGCAGATCACCACAAAGGGCTGCTCTAATTTGCACACAGGTAGGGAGAGAATCATAAGACCGGCTATGCTGGATCAGACCAATGGTCCATCTAGCCCAGTATCCTGTCCTCTGACAGTGGCAAAAGCCTGTTGCTTCAGAAAGAATGAACAGAACAAGTAATCATCAAGTGATCCATCCCATTGTCCATTCCCAGCTTCTGGCAAACAGAAGCTAGAGACACTTCAGAGCATGGTTTTCCATCCCTGCCCCTCCTGGCTAATAGCTATTGATGAACCTATCCTCCAGGAATTTACCTAGGTCTTTTTTGAATCCTGTTATAGGCTTTGCCTTCATAACATCCTCTAGCAAAGAGTTCCACAGGTTGACTGTTTATCATGTGAGGAAATACTTCCTTTTATTTGTTTTAAACATGCTGCCTATTAATTTCATTTGGTGAACCCTAATTCTTGCATTGTGAGAAGGAGTAAATAACACTTCCTTATTTAGTTTCTCCACAACAGTCATGATTTTATAGACCTCTATAATATATCCCCTTAGTTGCTCTTTTCCAAGCTAAAAAGTCCCAGTTTTATTCATCTTTCCTCTTATGGAAGCAGTTCCATACGCCTAATCATTTTTGTTGCCATTTTCTATACCTTTTCTAATTTCAATATATCTTTTTCGAGATGGGGCGACCGGATCTGCATACAGTATTCAAGATGTGGGGCACCATGGATTTATAGAGAGGCAATATAATATTTTCTGTCTTATTATCTATCCCTTTTCTAATGATTCCCGACATTATGTTCGCTTTTTTGGCTGCTGCTGCACATTGAGTGGATGTTTTCAGAGACCTATCCATGACTCCAAGATCTCTTTTTTGAGTGGTAACAACTAATTTAGACCCCATCATTCTATATGTATGTTTGGGATTATGTTTTCCAATGTGCATTACTTTGCATTTATCAACATTGAATTTCATCTGCCATTTTGTTGCCCAGTCACTCAGTGAGATCCCTTTAATGTTTCGCAGTCTGCCTGGGAATTAACTGTATCAAGAAGTTTTGTATCATCTGCACATTTTGCCACCTCATTGTTTATCCCTTTTTCTAGAATTTATATGAATATGTTGAACAGTACTGGTCCCATTACAGATCCTTGGGGAACACCACTATTTACCTCTCTCTATTCTGAAAACTGATCATTTATTCAATGACTATTAGCTAGGATGGGCAGGGATGGTGTCCCGAACCTCTGTTTGCCAGAAGCTGGGAATAGGTGACAAGGAATGGATCACTTGATAATTATCTGATCTGTTCATTCCGTCTGAGGTACCCGGTATTGGCCAGTTTCAGAATACAAGATACTGGGCTGGATGGATCTCTGGTCTGACCGACTACAGCCATTCTTAATCCTACTCTTTGTTTACTATCTTTTAACCAGTTGTGGATACATGAGACAACCTTCCCTGTTATCCCATGAGAACTTACTCTGCTTAAGTGCCTTTGTTGAGGGACCTTGTCAAAGGCTTTCTGAAAATTTAAGTACACTATATCCACTGGATTACCCTTGTCCATGTACTTGTTGACTCCCTCAAAGAATTCTAGTAGATTGGTGAGGAATGATTTCCCTTTATAAAAACCATGTTGATGCTTCCCCAACAAATTATGGTCATCTATGTGTCTGACAATTTTGTTCTCTACTGTAGTTTCAACCAGTTTGCCCAGTACTGGATTCGGGCTTACTGGCCTATAATTGCCGAGATCAACTGTGGAGCCCTTTTTAAAAATTGGTGTCACGTTAGCTATCCTCCAGTCATTTGACACAGAAATTTATTTAAATGACAGGTTACATACCACAATTAGTAGTCCTGCAATTTCACATTTGAGTTCCTTCAGAAGTCTTGGGTGAAGACCATCTGGTCCTGGTGACTTATTACCACTTAATTTCTCAATTTGTTCCAAAACCTCTTCTCATGACACCTCAATCTGGGACAGTTCATCAGATTTGTCACCTAAAAGGAATAGCTCAGGTTTGGGAATCATCTTCACATCCTCAGCCATGAAGACCAATGCAAAGAATTTATTTAGTTTCTCCACAATGGTCTTATCATTCTTTAGTGCTCCTTTAGAATCTTCATCATCCAATGGCCCCACTGATTGTTTAGCAGGTTTACTACTTCTGATGTACTTAAACAACTTTTTGTGATTACTTTTTAAGTCTTTGCCTACCTGTTCTTTATATTATTTTTTGGTTTCCCTCATTATATTTTTACTCGTCATCTGCCAGAGATTATACTTCTTTCTATTTTCCTCGGTAGGATTTAACTTCCACTTTTTAAAGGATGCCTTTTGCCTTGAACCACTTCTTTTACTTTGTTGTTTAGCCACGATGGCACTTTTTTGGTCCTCTATGGTTTTGTTTGTTTTTTTTTTAATTTGGGATGTACATTTAAACTGAACCTCTAACACGGTGTTTTTAAAAAGCTTTCATTTTTGGCACTGTACCTTTTAATTTCTGTCTGACTTTCTCATTTTTTGTAGTTCACCTTTCTGAAATTAAATGCTACTGTGGTGGGCTGCTTTGGTCTCCTTGCTCCCTCAGGGAAGTTACATTTCATTATGTTATGGTCAGTATTACCAAGTGGATCTGCTATATTCACCTCTTGGACCAGAGCCTGTGTTTCATTTAGCACTAAATGAAGAATTGCCTCTCCTCTTGTGGATTCCAGGGCTAGCTGCTCCAAGAAGCAGTCATTTAAGGTGTCAAGAAACTTTTATCTCTGTATCCCATCCTGCGGTGACACATATGGGGATAGTTGCGGATATGGGGATAGTTGAAATCCCCCATTATTATGGAGTTGCGTCATGAACCATAACTGTCAATACTAATTGTCGCATTTAGCATCCAGATTCAAGAAACCCTAGTTCTCCCATCAAATGATTATGTGTTTGTTTTATCCATTTGTCACCCCCAAAACAAGCACTGCCAGGGTGGATCAGACAGTGGTCCATGTAGTTCAATATTTCATCTCCAACAGGGGCTACAACTAGATGCTTTGGAAGCAGGAAAAAGATACTCCTCAGTGGCAGAGGTGAAAGTAAGCCAATGAGTTCCGGTACGGCGTACCGGCAAGAGCCAGTACGTGCTGGACCACATCGACTTCCACGGCGGGAATTGAAAGGGCTCTGGGCTGTCCGCCGCTGTGGGCAGCCCAGAGTCCTTTAAATCCCGGCCGCGGCTCCGGCGGCCAGGCTTGGGCCGGGATTTAAAGGGCTCAGAGCTCCTCTGCGGCTGCGGGCAGTCCAGAGCCCTTTCAATCATGGCTGCAGCTCTGGCGGCAGAGCTGGGGCTGGAATTTAAAGGGCTCAGAGCTCCCTGCGGCTGCGGGCAGCCCAGAGCTCTTTGAATCCCGGCCACGGCTCTGGCGGGCAGGCTGGGGCCGGGATTTAAAGGGCTCCGGGCTTCCCTCAGCAACAAGAGCTCTGGGCCCTTTAAATCCCTGCCCCAGCCCCACAAAGCTTGGGGTTCCCCCTGGCAGCCAGAGGCCCAGGCCCTTTAATTTGCCCCTGAGCCCCGGGGGGCTCCCAGCCACCTCTGCAGCTGGGAGCCCCTGGTTGATTTAAAGGCCCTAGGTCTCCCAGCCACAGCTGGTTCCCCAGGGCC
Organism: Chelonoidis abingdonii; assembly: GCF_003597395.2. NCBI lineage: Eukaryota > Metazoa > Chordata > Testudines > Testudinidae > Chelonoidis > Chelonoidis abingdonii. The sequence goes on along the minus strand of NC_133773.1, from coordinate 111,874,715 downwards.
TTTAAATCTTGAGAGGCCACATCTCTTTTGGATGAGGCCACGCTCCCCTCAGGACTCCGGCAGTACCGGTAAATCCTGTAAGTTACTGCCATCCCTGCTCAGTGGACAATCATGGAATAGCTTGCACATAGATGTTTCCTTCTAACCTGCCAGTTAGGGCTGTCAAGCATAAGAGTTTATACACCTTCTAAAAGTCCAGTACATCTAAGGATTATCTTACTCAGAGAAGTTTAATCCTTTTAATTATGTTAAACTCTTGATCACTGTTAAACTCAGTGATCTCTTGTGGCAATGAGGTCCACATATTAATTACATGTTGGGTAAAAATGTATTTCCTTTTATCAGTATTCATTATCATCATTCTTTTAATCCTGTCATCAGTTTCACTGAATGTCCCCTTGTTTTTGCATTATGAAAGCATAAAAAAGTTATAATTTCTTCTCTCTCTTTCATTAATGTGCACACATCTTGTGTCCCCCAGTTCATCTCCTCTCTACACTAGGCAACTTCAATTTATCAGTGTCTCCTGATAAGGTGTCTAATAGTTTCCAATTGCCTGTCTCTGAACCCCTGCTATATCTGCCAAAAATTTCTCTCTCTAGAGAGGAATTTCTTTTCAGTTTAAAAAAAACAAACCCCCCTCCTCTCCCTGTGTATTTTTTAATATGGCCACTGATAGCACCAATGTTCCCTCCCTTTATTCCTGTATCTGAACCCAGATCTCCTCCCTCATCTAATCAGCTAGGTTTTAAAAAAATCAACTAAGATTTAAAAAATTCAAACACTCTTTAATACAATACATATGTTTATAATTAAATATTGACTTAGGCCCCAACACTAAGTGCTTATTTGAACAAGCAGACCTTTTGTACACTTGTGAAGAGTCCCACTGAAATCAACAAGATACCACATGTGTTGGTAGGAGCCATATATTCACACAACCATTTGAAAAAACAAATTTATTGGTCCCACACATTTAAGTACAACATTCTTATGTGGCAACAGATGGCACTTTATAGTAAGTGATTCATAGACTCATAGACTTTAAGGTCAGAAGCGACCATTATGATCTTCTAGTCTGACCTCCTGCACAATGTAGGCCACAGAATCTCACCTACCCACTGCTGTAATAAACCCCTAACCTATTTCTGAGCTATTGAAGTCCTCAAATCACAGTTTAAAGACTTCAAGGTACAGAGACTTCTACAGCAAGTGATCCGTGCCCCACGCTACAAAGGCAAAAAAAAAAGCCTTTGCCAATCTGCCCTGGAGGGAAACTCCTTCGCAACCCCAAATATGGTGATCAGCTAAACCCTGAGTATGTGGGCAAGACTCACCAGCCAGACACCCAGGAAAGAATTATCTGTAGTAACTCAGAACCCACCCCATCTAACATCCCATCACAGGCCATTAGGCATATTTACTGCTAACAGTCAAAGATCAATTAATTGCCAAAATTAGGCTATCCCATAATACCGTCTCTTCCATAAACTTATCAAGCTTAGTCTTGAAGCCAGTTAGGTCTCTGCCTCCACTGCTCCCCTTGGAAGGCTGTTCCAGAACTTCACTCCTCTGATGGTTAGAAACCTTCATCTAATTTCAAGTCTAAACGTCCTGATGGCCAGTTTATATGCATTTATTCTTGTGTCCACAATGGTACTGAACTTAAATAATTCCTCTCCCCCCCTGGTAGTTATCCCTCTGATATATTTATAGAAAGCAATCATATCACCCCTCAGCCTTCTTTTGGTTAGGCTAAACAAGCCAAGCTCTTTGAACCTCCTTTCATAAGACAGGTTTTCTTATCTTACCAGGATCATCCTTCTCTGTACCTGTTCCAGTCTGAATTCATCCTTCTTAAACATGGGAGACCAGAACTGCACACCATATTTCAGATGAGGTCTCACCAGTGCCTTGTATAACAGTACTAACACCTCCTTATCTCTACTGGAAATACCTCGCCTGATGCATTGCAAGACCACATTAGCTTTTTTCACAGCCATATCACATTGGCGGCTCATAGTCATCCTGTGATCAACCAATACTCTGAGGTCCTTCTCCTCCTCTGTTACTTCCAAGTGATGCATCCCCAATTTATAACCAAAATTATTGTTATTAATCCCTAAATGCATGACTTTGCACTTTTCATTATAAAATTTCATCCTATTACTATTACTCCAGTTTACAAGGTCATCCAGATCTTCCTGTAGGTTATCCCATTCCTGATCTGTATTGGCAATACCTCACAGCTTCGTGTCATCCACAAACTTTATCACCACATTCCTACTTTTTGTGCCAAGGTCAGTTATTCAAAGATTAAATAAGATTTGTCTCAAAACCGATCCCTGAGGAACTCCACTAGTAACCTCGTTCCAGCCTGACAGTTCACCTTTCAGTATGACCATTGTAGTCTCCCCTTTAACCAGTTCCTTATCCACTTTTCAATTTTCAGATTGATCCCCATTTTTCCAATTTAGCTAATAATTCCCCATGTGGAACAGTATCAAATGCGTTACTAAAAATTGAGGTAAATTAGATCCACTACATTTCCTTTGTCTAAAAAATCTGTTACCTTCTCAAAGAAGGGGATCAGATTGGTTTGGCACGATTCACTTTTTGCAAAACCATGTTGTATTTTGTCCCAATTACCATTGACCTCAATGTCCTTAATTACTTTCCCCTTCACATTTTTCTAAGACGCTGCATGCTACAGATGTCAAACAAACAAGCCTGTAGTTACTCAGATCACGTTTTTTTCCCCTTTTCTTAAAAGTAGGAACTAGTTAGCAGATCTCCAGTCATACAGTACAACCCCTTGGCTTACAGATTCATTAAAAATTCTTGTTAATGGACTTGCAATTCCATAAGCCAGTTCCTTTAATATTCTTGAATGAAGATTATCTGGGCCCCCCCATTTAGTCCCATTAAGCTGTTCGAGTTTGGCTTCTACCTTGGATGTGGTAATATCTACCTCCATATCTTCATTCCCATTTGTCATCCTACCGTTATCTCTAAGCTCCTCATTAAAGACTGAGGCAAAATATATACAATTATATCTCCTCCTAGCAGGCAAAGGGGTCCCTCCATGTGGGTCAAATTCAAAGACCTGGGCATTCAAGTAGTTCCACTGGTATCCATCTGCTGGATACCAATACTTTTTAACAAAATATATAAAGAGAATGTAAAAATGCATTAATAAGCAGAGAAAACAGTGAGGCTTTGCAGGTATCTGTACATTGTGTATTATCTTTAGCTGATAAAAGTTAGCTGATATGTCAGTAGAATTCCCCACTCAGCCCAGCCATGAACAGTGTTTCCCGTGATTTGATAAACCAAATATTAATTGGAATGTTACCCTCTGTGGCAGAGGGACCAGGACCAGCCAATAATATATGTTTTTATGCTTATTTATTTATTTTATTATAAAAGAGTCACATCCAAACTGCCTCGGTGTTCAGCAGAGATGGAGACGGTGTATAAAGCTCCTATAGAAAGACAGAACAAAAATTGATTACTATACTAAAGAAACTGAAGTTACCAGGGGCTTTTCCTCTACCAACCTTGAGGATATGAAGGCTGGGGGAGACAACTAGGAGTGATTCAAAGACAATATATCTGAAATGGAAATTAACACCTGAGAAATTATTGGACACCCAGGAAAGAGGTGTTTGCACATATAAGCAACTGAGATGCAGGGACCTGAAAAGCAGATCCCAGGGACAGAACAATTTATTGTGAGCATCCCTCGCTGTCCAGATATCAGTTACACAAGAGAAGTCAGAGGGAGGGGTAGGTTTTAAAGCAGTGATACTCAATTAGATCTAATCACTGGCTGTTTTGAGAATTTTATGACAAGAGGCAGGCCATTTGTGCAAACACCAAAACAAAAAAACTTCATAGAATACATAATACTAGGGTTCGAAGAGATCTCAGGAGGTCATCTAGTCCAATCACCTGCTCAAAGCAGGACCAACACCAACAAATTCAAGCCAGGCCCTAAAAACCTCTAAGGATAGAGATTCCATCACCTCTCTAGATAACCCATTCCAGTGCTTCACCACCCTCCTAGTGAAAACGTTTTTCCTAATATCCAACCTAAACCTCCCCCATTATTCCTAGTTCTGTCATCTGGTACCACTGAGAACAGTCTAGATCCATCTTCTTTGGAACTTCCCTTTCAGGTAGTTGAAGGCTGCTATCAAATCCCCTCTCACTCTTCTTTTCTACAGACTAAATAACAGTTCCCTCAGCCTCACCATGTGCTCCAGCCTCCTAATAATTTTTGTTGCCCTTTGCTGGACTCTCTCCAATTTGTCCACATCCCTTCTGTAGTGGGTGGGTTGGCGGACCAAAACTGGACGCAGTACTCCAGGTGTGATCTCACCAGTGTCAAATAGAGGGGAATAATTACTTCCTTCAATCTGCTGGCAATGCTCCTACTAATACAGCTCAATATGCCATTAGCCTTCTTAGACACTGCTGACTCATACCTAGCTTCTTGATCCAATGCAATACCCAGGTCCTTTTCTGCAGAACTGCTGCTTTAGCCAGTGGGTCCCCAGCCTGTAGCGGTGCATGGGATTCTTCCATTCCTAAGTGCAAGACTCTGCACTTGTCCTTGTTGAACCTCAGATTTCTTTTGCCATCCTCCAGATAGTCTAGGTCACTCTTGACCCTATCCCTACCCTCTAGAGTATCAAACCTTCTTCCCCCAGTTTAGTTTCATCTGCGAACTTGCGAGGGTGCAATCCACCCCGTCATCCAGATCATTAAAAAAAGATGTTGAACCAAACTGGCCTCAGACCGACCCCTGGGCACTCCACTTGATACCGGCTGCCAACAAGATCACTAACCCATGAGGCCTGACAATCTAGCCAGCTTTCTATTCACCTTATAGTCCATTCATCCAATCCATACTTTTTTTAACTTGCTGGCAAGAATACTTTTTGAAGACCATATCAAAAGCCTGCTTAAGTCAAGATATATCATGTCCATCTGCTTTTCCCATATCCACAGAGCCAGTTATCTCATCATAGAAGGCAATCAGGCTGAGTCAGGCGCATAACTTGCCCTTGGTGAATGGCATGTTGACAGTTTCCTGATCACCTTCCTCTCCTCCAAGTGCTCAAAAGGACTCCTTGAGTCATCTGCTCCAGATTTGCATGGACTGAAGTGAGGCTGACCGGTCTGTAGGTTCCTGGGTTCTCTTTCTTCCCCTTTTTTAAAAATGCTGCCAATAAAGACCTGATTTTGCAACATAAGTATTAGTGTTTTCTATCCTTTAACAAAGTTTATAAATCAACATGCCACCTGTGTTTGTGACAATCTCTAACGGGAGAGGACATTGATAATCTCTGAGAAGCTTTGTGAGAGTGATTGTAGGAGGTCAGGCCAAGGCAAGGCACATGCATGGGTGAAGATGCCCATCTGTCAGGCGATTACAGTGCTGGTTTTTTATATGTTGATGGTAGAAAAACCGGATAACAGAAGTACGCTGGATCTGAACATCATTAAAAGATAGATAGGCTAGATTCTGGCTATTTCTGAAACTGGTCAGCATATTGAGTTCAGAATCACAAAAGTCTCACGTATCTGAATTTTTGCTTCAAGACATCTGAGCTCTGGAGCCTTACAATTGCTAATTGAAAGGGCACTTCATCAATTGAATCAAGAAGGTTCTTTGGTTCAGAAGGACAGGTCTATTGGCCGAGACAGGAAATGTATCACAAACAATACAAAACAAATCCTTTGGATTTTAAAATTCTCAAATCGCATTTTAAAAATTTTCAATCAGATTCTTTAGCAATTCTTCGATCATTTCATCCAAGTTTCATCAGTAGCAACAATACACACATGGGAAAGTGCAACATCTTTCCTGTTAAATCTGTTTTGAAGATTTCAAGATTCCTGTGCAAGGCACACACTTTTTCAAACCAAAATGTCCGTTCACTGCTTGCAGGGGTCTTGAGATGGAGGCTGAGGAATTCAAGTGACAGTAATATCATACAGAAAAGCCACCTGTGGACATAGATGGGACATAATTTCATAAATTCCAGGAATTCACAGTCTTGTTCGTCTTTTGGTTGAACAAAATCTATTTCTTTTTGAAATGCCAAAACCTCTTCCAACATTGTGCCCCTATTTAACCAGCTAATGTTGTGCTACAACAGGTCACTGTATTTGGCTGATTGCCTTGTAAAAGAGCTTTATAAAGATGATGTTGCAAGCTAGACATTGAGAGTATGTAGTTCACTCACAATACATTGTATTTTTTTTTTCAAGTCACCAGACAACCTACTGCACAGGACAGTGATGAAGGTGCAGTGAAGTGTATTTAATGAAGGATGCAATCGCTGCCAAATGCGAAGCCAAAGCCTTCTTTCTCTTTGAATAGAGGACCTCCCTCTGTAACAAGCAAGTTAACTTTCTGCAGATCTAAACCATTTTTTTTAAAAAAAGCATTTTACCATTTCAAAAATGATCTTCTCTGTGGTGTAGATTTCTCATGGTATTAAACACAAAATTCTTCCTTGAAAATTTCACCATCATAAAATCTAACAAACAGCGGATAGCTGGCAGTGTCACTTAAATTGCTTGATTTGCCCACTGCAAGAAACACCCCAGCCCTCTGCCCTGAGCCTGAAACTCCGCCCCAAGGTCTGGGGTCCCGGTCACAGGCCCTGCTCAGCCCGCTGCCAGCCTAGGTGAACAGAATCCCAGCTGGCAGCGAATGAGCAGGCGGCAGCGTAAGATCAGATTTTAATTTTAAATGATGCTTCTTAAACATTTTGAATAACGTTGTGTACTTTTACATACAATAGTTTAGTTATATAATATAGACTTATAGAAAGAGACCTTCTAAAAACGTTAAAATGTATTACCGGCACGCGAAACCTTAAATTAGAGTGCATAAATAAAGACTCGGCACACCACTTCTAAAAGGTTGCCGATCCCTGGTCTAGTTATAGGCTGCTGTACTGAATTCATTTTGGGTCAATGGTGCACCAGCACTGGGGTTCCCCTACTACAAGCTGAAATCACTAAGAGCTGAAATCACTAAAGAGCTAAATTTCTAAGAGCTGAGATCACTGAATGCTGTGTTAACTACTGGGGGAGCCTGAAGATATACTGCTAAGTGGCTGGCAGAGCAGTCTGTGGGATGATTCGAGTGGCACACAGGACAGTGAGTGGAGCAGAACGGAGCTGAGCAGTTTGCGGGACAGTTGGGGTGGCCCATGGGACTGCGAGTGGAGTGAAGCAGGGCGGAGCAGAGCTAAGCGGAGCAGTTCGTGGGACTGCTGGAGTGGCTCATGGGATGACTGGTGGAGTGGAGCAGCTCGTGGTGAAAGCTGCAGCAGAACCCCATGGAGAGGCAGGGCAGTAGGCCTCAGACCACGTAAGGTGCCCCTCAACACCCCATTCGCCCTTCCCCCGCAGGCTAGGGGGGCTAAAACTCTGCAGATAAACTTTTGAACTCTGGGGCTACACTGACCAGGGACTCGAGACTTTTGAGGTGTTGGACTTTTCGGACTTTGGAGTGATCTTTTGGGTTGTTGGCCTTAAGACCCTGAGGGGAAAAGGACACTGCCAAACTTACTTGCTCATGGTTTGTGTTATGGTTTGTGTTATGAAGCCTGTTTGTGGTGTTTCCCCAACATAATGCAGCATTGTTTCCCTCCTTTATTAAAAGGATTTTGCTACACTCAGACTCCGTGCTTGTGAGAGGGGAAGTACTGCCTCTTAGAGGTGTCCAGGAGGTGGTATGTAATTGTCCCAGGTCACTGGGTGGGGGCTCAAGTTAGTTTTGCATTGCATTATTGAAACGGAACCCCTAGATACTGAACCCAGCCCTTGTTGCTGCCAACTCAGATGAGTTACATTTTAATTTAGTGGGTGGGGGAAGGAGAGGGATAGGCCCCAATCCTGCTCTGAGCTACATATGGGTCAATCCCTGTGATCCTGCACAACTCAGTACAGTGCAACTCAGATCCATAGAGCAGGGCTGTGGGGGAAAAAAATCATGGAAAATTAGGGTTTAATTTTTCTTTCCTCCAAACATATGAATGAATTCTGAAAACAGATGATAATTCAAACTAACTGATGTTACCAAAATATATAAAAAATCTGTGTAGCCTATAACCTTTCATTTACTAAGACCAACTAACTGATACTAAAGATTAGTTGTATTTTACTACAGCACTGTTAATCTTTGCATTAACAGTACATTTGTCAGGTTTCCTTCTCTCAGGGGAATCTTAAGTGGAAATAAGCAAGGCTGGGAGAATTTTTCATTTTCTCCCTTTGAACACTCCTATGATTCTTTAGGAATGTGTTAGATTAACCAGTAATACTTCAAAACAAAAAATACAATTGATTTTTCACCTGTTCAAGAATATTTATGACTATTAATTAGAAGACACACAATTAGAAGGCAAAGCTAAAATGAAGGGGACAGTTTTGCCCTGGTAATTAACTGTTGATCAGTTGTGATGAAGACAAAAAAAAAGAAGCAACAAAAATGTAAGAGAAAAATCTACAGTATTAAGACACTTTTTTTTAAACCAACAACTATAAATTACTGTACCAATTAAACCTTTCAAATCTTGATATTACAGTACTCTTTAAAATAATCTATAAATACGAATTACAATTCAAAGGAGGAAAAAGCAGTTATAAATCAACTGTCATTAAAATGGAAAAAAAATAAAAAGCTTTTCTGAGTTTTACTAGTAGTCTTTCTGTAAGGCTTGATTCCCAGTGATTATCCACATTAGATGGCCACATTCTTATGCGTCTCATTTTCATAGAAGTCTGAGCAATGGATGTTAGGGGGATTGTGAATGACACCATGTGGTGTGTATCTCAAGCCATGTGCCTTCAAAATAAAACTGCCATTTAAGAAACTGGATTCAATAAAATTTTCACAACTTGGAAGTCAGCATAGCAACTAAAATATGAATTTTGTGGGTCTGTGCAGATATGTGCAACTTTTATAGAGGCACAGAAGACAGATGGAGTGTTTGCTAATCAGTTTCAAAAGTTCCACTTCATTCACTTTGATGCTTGTTACCAAAGTTTTAGTATATTGATGTCTGTGTGTGCTGGTGTCAATATACTAATGGCCTTAAGGTGTTTGCTTCAGCTGTCAGTTTCTATGTGAATGAGCACTGAACTCTAAAGCAGTAACTTATGTTTCTGGGAAAGGACGAAGAGCCAGAAACCCTTATCTAAACAATTCTGTCATCCTTAGTTGCATTGTGTAGTATATTATTCTGCAATTATTCTTGATGTCAGTGGGACTACTAGCAGAGTAAGAGGCTACTTGATGTAAATAAGACTGGCAGAAACAGGCGCTCAACCTGTGTGCATTTGTGCACATGTTTTGAGGTCAATGGGAGCTACTGGATGCCCACACTTTTAAAAGTCGGGTGGGCGGGTGCATATAGACTCAGACTCATAGGTCAGAAGGGACCAATATGATCATCTAGTCTGACCTCCTGCACAAAGCAGGCCACAGAACTCTATCCCACCCTTCTATACAAACCCTAACTATTCCAAGTATTGAAAGTCTTCAAATTGTAGTTTGAAGACTCAAGCTGCAGAGAATCCACCAGCAAGTGACCCATGCCCACGCTGCAGAGGAAGGCGAAACCTCCAGGGCCTGCCAATCTGCCCTGGAGGAAATTCCTTCCCGACCCAAATATGGCGATTCAGCTAAACCTGAGCATGTGGGCAAGACTCATCAGCCAGCACTCAAGAAGAATTCTCTGCAGTAACCCAATTCATCCCATCCACATCCATCACGGACCCATTGGGCAGACTTAATCTTGCCTGATTCCAAGATCAATGGCCAAAATTAGAACTACCCTATCATCATCATCCCTTCCATAAACTTATCAAAGCTTAGTGCTTAAAGCCAGATATGATCTTTTGCCACCCCCACTAATACGCCTGGAAGCTGTTCCAGAGAACCATCCTCAACTGCTCTAAATGGTTACGAAACCTTAACCTAATTTCAAGTCGTAAAACTTCATAATGTCAGTTTGTAACCTCATTTGTTCTTCTGTCTACATTGGTACTAAGCTTTAAATAAATTCTCTCCCCTCCTAATTTAATCCCCTGATATATTTATAAAAGAGTCCAAGCATATTCCCCTTGCATCCTTCTTTTGGCTAGGCTAAACCAAGCCGCTCTTGAGTCCCCTTCATAAGGCGCGCTTTTCATTCCTCGATCACTCACTAGTAGCCGTCTCTGACCTAATTCACCAGTTTGAATTCATCTTCTTAAACAGGGAAACAGAACTGTACACAGTATTCCATGTGAGGTCATCACCAGTGCCTTATATAACGGACAACGCCTCCTGATTGCTGGAAATACCCGCCTGATCCACACCCTAAAAACCGCATTGCTTTTCTAACCCAGACCATATGCATTGGCGCTCATTCCCTGTGATCAAACCAATACTCAAGTCCTTCTCCTCCTCTGTTCTTCCAACTGATGTTCCAATGTAATCAAATTCTTATATATTAATCCCCTAAGTGCATGACCTAATACTTTCACTAAAATTATCCTATACTATTACCAGTTTACAAAGGTCATTCAGATCTTCCTGATGATATCACGTCCTTCTCTGTGTTAGCAACCGCCCAGCTTTTGTATCTATCCGCAAACTTTATTGCCTATTCCCGTCTTTGTGCCCAAGGTCAGTATGACAGGTTTTAAAAGATTGGTTCCAAACTGGATCCTTGAGGACTCCACTATTTTTAACCTCCTATCGCTGCAGTTTACCCTTCAGTATGACCCACTGGAGTCTCCCCTTTAACCAGTTTCCTTATTCCACCTTACAATTTTTTATATTGATCCATCTTTTTCATTTACTAATATTCCCCCGTGGAACCGTGTCAAATGCCTACTGAATCGAGGTAAATTAGATCTACCTGCATTCTTTTGTCTAATAATCTGTACTTCTCGAGAAGGAGGATCAGGGGGGGGTTGGTTTTTTTAGGCACAATCTACCTTTGAAACCTATGTTGTATCCTGTCCCAATTACCATTGCCTCAATGTCCTTAAATACTTCTCCTTCAAAAATTTTTTCCAAGACCTTACATGCTGCAGATGTCAAACTAACAGTGCCTATAGTTACTCGGATACTTTTTCCCTTTCTTTGAAGATAGGAACTACGTTCAGCATTATCCAGTCGTACTACAACCCCTGAGTTTTACCGATTCAATTAAATTTCTGCTAATGGGCTGCAATTTCATGTGCCAGTTCTTTAATAGTTCTTGGTGACGATGTCTTGGGCCCTCCGATTTTGTCCCATCAAGTGTTCAAGTTTTGGCTTCTACCTCAGATGTGGGTAATATCCACTCCATATCCTCATATTCCATTGTCTCCTCCCATCATCCTAGGCTCCTCATTAGCCTTATTTAAGACGAGGAAAGTCTTATTTAGATATTGGGCCATGCCTAGGTTTCCTTACCTCCCCTTCCTCCTCAGTGTTTAGCGTCCACGTTCTTTTCTTTGTTCTTTTTTATTTGGCATAGAACCTTTACTATTGGTTTTAATTCCTTTGCAAGGTCCAATTAATGGCTTTAGCCTTCTTCTCTTTATCCTACATGTCTGTTCTCACTAAGGTAGCTTTCCTTATATCCCACCTTTCTTCCACTCTTAGCTTTCTGCTTTTTCTTAATCACCTCTCTGAGATGCTTGCTCATCCAGCTTGGTCTACAACTCCTGCCTATGGTTTTTTTCCCCTTTCTTGGGATGCAAGCTTCTGATAGTTTCTGCAGCTGCGACTTAAAAGTAATTCCAGGCCTCCTCCGCATTTAGATCCACAAGTTCTTCAATCTGTATGTGTGTTTTAGATATAGTAGAGGAGCCTAAACTGTGGCACCTGTTTTTGAAGATCTTGTCCCAGAGTGCCATCTAGACTAAAAAAAAAGAAAAATGTCTTTGACAAAGCTTTAAAAAAGTTAACCAGTAGATGGAATGAATATATATGGAAATTATGAGTTTCTGAAGATGGAAATGATTGCATCATGAAATTCACAAGGTTTCTGAATTGTACATAGTGCACTGATATTTCGTAATGCCATTCATGGAAATTTCTACAGCCTCATAAACACTGATTGGCAGGTACAAAATTATTCTTCAAGGATCACCTTTCAGAAGGTAGGAATAACTTTCTAGAATGAGGAAATCAGGACACCAGATTTTTTTAAACCAAAGGGCAAATATACTATTGTAGTAAATGCTTTATTTGAAATACCAGTATAAATGCTACTTAGAAGGCTGACATCATGAGAATGCAATTAACACTATGACTTTCAGATGATCTACAATTTAAATATTGAGTATGTCATTATCATAACCCTTTGTAACCATGTTTTTGCACTGTAACAGTATCAAAATTGTACTGTATCCAGGAGAAAGGAAGCTAGTTCAGAATGCTATTTATTATTCTAGTCCATTGATGACATTTGAATTCAAGAAATTACTAGAATATTGCTAGGGCTTATAGTATATTCAATGTCATCCTTTTGACAACCTTGATGAAAATGCCTGCTTATGTGATAAATTTCTAAATGATCTTAATGCTTTCATGCAATAAGGAAGTTTTGATTTTTTCTACTCTAGTATAAGTATTTTCTTTACAGCAATTAGAAATATACTAGGTACTTTGAAAGTATAAAGGTTCTTTATAAATCCCACCCCCACCAAACAAAAGCAGTGAAAGAGAAAATGTATGAAAAGACTATAGTACAGATTGTGGTAAGATGAGACCCTGAAACACAAACTCTTGTATCAGAGGCCCGGTAGGAGACCTAAAGCCTGAACTAAAGAAATGGTCAAGACTTTGGTAACATAAAGCAAACTTAAGCTGTGAGCCAGAGGCAGGCGCTGTTCACAGAAGTTGGCAAAAAGAAAGCTGATGTTGCAATTATATACATACTGTAGATGTGCAGACTCACCCCTGCGGCTCCTCTTGCTGGTTACTTCAAGGAATTAGCTCAGTCCAGCTCTGGAGCACCCTCTGCAGGCCAGTGATCTGCCTGTCCTCTGGCCCCTGAGTCCCTCCCTGGACCTGGTGCCCTTTTACCTGGGGTGCTACCCCTGGCAGAAACCCCTCAGTCTTAGGGTCTCCCTTCCCTGGGGAACCCCCGCCCACTAGTCCCCACCTCACCTCAGTGTATGGTTACTGCCAGTCATTGTCTAGCCCCTGCACCCTGGGGCAGACTGCAGTATCAGCCTACTCATCACTGGCAAGGAGGATTTGGACCTGCTGCCTTGGGCTACCCCTGGGCTGCCCTCTGCAACCCCCAGTACCTGTTGGCCCAATGCTAGGCCGCATCCTGTGACTTTCCAGGTGGAGCTCCCCAGCTCTTCTGCCTGTCCCCAGCCCTGCTTTACTCAGGTACCATGTCCAGCTTCCTGCAGCCAGGCCCATCTCCCTCTACAGCTAGAGAGAGACTGTTTGCTCCTGGCTTCCCTGGCCTTCTTATAAGGCCCTGTTGCTCAGTTTGGGGCGCGGCCCCAGATGCAGCCACTTCCCGTGATCTGCCAGGGTTTTACCTTGCCCTCTGCAGGGCTTTTCCAACCCCTTCCAGGCTGGAGTGGGTGGTCACTCCGCTACACATACCTAAAAGGTACTAAGCCCTAGTAATACAAACATGTGCCAAGATGATACCAGAACATTCCAGAACAAGCACATCCCACATAGATAACAAGGAACAGGCTGACCGCTCCTAATATGATGGATAGAGTTGTTTTGTTCGAACTAGCATGTACAAGGTGAGAGGCAGCACCCTAACACATAGAGGGTTTGGACCTCTTTACATCAGGAGTGATGTGTAACTTGTTTGTACCTGTGTATAAAAGTGTACCCCTGAAAAGTTGTCTTTGTCTGGCCTAGGGGGCAGTGGTAAGTCCCGTCACTGACTGAGACAGTCCATTGTCAGGGAGCACATATGTACTAGCAGAATTGTAGATATCTGATCCGGAGACCTAGAGACTGTGTTTCGTTTGGCAATAAACCTGGCCAGGTGCCTTTGTATCTTATTGGAGTCTGTGGTCATTGGGGGTTCTCTCGGGTCTGCTGTGTCAGCTATCTGTGCAGAGCCGGGGCAGCACACAGAGGGAACACATGTTATCAACACTGAACAGACCAGAGCACCACACTGGTGGTGTCTGACAACAGTGGTGACCCCGACTGCTGATCTGGTGGGTAAGCGAGCTGTCCGCTGTAGGAATCGCAATCTAACATGAGAGAAAACCATGAGCTAGGGAACCCCGATTCCTTCCCTTCAAATCCGCACAGAGTTTGATAACTCGTGGACTTGCTGGGTTTCTAGCAAAAGAGATCTATATGAATTTTAAAAATAGAGTGGGGAAGAAACCTGGAATGAAATTGGTAAGGCAGAAACTGTAGCCTTGAAATGTAGAATATTGCAAACTATAACCATGGCTGTTAAATGATTAAGACAACATGACAGAAAATTGGCAGAGCAAGTAACAGAAACAAAGAAAGTATTAAGAGAATCAGAAGACGTTACAAAGCCCTGGACTGCTCTGACTCTCCTTGTGGGGCGGCAAGCAGTCCACAGACAGCAAGCACAGGAACAGAATAAAACACTGAAAACAGCCGTAAGAAACCTACAAAAAAAGAGATGTGCTGTCCCCTATTACAAATATTTGTGGTCAACAGCAGGCTACAGGTAGCTACCCTATGACTGAAGAATGGGGACAGAAATGGAAAAAGGGGCCCTAGCAAAATTAAAAGATGAAACAGGGTCCACTCATTGCAACCACCATCATATAATAAAAGCTAGGTTCCGGTTAAACGTACACTGAGACGTAGACTGGTGCCTGTCAGAACTGGAGAAGTAAGTGCACAGAAGGAAAGAGTAGCAAACAATACTTTCACTGAATTGGTAAACCAGATGAAGGAAAAATGGAACAGTTCACAAAGCACATTAGGAGACAGGAGCTGTGACTTGATTGCAGGGGACTGAATAAAAAAGAATTTCAAAGTAAAAAAAAAAAATTAAGTGGGATAACACCTAGAATTGATACATTAACATATGAAGTTGCCCAAAAATAGTTAACTGCAGCATGGAAGGGCATTTTCACCATTCATTTGGCATGCACACAAAAGCAGCATATACTGGGGGAACAAATTCAGGATTTACAAGAGCATGTAACTACCCCCACTCTCCTCTCAGAGCCAGGATAAAACCCCGGGGTGGGGGTTCCCAACTGCTTTAACTGACTGAACCATACTCCTCGGTCAGAGCTAAACATATAACCTTCTTTCTCAAATATTTTTACATACCAGTTAAGCTTTCCTTTATATCCTTTCTCAGTTTGCTAAGCTTGCTGCTGCCTGTACTTTAAGATACTTTCTTGGCTCAGGTCTCCCTGCCTTCCTAGGTTACTCTTCACCCCCATTCCCCTGCCTCGCCTCACTTCTGCTTTTGCTCTCTCTGTTTTAAAAGTAAAAAGTTATAGTTTTTACAGAAAATTCCAAAAGATAGAGCAATTGAAAACAGAACAAAACAAAGAGAAAATAAGGTAAAAACTTTAAGTAAATCCAGTAAATTAATTATTTTAACCCTTCAGGAACGCAATAGCTGGAATTACTCCTAACTTTCTTGAAGATATGGTTGTCATGCAACGGAAATGCAGACTCCGCTTCTAATCCTAACCGTTAACTAATATTTGAAACATGGGCTATCCTTATTTCCATACAGCAGAGTTTTAAAATAAAGTTAACATAAAGTAACGGAAAATGCCTTGTTATTAAATTAATACAACAAATTTTGCAAATAATATGATTTTTATCAATTTTTATTAAAAGTTTTAAATAACAAGGTAATAACTTGCTTATTTAAGTGTTTAACTCTTTTGTTTATTTTGTGTTTTTGTTTGCCTTATTTTGTATAGTTATAAATAGAATTCTGGTGCTATTTGTTTTTAACTGCAAGTTAGTCCAGTATGTCATTTATATTGTCCTGTTTTATGGTTGGGATATAACCATCATAATATTATTATTATCATTTCTTTCAAAGTTCAACACGGTCTCAGTTATAAATATATGTACATATATTTCTGACTCAACAAATAATGCAATCGCAAACAAAAAGAATTCTCTTTCATTAATCACAGTTTTGTTTTTTTATTTTGATTCAAAGAAATAAAAAGGTGGGGAAACCTCAACCTTGAGATTAATATTAACAAAATGTCAATTTCTTGTTTGGGCCTTTTATAAACTTGTTTGCAGTTTTAAATATAGTTATAAGAATGTCATAACAAAAATGTTTTAAAACAATTTATGCAAAAATCTAACCAAACATTTTCAACGGGCTTCCACATTTGTCTCCCAGACACAACCAAGCATCATTAAAGTATAATACCCTCAAAGTATTTGCACAGCCCTGTACTTAAAATTCATTTTGGTTTAATTTTTATTTTCTTTTATATTGTGTTAAAGGGAAGTAGTGGTTATTAAAGTTTGTGCTTCTAAACAGTTAGCAAGAGTAGAATTGTTATCACAAGCAAATTAAATCTAAAAAGCTTGGTAAAAATTCTGTTATTAACTTTGCTAATACAGAGTACTTAGCAAGGGAAATCAATACCCCTTCTCATAGAAGATTGTGAGCATCTATTTTAGGGGCTAAGCATTTTATTTAGCATAAAATATTAGTAATGCACCTCAAGTGAAAATGAATGTCTATACAACAATTGCAAAAGTATAGCTTGTGTTATAAAAGACTTGGTCCCCATCATACCGTAAACGAACTACGTTCATCAGTGTATTAAATCTGGATTACTGAAAACAAGAAGAGATGTAAAAACAAAAACAAAAAAAACTTTATTAGGTTAACTAACTAGCTGTTTAAGGTTGCATCCCACAGATCAAAGACACCAAAAGAAAGATATCACACCACAAAAACACCGGATGAAATCAGTATACAGTGAAGAAACCCCCAAGCATCAAGAAAGGAAAATTAAGTGCTTTATAAATAAGAGATTGGTCAAATGCACTTCTATCTACCATATGTGAATAATTAAGTTGGCAATCAGCTAGAAATCACTGTCAGTTCATTTGAATTTGGCTACTGTGTAAAAGCAACTATTATTGTTGTAGTGTTGTATTATTGCTCTATATAATCTATATATCACACTGGTGTGTCTGCCACTAATCATGGGAGTAACTGCTCATTGGGAGTAAGGGTTTCACAATTTATCCTTAAAATTACAACTCACCGTATAATCGTGTAACTGTGTATTATGGGCCAAATCTTCAAGTTCTTAGGCCTGCAAGATTTCCAGTGTTTTCAGTTGCAGTTTTGACCAAAAAAGAACTGCAGGATCAAGCACTATAAAAAATAGGCAGTGTATACACATCTACGTTGGATTTGATTCTGCACCATTCAGTATTTCACCAGTATAAAATAGGTGTGAGATTAATACATAAAACTCAGAGTTTGGAGAATGAGCTTCTCAAAACATCCTTATAATTTATAAGAAAAAGATAGTGGTATGGCATGAAGTGCCTACAAGATAATATTTCAGTAGTTATGGGGAAAAAAGAAGCCATTTCAAACTTCAGTTTATTTCATTTAAACAATTCCCTTATAAGAGATTGTATCTCTATGGACAGAAGCTTGGTAATGCCACTGCTTTTAGAGAAATATGACTTGAGTAGTAAGTGTCAGACACTATCAGAGCCAGAGACTGTGACAAGCTCCAGCAAAGGGCACAGCTGAAGGCCTTTATTATGTACCATCGCCTGAATATTGTTAAAGAAATGTGATTTCCAACTGAAAGCTCATTCATCCAAATTATTCAGTGCTACAAAGGAAACCTGACATGTAAACAATTTAGATAAGGATCCTAATCATCTAGTAGCACAAAGTATCTGCAATTTTTCACTCAGAGTGCTAACACTGTTAAAAGTAAAATACTGTTGTCCTTGAAAAACTGGTTCAGCTAACTGCATAGTAACCACCACAGAGGTTGCAGTTAAAACTTTCAAACCAGTAGAAACGTTTTAATCATATCGTTGGTATTCTCCATAATGAGACAAGGAATCTCTCTCAGACTAGTAAATATTTTCATAAAAGGTAGAAATATTTTAAAGGTTGATTGCTTAACTTTGCACTAGTATTGCAGATTGGATTTTTCATTTTAGTATTGATGGCAACCAAAGGTACAGAGATACAGATTGCAAGCCACAAGATAAAAATGATGTTGCCAGAACTTGGGGTATGGATGAACTGCACAGGGCAAAGGTCATGTGCATCACGTAGGTATAAAAGTTGCTTAAAGTTTATCTTTTCATGCCTGGTCCCCTGAAGCCAGGTCAACACAGCTACAGGGTTACCTTAATTTACACCATCTGCAATGGCTCTGTGCAACTGAAAACAACAGCTGAGGATTAGCATAGCTTAGATACATCATGATCACGCCTCCTTTTCTTCTGATCACATCTGCTTTTCTAGTTGGGAAAAATGTATGACAAAAGCCCATACACAGTGCTTGTGCACCACCTTGGGATCACCCTTTCACTGAGGGTATGGCTACACCTGGAATTTCAAAGCGCTGCCACGGCAGCGCTTTGAAGTGTGAGTGTGGTCGGAGCGGCAGCGCTGGGAGAGAGCTCTCCCAGCGCTGCATGTAAACCACATCCTCTACGGGTGTAGTGTGGAGTGCTGGGAGCCGCGCTCCCAGTGCTGCCGCCCTGATTACACTGATGCTTTACAGCGCTGTATCTTGCAGCGCTCAGGGGGGTGTTTTTTCACACCCCTGAGCGCGAAAGTTGCAGCGCTGTAAAGTGTGAGTGTAGCCATACCCTGAGCTAGTTAAACCAGCTTTTAGGGTCTGATTGTAGCAGTCTCAGTGCCACAACATTGGGCCCATGATTTCTTACTATTAGTTTTTCGTTTTGCTATTCATGTAAACAGAGGATTGCTCTCCACTATGCTGTTCATAGAGAGACCACTTATCTGTCCCATTTATTTTTAACAGAGAAGAAAAAAAAATTAATATTTATTATTTGTGCCATGCTCAAATATGTGCCAAATACCTCACACAAAAGAGAGCTTACAGTCTTCACAGTGTGATTGTTACATGTTTGGCGGTTCATTATCAGACATGAGTTGAATTTCTAGAAGTATTCAAGTTCCGTTTCCAAGAAGAGTAATCTTTTAAATAAAATAGTTTTTATAGTTCTTAAATTCTCTTCTGGTGAACAAATCAATATGGTAACAGCATTAAATAAAGAGAAATTTAAAATGCAATGGTTTAACTCATGTAACTAAGACAACCTGGAATCAAACCGCAGTAGGCCTGCATTCATCCAAGAGCAAATGGAGAAAGGTATGAATAAAACTTTAAAGTAATCACCACAGCAAGTCCTTTCCAACAGCAATTTTGGCCTCAAGTTGCCAGGTTGATCTATCTAGAATACTACAAAGAGTTTAA
Source organism: Chelonoidis abingdonii (assembly GCF_003597395.2). Taxonomy (NCBI): domain Eukaryota; kingdom Metazoa; phylum Chordata; order Testudines; family Testudinidae; genus Chelonoidis; species Chelonoidis abingdonii. The sequence goes on along the minus strand of NC_133773.1, from coordinate 111,855,230 downwards.
AAAATGGTTCACCAACACCAGAAATTGGCAGATATAAATAAACCAAACAAATGGGACTATAAATAACAATCCTTTTTACGTATACAGTGCTCTTGGTCCAAGAGTCATATTTTACAAGCAATAATAAATTTAAGCTTCACAACATCCCTTTCAGATACTGGTAATACTTATCTTTATTTTATAGTTAGGGAAACAGACAAACAGTAATTATGGGGCAGAGCTGAGAATTGAACTCAGATCTCCCAATTCTCAGATTTGCAGAGTTGGAAAATGAAGAAGGGGCACAGCAGGTGGTCACTGAAGGAGAGAGGGCAAGGAAAAAGAGAAGAGCAGCTAGTCCTGCAGAAGGGGGGGAGGAGTCAATGGAGGC
>NC_133773.1:111845108-111854760 GCF_003597395.2 Chelonoidis abingdonii | reverse complement strand
GCGTGGACCCAAAGAAGTGACATAAGGAGAAGGGAGTGCACATCCAGACTAAACAAGCGCTGATGCTGGGTGGTACAATGCTGGCCATCAAGCGGGGAAAGATTCAGTGAAGCCAAACGCAAAAATAAACATGTCTGTACACAATGGACGAGCTAGTAAAAACATGGAGCGAACACCGAAGCACGGTGGCAGAAACGTGAAACTATAATAGGCAACCAGAAACCGGTGGAAATACGTAAGTCATGACTTGAGTAACAGGGATGAAGCTATATGCTGTCTTACGGAACAGACAGAATCTGAAGGCAAGGTGTGAGATCATCTGTACAGCAAAGATGAGGCAACTGTAACAGAAATAAAGAAATGATGAATCAGACACCGAGTCTGTCTGGGCAAAGATATCACACAGCTCGAAAGGAAAGCTAACCACAAAGCCTCCCCTGAATAGCTGCTGTGGGGTGTGCACAACACCCGCGAATCTGATTTGGATATGGAGAGACTCTGTTAATGTTTTTAGCTGAGTAAACACCAAGGGAATGTTGATCCAGGCAGACTCATTCCAGATATAGAACGGAGACAAGTGCTGCAAAATAATAGGGGCTCAGATTTTCTGGATGGATAGCGAGTCGATTTCTTCACCCATAGTATTGAAGAGACCGAACAAGGTAGGAAGCCATTTTGAGAGTGGGTGGTGGTGAGCAGTGAAGAACGTCGTAGAAAAATGGTGCAGGGACAACCTGTTTGAGTGATAGAACGAACTATTCAGCTTAACTAGATGGAAGGATATAACAAAATATCTAGGCTTAGGTTTGACGTCAAAAACAGGCCGAAACCTTTACAAGCCCCACCCCGCAAAACCACACAAGAACCAGATCTAAATGCGGAGGAGTTGGATTACCTAATGTCTAAGCTGCGATCATCGAAGCCTGCATCCGCGAAAGGAACCCACACACAACCAGGAGGGAGACCACACACAATGAGCAACGTCTCAGAGAGGTGAAGAAGAAAACACACAAAAACCGCACACACACAATAGCAAGGAAAAGCTACCTTAGTGAGACACCACATCAGAAAAACACACCCCCCCCCACATAGGTACAGTGACATCTTGCAGTAAGGGAACACGCAAATAACAGGGTTAAGCCACAAAATAAGAATAACAAGACCGACCGCGACACAGGAAAGAAGGAGTTAACACAACCTAGGCACCACCACTATCGTAACCACACACACTGCCTCAGCTTAATCACAAACACACCACACCATGAGGAGACACACACAACGGGAATAAGGAGAAGGAGGTGGAATATACCAACACTGAGTACGAGTCACACGACACACACCACACGACAACGACCGGCCCGGCAACTCCAAACAACACACAACGAAATTCAACCGTTAGCAGAATTGTGTTATGAATCGGTCGAACCAACCCACACCGTACGACTGACCAACCACACGAGTTCCCTATCAAGTAAGAAAAAAGGGATCCCCACACACCACACACCTGTAGTTTGACGCCAACGCACACACACTTTGAAGAAGAAAGTAAATTAAAGCCACACCACGCACGCGAGGACAATTAACAAACGGTTAACAAGCACACCACCAACACACAAACCTGATCTCACCACACAACAAACACCAAAATTAATGCGACCACATTTCACACTACTAGGTTCCGCATGGGGAATTGTAGTTCAACTGGAAAAGAGGGGAGATATAGAAAGTGACACACACACACACGGGTGAACTCCCGGTCGTACTGAAGTGAACTGTCAGCGGAAGACGCTCTACAGTGACCACACACACACCCACACACTCTCACCATCCTAACCTTTATACTGACCTGCACAAAGAGCGGACTGTGCTAAATAAAGTTGCGATATGATCACAAAGCGGGGGTCATGACCTAAACAGAGAAGGACCGGAACCCAACACACAAGATCCTGATGACCAACCAACCACACACATGGAGTAATAGTAATGATGGATTAAATTTCATAGTGAAAAGGGAAACCACGAATTCACACAACGGAACGCATCATTGGAAACAACAGAGAGAGAAGACCTTCGAGATTGGCCACCCCGCAAGACGCGATATCAAAAAAGCAAATGGCACACGGGTCATCACACAGGTATTTCCAGCAAAGATAAGACACTATACCCCACACCACCACACAGTTTTATAAGGCGCTGTGAACCCACCACACCAATACCGACCACAAAGCTTAGACAACCAACGAACACAAACATCGGGAATGAAAACCTGACACCACACAACACTCCTTGTGTTAGCTAACAAAGAAGACCTCCGGGGCATCACACTATATAAATAACACAGGTGATAACCTAGCAGGGAGAGGAATGTTTAAGCTAGACTAACCCACACACAGGCCATGGTAGCAAACTGACCAAGGAAGTTCAGGGCTTGAAATTAGCGGACAGGGTCCTAACCATTCAAGGAGTGCACCAACAGTGGGGGCAAAAGACAGATCTGGCTTTAAGACAAGCTTGGATAGTGTTGGAAGATGATATGATAGGATAGTTTAGCTTTGGCAACTTGTCCCTTTGGATTATCAGCAGATAGGTCGAATCAATGGTCCGCGATGGATGTCGGAGGATGGGATGGGATCAAGTTACTTGCAGAAGAATTCTTTCCTGACGCTGGCGGGAGCCTTGCGCCAACAGCTCAGGTAGGCTGATCGCCAACATTGGGGCGGGAAAGGATATTCTCCTCCAGGGGCAGAGATTGGCTGACGCTTTCTGAGTTTTCCGTCCTCCCTGCAGCATGAGGAATTGGTCCACTTGCTGGTTGGATTCTCTCGCTGATGTTCTTCAACACCAGCAATTGAGAAAAACGTCAATAAACTCGGACATTAAGTGTATGTGTGTTACTAGAAGTGAATTTGTTGTGGGTTCTGTGGCCGCTTTGTGTAGGGATCAGACTAGATATCATGTTGGACCCTCTGACCTATGAGTCCTATGAGTCAACCCACAGTTTAAAAATATCACAAGAAGCATCTTTGCCCTACTTTAGAAGCTAACATAACTGGCCCGACGTAACAAGCCATTGAGGCCAGGGAAAGATGCAACCAGAAGTTAAAATCGGGCCCTAGAAGAGGTCAGAGTCAGTAACCAATATTCTTGTGCCACACTGAAAATTCCTCTAGGTCATAAAAAACAAAATTCTAATTTGAATAAAGTAATAGTAAGCACTATAGTCGGTTAAAAAAAAGAACGATATACGAATTTAGAGGGAATACTGTTCTTAGTCAAAGGGCCTCAAATCAACAGCTGTAATGACACCACAGACACTAATGAGCAGGATCGGCAATCTCTCAGAAATGCTGTGCGAGTCTTTCATTATTCACTTCTGATTTAAGGTTCATATGCGGTAAGACATTTAATGTTAGAAGGTTCTCTTCTAGAAGTCTAAATATATACCACTAAAAACTATGGGTGTAAAGAAATAAGGTTACAATGGTTTAAGAACTCAGTAAAATAAATTAAAATCAAGAGCCCCACAGACCAGTGCAGGACCGGGGCAGTGTGAGTGACACTGAAAATCAGCTCGCAGCTGTCTTGGCATGCTGCCAAGGTGCCTACCCTGCTTCTAGAAGAAATCTCATCAAGTAGAAATTAGCTAAATTTTAGCATACAGAAGAAAAGTTAACATGAAGAATGCTTTGTTAAAAATCTTGTCAGTATCTAATTCAATTCGAAACGTGAATAATCCGCTAAGAAAAGGAAGAATCTGACATAATTATTAGGGATGGCCCAGGCTCACGCTCCATGTTGACATCAAAAGAACCCAAAGTCACAAGTCAGCAGTGAGCGAGGACTGCTCATCTACTGCAAGAACAAAGTGTAGAGGAGCACTCAACCAACGGAGCATCCATCAACCAATAGGTAAGCAGACTCTCATCTAGTTCCCCCCGGCCGAGTGAGTAAATGACAGACGCTGTGGTGAATAGCTTCTCTGATGACTGCTCAGCTCGCCAGGACAGGAACACATTAGAAAAAAAAACCTGCAAAACCCCTAACCCCTTTCAAAGGGTTTAAAACCCAAAGCCAGCAGGAAACAAGGTCCATCCGGTGTCCATCTGCCACCCTCAGTTCTGGCCCAGTGGTTTGAAGCTCTAGAAAAGAACACAAAGTCCTTCTCCCCTGAGGTCAGGGTCTGCACACCACCATCCCCCACAGCGACTGGTAGGGGGACCAGACACTTCCTCTCCAATGGATTCCATTCAGGATCCCTATGACAGGCAGTCAAGGTTCACTCCACCAGACTCATTGCTGCCACCTCCCTGGACTTATTCTTACCAAGGATTTCCCTGGCCTTTCTCCTCATCCTCCAAGAGCCTTCTTACTCCTTACAGATCTCTTCGCTCTCTACTAGCAGGAGAGTCACTGCAGAGTTCTTCCCTGAAACCCCCTTCTGCTCTCAACTTCCTTTGTTAATAGCACCACCTACCCTCTCCCTAGCTGGTTTTCCTCGTTAGTTAGGCCTGGCCCACCTGCTAGTTAGTTAAGCCTGGCCCGGGTGGTTTAATTGGCTCTCCAGCCCACATTAACCCTTTCATCACCTGTGTGGGATAGGCACCCCATCACACTATTTTTTCAGTTTTAAAAATGCATTTGCCTGTAACTGAAATGCATATTATATGTCAATTATATCAAGGGAAAACTAATATAAAACCTGGTGTGAAATAAGAATCACCACATTAATTTGAACCAATAGTAAATATATTAACATTACAAAACAAGAGCAACCAAATGTGTATTTAAAAAATCCATTTCAAGAAGACTTAGAAGAACCTAGTTTTGGTTCTTGAGATTGAGATCATGTAGGGGATTTGATTTGGTCACTTCAGGTACAAGTACACTGCAGCTGGGAGCAAGTTGAGTGGCCAGATTCATGCTAACTGGGCTAAAAATAGCATTCTGAATGTTGTAGCTTGGGGTCAAGCTCCATCTCTCAAGCCTACCTGATCCCCTAGCCCTGCTAGCACAAGTTTCTCTACCTTGTCTAGGAAGCTGCAGTGTAGACATACCCTTCTTGATCACAAAATAGAGAAACAATTAGTAGTCTTCTTACCAAGGAGATATTGGAGTGGAAGAAATTCACTATGATGTCTAAAATAAACAGAACTATCTGATCATAAATTCAGGGTAAGAGGTTTATGTTTTAGCAGGAATATGTATGTGTTTACATATGAGAAATAACACTACTACTTATAAGGAAAGACAGCTGATTTAACAATTTTTTTGCCAGGGAAAATGTGTTTGTAATGTGTGAAAAGCCAGGGAGTTACCTGAAAGAACGTTAGACACAGATGACTAGAAAAGGCTGAAAATGAAGTCTATACTTGCTTTCAGACGAACATATTTAATCTAGAAAATAAAATTTGCAATGCTAAAGGGGTCTAACAGTCATACATATTCCAAGTCCATTTTTATACAACAACAGAATTTTATCGCAGGGTAAGTTTCTAGAGAAACTTCTATGAAGATTTCTGGGGAGGGAAAGGATGAGAAGGGCAGGAGAGTTTAAGATTAGAAGAAGATCTGGGAGGGTCTTAGTTCTGAACACAAGTTCTAAAGTTAGCGCTCCGTTTTTATAAAGATCTACCTGGGCACAGAGGACTGGATGGCCACTTTTTAATAAAGTGAAATAGATCTGACTTGTAAAATGCCATACCAGAATAAGACTGTTTAAATAGCTCCTGCTTTTCCGACAATGGACCATGTCCTGCCGACCTTCATATTGGAGACTCTGAAGGAATTTATTAGTTTTGCCTGAATGAGGATGGTAGTGTTTGACTCACATTCAAGATTTATCCATTTTACTTGTACCAAGATGGCAAAATCAATGTGAGGTTGTGCAACATATCAGATTTGCACATTGTGCATTTTTATAGCATAAACTGGAGATTTTAATCAACTGTGGGAAAAAAGTTATTAATTCTATCATTGCAAAAAGCATGCAGTTTCAAGCATCTCTAGCTATGTGATAAATAAACTATCTCTGGGGCATAAACTTATTAATGCTACTTGTGAGAAATCAGGAATTTCTAAAACCCACAGTGCACTTGAGACATAAGACTCCAGACTGCATTTTCAGTCCTTAAGAGGCCAGAGCAGCAGGAGTCTTCAGAGACACTTCTAAATCCTAATGCAACAACATGAAGAAAGAGACTAGCCAATTCTCTCAAAAGATTCCAATTGGAGTGGCAGGGAGGGGAGTGGACCATGCAACCCATGCCCAAAAGAAACTCTAGGGAGGAGTAAGTCTGCCTGCCACCCCAAAATCCTCAGAGGATGGCCATATCCTACCCAGCTGTAGCCCCTGAACGTTACATGGCACTTTTTGCCTGTGGTAGCTCTTATGTCCTGGCTAGACTCAAATTACATTCTGCTTACCTAGAATTTCCTATATGGGTCCAAAACAACACAGTATTCCTCACTTCCTGCCCCAATTGTCATGTAGCGATGCTGATTACTGTTAAACAGCTGCCACATGGAAGCCCAGAATCCTACTGCAAAGGAGCATCCTCAACTTCCACTGATCATCCTTGCAGAATGTGTCTCCAACTTTTTTCTGTACAATATCCTGATTGCACAGAAGATATGCAGGGTAAAGGCATGTAAATGAAGGGGGTTTTTTTGTTCTAGTTTTATCGGGGAAGGCTACTTAGAAAAAAAAAAGTAGAAAGGCACTGTTGCTAGGCAACCCGAGGAAGCAACAGAGAAGCCGCAGTTCAGGCAATAAACACCAGAGGGCACCCCAACACAAGAAAGCAGGAACCATGACTACCAAGGATGCCTTGAAACAGGAACAAATCAAAGATGCAGAGCACAAACGGGACATGGAAAAAAAACAGAAAGAAATAGAAATAAGAGAAAAAGAGGTGGAGCTGAGAGAAAGAGAAGAAAAAACCAAACAAGGTACGCTCCGATACAAAAGAACAAGAAGCAAGAGATGGACCACCAACAGAACTGGAAAACAACAAAAAACAAGTGAAGAGAGGGAAAAAGAGAGAAAGCATGAAAGACCTGGCCACGGCCAGGCAAGCAGCTCCACCAATCCTAACAACCCGTCGCAATAATTGTCCACATCACATAGAATTTCCCACTACAAGGCAGGCAAACCTACTGAGCCTTCTAAAAATGTGAAAAGGGCACGCCTTGGGTACAGCAATCGCTGAAACCAGTACCATGATAGAATGAGGCCCAGTCAGTGCCCTTAGCATAGGTGCACTGAAAATGCCTAAGAGAACAGAACGATGAATACAAACTTTTTCAAAAAACCAAGCAGATACAGAAGGGATAACACACTGAATCTATGCCCGTCCGGTCGAGTTCAGAGACCTGAAAATGGAAACCAGATGTATTTCCCCGTCACCTACCACATTGCAAAGAATATGAAGCTGGATATCAGGAACAAAGGTAAATATGAGACGAGCGCACCCTGATACAAAATGAGCATTCTTAGATGTGTCCTGAGAAATAGAGAAGTACATCCCTAGATGGAAACCCAAAACAGTAAACAATGGGCGGGAGATTGGACCAACATGGGTGGAAAGTTAACCAGAAAAAAAAAAAGCTACGTTCAAGAGAACGAAACCCCAGGCTACACCGACAATAAAATACCCTACAACCGAAGCAGCCAAAGACCCCAACCATACAACCAAGGAAATGCCCAGACGCACTATTATCGCCGACCTCACTCAGTCCACAGTATAACCCACTCCGACCCATGACCATCAGCTGGAAGATCTTTATAGTGTAATGAACTGGAACCTATAAAGGCCAACGCCCAAAACCCAAACCGACTGCAAGTCATGAACACCGCCCATACACACCAAAGACCCCAGGCCACAGAGCCTCTCAAATACCTCCTGAGCAAAGGCAAAAAAAAATTGAAAATCGGCGAAAATAGTTACCAGCCACCTGGATAGACACGGGCACAATGTCAGCTATCCACCCACTTCGTGGACCCCAATTCATCAACCCAAAGCCCTAACGGAACCAATTTACCCCTCATTCACAACGTAGACTTCTCTAGCTGAACTGACCTGTCCAGTACAAAGGCTGCAGGAATGTGACTGTGTAGTACATGACAACTTATTCATCCCGAACTACTGGGAAGAACTGCCCAACCAGGCTGAACCAGGCCAAAGAGGGAATGTACACGCAAGCCAAGCAAGGCAAGCTATCCCAAAGATCCCATCCTGTCCTAAGGCCATCCACAGGGACCACTCTGGTACCACGAGACCCAGAACAAGGTAGTGCCCGGATCCCCTGCCATGACTGAAACAGCCACAGTACCATCCAGTCCCAGAACCGCGAAGCTGGAAAAGCAACCAGCACCATCCAGCGAAATGCAGACCCAACGTTCACCCAACAACAGAGGGCGCCAGCGAGCCTAAACGCAAAAGCAACAAACAACCATGCCCAAGAGCTCACCAGAGCCTGAAATGCCCCCTGCGTGTGCCGCGGAGAGCGGTCACCAGCAACGGAGACAAAAACTCATCACCTACATCGCTTCCAGAGACCAAGCCTAGTCCACACGTCAAGGAAGAATGGTGCCCAGCCTCAGGGGAACTTCCAGACTGCAGGAGCAATGACGCCGCGAAAGCTGGACGGCGCACGAGCACCACAAGCCGCATCAGCCTCTCAAACCGATTCCCAGTTTGTTATAGAACAAGGACTTATACAAGGATACTCTTCCGGTTGACCCAGGAAAGAAGGATAGCGCAAAAACATTAGTGGGTCCAACAAGTCGGGCGCAGCTCTAAGTAGCCCAATGATTCATCCCAGTGGCCATTGCTGGGGTAAAAAACCCAAAGACAGGTGGGAATCCTTCACGGGAGGGGATGGCAAGGACGTTTGCCAGTATGCCGGTCTGTGAGGCGTGCCACACAACAAAGAGTGGAAAGCACCCAAAGACCAGTCAAGGCCCCTCTCCAGCATCCCAATTGGGTCCATTTCAAGCGAGTAGCTGATATGACTGGTTCTCTTCCCAAAAAGACCCCACAGCAGCGAAACAGTACATACTGACTTCGTGACTTTGCTAACCCGAATGGCCACAAGAAACCAGGCAACACAAAGGCTAAAGCTGTGTCCACCAATCAGACATTTGGCCAGGGTAGTGTGCCCTCCGACATCCTTTACAGATGCAGGTCTAAAATTTCCTGCAGAACCCATGAAAACGTGGGAAACGCATGGGGTGAAATCACTTGGTTCCATCCCTTTAACCAACAAAACCAAAAAAACAATGGGGACCCCGGTAAAAGAAAAAAAAAAAAAAAGGTTTTTAAAATATTGGAACCCTTTGGGCCAAACGTAAACGTCAACTGAACGCTCAAGATTGGACCTAGGTTCAGAGTGGTTTTTTGCCTACAGCTGTACCACATCCCAGTTAGGTTCCAATGTTTAAACTATTGTATGGCCACGAGGTCTAAGGCCATAACAGTGTGAAGCAACAATGGAGGGTTTATGCTTCTCACAGGATTAAGATCTGGACGTGTAAGCAAACCTACAAAGCACCCCGACACTCTTTAGCCTTGCTAAAGAAGAACTAAAGGATCTCAGGAAAACAAAAGCCTGTATAAAACATACCAGAGAGTGCCTCAAGGTAATTCTCCAA
>NC_133773.1:111810230-111843725 GCF_003597395.2 Chelonoidis abingdonii | reverse complement strand
TGAGTAATATATTTTATTGTGACCAGCTTCTGTGGGTTAAGGGACAAGCTGTCTGACCACCCTAAGAAGAGCTCTCCTGTAACGGAGAGAAAGCTATGCTCTCTCACCAACGAATAAAGTATTACCTATTTCCACCTCTCTGTTCTGTAGTTATAATATTAGGCCTGGCCATCCACACTGCGTGCTGCCAAGAGTTTATTTACTTTATCGATGGATTTTTTTGTGCTATATGTACCCAACACAAGTCTACTATACAATGTCTAGTCCTAAAGGAAAGAGACCATTTATAGTGAAGTATCTTTTGATGAAGAGCGATGCTCATGGGTGCTGACCCTGTGCTAAGGCCCCGGGACTTTGATTAAACATTCCTAGTAACCACCGATGCATCTGAGGTGGGTAATAACCCTAATCAGGAATGTGCCCTAGGTCTCATGCAGGTAAGGACTGGAGTCAGAACTTCCACCTGTCGTGTTCTCAGCAATGGCAATCGTATGCTATGCCATTGTGAGCGGAAATCCAGTGGTTCAGTTGACTTTACCTGTGGATAAGTGAATGCTATGCCCATTGTGTTACGGCCGCTTATTTGGAAATAGCTATGTAGCAAGCCCAAACTATGTTGGGGAACTCGGCAGTTGCAAGGTGTCCTCTTCCAGCATAGCCCAAAAACCGGATCCTATCCCGCTGCGCTTATAAGTGGTTTTCATTTCTAGCCAAGGGAAACTACAAAAAAAACTGCTCCACTGCTAGAGTTTAGCTTGGTGCCAAGATTTGATTTTGAAATTCAACACATTTCAGGGAGCTTCTAATCGAACAAGATAGCATGAATCTGCACTCTTTCGTGAAAGATTCTGCCTTCAGGATATCCTCCACGGTGTCCAAATTTGTCCTTAAAACGTAAAAAGTCTTGTAGGTAGCCCTTAGTTTTACATACCTTTTAAGTCGGCTGCATGTAATGGTGCGCATGTTGTTGAGAATATAATACATGATTCTATCTAATTCTAGGCACAGTAAATCACTGCCAGTGAAGAGTCTTTCCCACTGGTCAAGCGATTTTCGGGGTAATTGCAGTTGGTTTTCATAAACAGATAGCCATCAGGGTTAATGTCTTCTTTTCACCTGTAATGAGGGAAATTTAGTTATACCCAAAAAAAAATTCAGAGGGAACCAAATATTCCTACAAAATCTTCTGACCAGAGACCAAACAAAGGACTAGGATAACTCTTTCAATCTGGGTGGAGGGAAGAGCTTGGTGTGTGTATGTCTAAACTTGTTTGTTTGTTCTTCTTATGCTCCTCTTGAGAGTGACCAACATACTACAAGGCTCTCTATCTCTCTCAATTTTGTAGATACAAAGGTAAAAGAAAGACAGTTTTAGTCTTTTTAACTGTTTTCTAGATATTTTGCAACTGGTGTCTGGCTGGTTAGAGTTTTTTATGTGTATTTGGCTAAAGTATTTTATTGTATTCTGCTGGAGAAAACTATTTTTTCGTATTGTCTATAAGCTGAAAGACCCTGTAATATTTACCTCTGATTTCGAGAATATTTTACTGTTTTTTTTCTGTATAATTAGTTTTGCGCTTTTAGATGATTGTCTGCCTATTATTTTTCCCTTAGTTGAGCTCAAGGGAATTGAGTTTAATGGTACTCAATCAAGCAGGGAATTGGTGGGGGAAGGGAAGGATGAAATATTTCCTCTTTGTGTTAGAACAAGGACTGTGAGTATGTATAAGCCTGGCAGTGAGACGAAGAAGGGAGGGGGAAGGAAGGATCCCTTTGTTAGATTCACAGGAGCTTTGAATCTGTCTCTCTCTCCTAGTGTACCCAGGGCGGGAAAGATCTGGGAGGAAGAAAGGAGAGGGAAGGGAAATGGTTTATTCCCCTGTGTTGTAAGGCTCAAGGAATCTGGGTCTTGGGGGCCCCCAGGGAAGGTTTGGGGAGACCGGAATTTATCAGACACTCAGAGTTCTGATTGGTGGCAGCGTATCAGATCTAGGCTGGTAATTAAGCTTAGAGGATTTCATGCTAGTACCTCATTTTGGACTCTGAGGTTCAGACTGAGGAAAATATACTATGACAGGCGTAGAGTGCAACCTGCTATAAGTGTTCAAATCTAATTATATCTTGAAAACAAAAAACCCAACATCTCTACCACCTAAATGCAATGACTGTCTGAAAGTCTCAACTAATTGGAGCTGAATTTTTGGAGATTAGTCCAATAAACACAAGTATCTTTGGAACTTAATAGAAGTTCTTTGATTAAACTATTAATATTGATTTGATGTAAATTCCACTATCAGTTTAAAAATTGCAATCACCATTTTAGAAATTTATTTTAAATCTCACTCTCTCTCTCTTTATTTTAAACAATGGAAAGACTGATTACTGCTGTGTTATTTTATGGTTGGTTTGTTAGAATCAGCTGCATTTTTGCCAGACTTTCACAATTCACTTAGAGCTGTAAATGAATACTTGATGCCTTTAAAGAGAGTGTATGAAAAACACGAGCAGATTAGACTGTTGAGACAACATTATTGAGTCTCAGTGGCCATCTATGGACTTTGTTATCCTTTTGTTTTTGTAATTTATTATTTTGCATGTTTTCTGCAGTGTATTGACATTTGTCCTTAATAAACAAAATACAGTGCATCACATCTGGCTTGGTTTTGATAGCTCAGATAAAGTTCATAAAATGTCTTCTTAGACACTGATGGTAATTGTTTTTTCTTAAGAATTCTAGGTCTCTTTACCAATAAGACTTTTTTGTTAGCTAGGTCATATTTTTTTCAGATTATTAAACACTTATATTAAAAATTGTCTCCTCTACCTCATTAATTAGTGATATGCAATTTATTTAGAATCAGAACACAGGTATGTTTTATACTGATCAATACGCAAGCGTGAAGCTGCTCATATGAAATGACCTACTACTTCTTTTAACCAATTGTGCTCTCAATGGACATTTCAAATTCCAGTATTTATTGATTACATATCAAGTAGTTTGAAAAGCACTGTGTTACTCTGCTACCTTGACCACTTGAAAAACTCACTAAACTGGATGAGCATTTCTGAGTGTTTTCTGGGATAGACGCCAATATTTTTTTTTTCTTTTTTAAGAGACAGACAATGTCAAATTCCTGAATCTGGTCAACAACAGCCAGCAGTATACTTTAACCTACAAATAAAATACAGTTAATTGAAACATATTTACTTAGCTGGAAAATGTTTGATGGGTGATATTTATTCTTGACTTATAAAATGCAAAACTAATAGGAATGCTCCTGAAAGTCAAGTCTGCATATATTATCTACCCTTTGGGACAACTCAGCTCTGGAGCGGCTGAAACATTCCATGCCACAGGCAAGTTACAGGCTTAGTGAGCTGCACAAGTGATCCATACAGTCTCTAGAGAAGAAGTACAGATTTCTCCAGATTTGTACTTCCCCAGTACTCAGACACTTTAACTGGTCTATGGAAAGGTTTTACTAATGGTACTTCACTTTCCTCAACATCCACTTTGCCCTAGCTATTTAATACTAGCTATAAAGAGTGGTTTTTGTACCCCTGGCAGCTTTCACAGCATAAAGCAACAGCTGTTTACATTTCAGGAGCTGGCAGGACCATGTTCTGAGAAAATACTGGTAACTGACTAACAGTACTATAAGTGTTCTAAACCCTAGTGTTTGACATTTAGGTACCATATCAGAAATATCCAATTCAAAAATATCAGAAAGCACTGGTTGTAATGGGGAACAGTAACTACCCAGACAACTGTTGGAAAAGTAATATAGCAAAACACAAAATTTCCAGTAAGTTCTTGCAATGAATTGGGAACAACTTTTTTTTTGTTCCAGAAGATGGAGGAAGTAACAAGCAGGACGATCGTGTTAGACTTGATTCTGAACAACAGGCAGGAATTGGTAGCAAATCTGAGTGTGAAAAGGAATTTGGATGAAAGTGATCATAAAATTATGATTTCATGATCCTATGGAAAGGAACAAGTGACAGCAGGAGAATAAGAATAATGTACTTCAAAAAGCAGACTTTAACAAACTCAGAAAACTGGTTAGTAAGGTCCATGGGAAGAAAATATAAGGGAAACAGGAGTTCAGGAGAGCTGGCAGTTTCCGAAGGAGACAGTATTAAAGGCTCAACTGCAAATATCCCAATGCAAAAGAAAAGATAGGAAGAACAGTAAGAGGCGAATATGGCTCCATCGGGACCTCTTCAATGACCTGAAAATCAACACAGAATCCTACAAAAAGTGGAAACAAGGAAAAATTTCAAAGGATTAATAGAAAAGAATAACCCAAGAATCAGAAAGGCTAAGGCACAAAATGAGTTACACCTAGCAAGGGACATAAAAGGCAATAAGAAGAGGTTCTTTAAAGACATTAGGAGTAAGAGAAATATGAAAGAAAGTTTAGGTCCTCAACTTAGTGGAGAAGGAGAGCTAATAAGAAACATTTAGATACTGTAACTGTGGTTCTTCAGGATATGATGCAGATATGTATGCCACTTAGGTGTGTGCACGCCTAGCACACTGGAGCCGGAAAAAATTGCCTAGCAGTACGTGTGGGGGGGGGAGTGTTCATGCCTTGGGGCCATATATAGCCAGAGGAGAGGCTAAGGTGGAGCTGCCTCGACCCTCCCTCAGTTCTTTCACATTGAACGCCCCGACACGAGACTCCAATGCAAAGGGAACAGAGGGAGGGTCATGGAATCACATTTTGAAGAACCACAGTTACAGTAAGTAACTATCTTCTTCTTTGAGTAGATGCAGCCATATATTTCAGTTAGTGACTCACAATCAATACCCCCTCCAGGAGGCGGAGCTTGGAGTCTATCTCAACAGGGACTGCAGGACTGCTCTACCAAAGCTTGCAGAAAGATGCAGTTATGACATAATGGCTCGTGAACATATGCATCGATAACCTTGCGGCAGACCTGCAAATGTGCAATATGGAAATGTCACTGAGGAATGCTATGGACATTGCTTACCTCCATGTAGAATGAGCTTGCACCCACTGAGTGGGGACTGCAAAGGCTACTTCATATACCATCTTCATGCAGGATGTTGTCCATTTGGAGATCTCTGCAAAGAGACTGCTTAACCCTTCATGACACAAACAAACAAGGCAAACCATGGAATGGTTTAGTCCTATCTATATATAGGCTAGTCATTGCCTGACATCTAAGGTAGAGAGACACTGCTCCGCCAGAGATGAATATGGCTTAGGAAAAAACTCAGGTAAATATACTGCCTGGTTTAAATGAAACAGAGACCAGTTTAGACAAAAAATTTGGATATGATCGTAAAGTCACCTTGTCTTTGGGTAATTGTATATAAGGAAGCTCTGCCATCAGACCCTGCAGCTCAAACACTCTCCTTGAGGATGTTATTGCTATCAGGAAAGCAGTTTTCTGACACAATAATGGAAAGGAACAAGAAACTAGGGGCTCAAATGGAGGACCCATCAGAGCTTCCAGGACTGTGCTCTTGTTCTGGAAAATGGATACAAAGAAGCCCTCTTAAGACTTTCATTACCATGTCATTGGAGAAGACTGATCTTCTCTGAAGATAGGGATTAAACGCTGATACCACTGTCATATGCATTTTCAATGAACTAAGCACAAGCCTGAACATCTGAAGATGTGGCAGGTACACCAAGAAGCCAATGTCTGTTGTATTCTGCAGGCTAACCACCACACCAAAAACTGCTTCCATTTCTGTGAGCAGGGATTTCTGGTAGAAGCCTTTTTACTGTTGAGCAGGACTTGTTGGACAGCCACAGAACAATGCTCTTCCTCCTCCTTCAGCCATGCAGCAGCCATGCCGTCAGATGCAGTGAGTTGAGCATGGGATGCAAGGTGTGGCCATAATTCTGAGTGAGCAGGTTGGGATGGAGAGGAAGAGGAATGGAGGTTGAAGAGACAGCATGAGAAGGTCAGAGAACCAGCATTGTCTCGGCTGGGGCAATGAGAATGAGCTTGGCTCAATCCACCTTGAGCTTGAGGATAACCAGAGAGATGATCAGGGTGAGCAAAAAGGCATACAGGAGAGTCAACCACTAACTGTGGTGGAAAGCATCAGGCAAGGAGCATGGACTGAGGATCCTTGGAGAGCAGCACAGGCCATATTTCCTGTTGACTTTGTAGCAAACAAGTCAATCATCAGGATGCCCCAAGCTGTGAAGATGATCAGAAGGACACTTGTTTTTAGGAACCATTTGTGATTTAGGGAAAAATACTTGCTGAGATTGTCTGAAAGATAACTTTGAACCCCGGGCAAATTAATGACTATCGGTGTATATTCTCCTCGATGCAGAATTGCTGCTGCCTGATTGCCTCTAACCAGGAATGCGCTCTCCCTTGTTTGTTCACATAATAGATCGTGGTGGTGTTGTTGTTAAGTATGTGACTCACTGAGTCTTTGATAATGGAGAAAACCATGACATGCATTGTAGATGGCCCAAAGCTTCAGCTCCAGCAAGTTGATATGGAGTCAGGTCTTCTGCTCTGACCACAGTTCCTGTATTTTCAATGAACCCAGATGCGCCCTCCCAACCCACCAAGGAGACGTTAGTAACAACCAGCTTGTATGGTGAGGGCTATATAAAGCAAATGCTTTGGCAAGTGTTTTGTTGGCACACCCTCCACTGCAAGGAATCTAGGACCAGTTGAGGGAGAACCAGTCTGTCTAGAGCATGACGAGTAGGACAGTAGATTCCTGAGCCAGATCTGAAGGGAGTGAAGGTGGAACCTTGCAAACTGGGCCACCTGAGTGCAAGCAGACATGTGGCCCAAGAGTCTCAGAGACATCCAAACTGTTGTAGAAGGCCGAGATTGCAGACTCAAGCAAAGATGTCTAATTGTTCAAAAATGGTCAGTTGGCAGAAATGCTCTCGACATCATGAAAACTAACAAGGCCCCAGTGAACTCAATTTTCTGAAAGGGAGTCAAGGTTGACTTTCCAGTGGTTAGGGTGAGACCAAGATGGTTAAGCAAGCATGGGTTGTGCTAATGTGAGCAAGAACTTCCCCTTTGGATCTGCTTCCCATCGAAATATGGGAAGATGTGAATTCCCTTCTTCCTAAGATATGCCATAACAATGACAATGTGTTTTGTAGAAACCTGGGGAGGGGAGGGCAAAAGAGAGGCTGAATGGAAGCACTGTGTACTGAAAGTGGTGTTCTACCATGACGAACTGAAGGAACCCTTTGTGGTTCATTAAAATTGCCATGTGAAAATAGTTGTCCTGAAGGTACAGAGTATCAAACAAGAAGTTCTGAGACAATGCAAGGAAGACAGTTGATAGAGTGACCATTCAGAACTTCATGTACCTGATACACTTCTTGAGGACGCAACGGTTAAGGATAGATCTGACCCCTCCCTTGGATTTGGGTACCAGGAAGTACCGGAAGTAGAAACTGTGACCCCAGTGTTCCAGCGGAAACTCCTCCACTGCTCCCAGAGCCAGCAGAGAGTGGACCTGTTCAAGGAGCATTACCTTGTGAGGGAGGTTTCTGAAGAGGGAGAAGGAGAGAATGGGGAGGAGGTGTGGAGAGGAACTGGATAGCATAACTTTATGTGATGGTGCTTAGTACCCAGCTGTCAATAGTGATCAAGTCCCAAGCACTGTGAAAGGGGGCCAGCCTGTCCCCAAAGTATGGAGATGAAGAAGGAGGAGCAATGACTGGAAGAGTGCTCTGGACCAAAGAGTCAAAACTAATGTTTGGAAGGCACCAGGGGAGGCTGTGTGGACTTGCAGAACCTTTAGCCTGACTGCTTTCTCTTGCGGAACCTTCTCTTTCTGGGGCAGTTCTATTGTCGTGAAGGAGAAAAGGCTGGCCAAACATGCACTGTGGGCAATATTGTTGTTGCTGCTATTTTATTCAATAGTGGCACCTCTGCACCAGCAGCGTGTATACCCCCAAGGTCTACAGAGTAGCCCTGATGTCCGTGATAGAGTGCGGCATCTCATCAGTTTTGTCTGAGAACAGCATTTGGATGTCAAAGGGAAAATCCTCAATGACTTGCTGGACATCAGGGGCAATACCTGAATTCTGCAGTCAGAAAGCCCTCCTTATGGTGATCACAGAGGCCATCATCCTGGCTGAGGTGTCTGATGTCAAGCGCAGACTGCAAAGACATCTTAGCCACCAACCAGCCCTCAGTGACAAATGCCTGAAATTCCTCCCACAAAGCCTTAGGCAGCTGGTCTGCGAACGCTGACATAGCTGTTCAGATTATAAAATCATATTTGGCCAGCAAGGATTTCTGGTTAGCAATCTGTAAGGAAGAGGAAGTTTAAATCTTCCTGGCCCAGAGGTCCAATCATTTAGAGTTTCTGTTCTTCCCTGCCAGGTTCTGTTGTTCACCAGTTACGATCACTGAATTTGGGGCTGGATGGAAATAAAACCCCTCAAATCTCTGAGTGGGAACAAAATAGTGCTTTTCCATACATCTAGCTACTGTCGGGGACCATGGGCCTTGAAAGCTAGTCAACAGGGCTCTCTGGAGCTAGCCAGTTCCAACTGCCACCCAAGCCCCTGCCAACTGTTTTCAGAATAGGTGCTGAACTCTGACAGATGACTCCAGTCCTGGGAGCTGATTGGCTGAAAGCTGGAGGTCCTGACTAGTTCACAGCCCCTATTTAAACCCAGGACAGGAACAGAAAGCTGTCCATGTTACTGGGATCCACTTTGCCCTGAACTGTGTGCCTTGTGCTTCCCCTGCTTCTGCTCCCCTGACTTGAGTTCCTGGTATCTCAACCTAGCCTGATTCTGGTTATCAATCCGTGGTTCTGCTCTTTCCTACTTCTGGTCTCCTGGACGGGCAAGCCTACTGACTCTTGATTCTTGGTTTGCTCTCTGGCCTGTTTCAGATTCTGACCTTCTGGTATCTGACCCAGCCTGACTCCTGCTTTGACTACTAAGTCAGACTGCTCACATCCTGGTCACAACAGCCACAGACGGTACAGAAGCCGATGTACTCCGGAGGGCCTTTGCTGGTTCAGGGAATATATGATTGATAGGCAAGGCAATTATAAAATGTCCACCAATTTATGGGTGTTTTCTTGCAAGAACTCTGCTTGGATACCGAGGCAAGCAGCTACACACTCCAAAAGTATCAAAGGGGAGGATGAGCCAGGCAGCACAGCATTGTCCAGATATGAAAATCAGGCCCTTAACTGAGCCAAAGCCGGATTCTGTTCCAGGGCTGATGGATCCAGACATGACCACTCTGGAGGCTCTATAGAGAGAAGGACCACCAGTGCCTGGGCCTATAGCAGATCAATGGTCACCACAAACCTGACTGGCAATCTCATCTTTGAGCAAAACAAAGAGTGCCACCTCTGCAACTGAGGAGCATCCCATGGACTCCATGGAGATCGTTGACATGGATAAGGCACTGATGGCCAGTAGGCATGAGCCAGGGACCTCCATCCTGACCACAAGATGCACACCAATCCTCGTTCAGCAGTAGTCTATCAGTGGCCCTCAGTGCTGGGTGGGCAATTGAGAGTGGGAGGATGATGCAGAGGAGCTTTGGGGCCCCAGAGATAAGGCCAGAGATCAGAGGGAGCGAGTAGGAGGTCTGGGAAATCTGTGGTCCAGAACGAGGCAGGAAGTGGTGCTGCCAATGGAAACAGTACCGAGCAGTGAACAGGGAATGAGTCTTCCAAGTGTCTGCTCTGGAACATGAAGCAAGCAGCACTCTCAGAGCCCAAGGGCGATCTCCAACCTTATGCGGGCCTCAACATGGGCCTTACCAAGACAGAGCAAGCACCATGAGTGGGGATCACTGTTGGGGATCACTACCCCACATGAAGGATAAAGTTTGAACCCCTGTAAGGCATCACCTAGGGAGAGAAACTACTACAACTAATAACTACTCTAACACTAAGATTAGTGCTAATTCTGTACCACAAGAGAAAAAATTAAACCAGTTGGAAGGCTATGAGGATGAGACCACACAGAGCCACAGATGGTAAGAAGGAACTGAGGGAGGGTCATCGGGCAGTGCCACTTCACATAGCCAGGGGAGGGGCTATGACTTCTCTGGGTACTGCTAGGCAAATTTCTTCAGCTTTGGTGCACTGGGCACACACACACCTAACTGGAATATACAGCTCTATCTACTTGAAGAACTGGTGACATCAAAAAAGCCGAGGGGTTTAATGCCTATTTTGCTTCAGTCTTCACTAAAAAGATTAATGGTGACCAGATACTACAGAAAATTAATATTAACAATATGGGGGAAGGAATACAAGACAAAATAGAGAAAGAACTAGTTAAAGAATATTTAGGTAAGTTAGATGTACTCAAGGTGGCCGGCCTGATGGAATTCATCCCTGGATACTTAAAGAACTAACTGAAGCAATCTCAAAACCATTAGAAATTATCTTGGAGAACTCCTGGAGGTTGGGTGAGGTCCCAAAAGATGGGAGAAGGGCAAATATAATACCTATCTTGAAAAAGGGGAACAAAGATGACCTGGGGAATTATAGGCAAGTCAGACTAATTTTGATACCTGGAAAGGTACTGGGACAAATTATTAAACAGTTTGTAAGCATCTGGAGGATAACAAGGTTATCATAAACAAATCACACCAAAGCAACTTTACTTACTTCTTTGATAAGGTTACTGACCTAGTGGATGAGGGAAACAGTAGATATATCTTGATTTCAGGATTGTTTTTGACATAATCCCACGGTATGAGGAGGAGGTGACCAGCTCTCTGTGGAGAAAGAAGCAGCTCAGGACTATTTAGAAAAGCTGGACAAGCACAACTCCATGGGGCCAGATGCACTGCATCTGAGGATGCTAAAGGAGCTGGTCGATGTGATTGCAGAGCCATTGGCCATTATCTTTGAAAACTCATGGAGATCAGGTGAGGTCCCGGATGACTGGAAAAAGGCTAATGTAGTGTTCATCTTTAAAAAAAGAAAGAAGGAGGATCTGGGGAACTACAGGCCAGTCAGCTTCAGCTCAGTCCCTGGAAAAATCATGGAGCAGGTCCTCAAGAAATCAATTCTGAAGCACTTAGAGGAGAGGAAAGTGATCAGGAACAGTCAGCATGGATTCACCAAGGGCAAGTTGTGTCTGACTAACCTAATTGCCTTCTATGATGAGATAACTGACTCTGTGGATGAGGGGAAAGCAGTGGACATGTTATTCCTTGACTTTAGCAAAGCTTTGATACAGGTCTTTCCCAACAGTATTCTAGCAAGTTAAAGAAGTATGGCTGGATGAATGGACATAAGGTGGATAGATAAAGCTGGCTAGATCACTGGGCCTCAATGAGTAGTGAATCAATGTCTAGTTGGCAGCCGGTATCAAGTGGAGTGCCCCAAGGGTGATTCCTGGGGCCAGTTTTGTTCAATATCTTCATTAATGATCTGGAGGATGGCATGGATTGCACCCTCAGCAAGTTTGCAGATAACACTAAACTGGGAGGAGTGGTATGTACGCTGGAGGGTAGGGATAAGATACAGAGGGACCTAGACAAATTAGAGGATTAGGCCAAAAGAAATCTGATGAGGTTCAACAAGGACAAGTGCAGAGTACTGCACTTAGGAAGGAAGAATTTGATGCACTGCTACAGGCTAGGGACCGAGTGGCTAGGCAGCGGTTCTGCAGAAAAGGACATCTGGGTTACAGTGGATGAGAAGCTGGATATGAGTCAGCAGTGTGCCCTTCCAGCCAAGAAGACTAACAGCATTTTGGGCTGTATAAGTATGAGCATTGCCAGCAAATCGAGGAATGTGATCAGTCCCCTCTATTCAGCATTGGTGAGGCCTCATCTGGAGTAGTGTGTCCAGTTTTGGGCCTCACATTACAAGAAGGATGTGGAAAAATTGGAAAGAGTCCAGCAGAAGGCAACAAAAATGATTAGGGGGCTGGAGCACGTGACTTATGAGGAGAGGCTGAATGAACAGGGGTTATTTAGTCTGCAGAAGAGAAGAATGAGGGGGGATTTGATAGCTGCTTTCAACTACCTGAAAGGGGGTCCCAGAGAGGATGGATCTAGAGTGTTCTTAGCAGTACCAGATGACAGAACGTGGAGTAATGGTCTTAAGTTGCAGTGGGGGGGTTTAGGTTGGATACTAGGAAAAACTTTTTCACTAGGAGGATGGTGAAGCACTGGAATGGGTTA
This sequence comes from Chelonoidis abingdonii, assembly GCF_003597395.2. Taxonomy (NCBI): domain Eukaryota; kingdom Metazoa; phylum Chordata; order Testudines; family Testudinidae; genus Chelonoidis; species Chelonoidis abingdonii. The sequence continues at coordinate 111,831,566 of NC_133773.1, read as the reverse complement.
CCTAGGGAGGTGGTGGAATCTCCTTGCTTAGAGGTTTTTAAGGTTAGGCTTGACAAAGCCCTGGCTGGGATGATTTAGTTGGGGATTAGATCCTGCTTTGAGCAGGGGGATGGACTAGATGACCTCCTGAGGTCCCTTCCAACCTTGATATTCTACGAGTCTATGATTCTATGATTACATTATCATAAGCAAATTAGGGAAATGTGGTCTAGAATGATGAAATTACTATAAGATGAGTGCACAACTAGTTGAAAAACTATTGTTAAACAGTAGCTATCAATGGATTGCTGCCAAACTGGAAGGGCAGATCTACTGAAATCAGCAAGGTGTGTGTGTCAGTCTTAGACTCAGTACTCTTCAATATTTTAATTGACTTAGATAATGGAGTGGAGAGTATGCTTATAAAATTTGTAAATGACATCAAGCTGAGAGGGGTTGGAAGCACTTTGGAGGACAGGATTAGAATTAAAAATTGGAGAATTGGTCTGAATTCAACAAGATGAAATTCAATAAACAAATGCAAAATACTTCACATAGGAAGGGGAAAAAATCAAACACACAACTACAAAATGGGGAATAACTGTGTAGACACTAGTCCTTCTGAATATAAACTGGTGGTCAGAATGGATCACAAAACAGATGACTTCACACTGTGATGCAGCTGCAAAAAAATTGGATTCACGTAATCTGTTCCTGGCTCCAAGAGGGGAGTGTTGTCTAGTGGTTAGAGCTGCGATTGGTTAGAGACAGGACAGCCTAGCACACAAATTTGGCTCATTCCATCTGCAAGTCAGTGTGGAGAAGGATTCAGGTCTGCTAAATTAAATTAGACTAGGATTCTGTTTCCAGTTCTGATATTAGTGTGCAACCTTTCAATTAACTTATTTATAACATGGGAGACTTAAACTTGTTTCCTTTCTACAGTAGTGTAAGAGACACTTTGATCAATACTAAGGGCAATCAAGGGCACAGATATATAAACAGTAGTTGGTAGAAGTGAGAGCAGAACTTAGCCTCCTTACTCCCATCTCAACCACTGCACTTTCCTCAAGACACAAGGAAAGTCAAATATTTGGATAGGCAAATCCCTCATTCTTTTTCATGTCTGCAGAACATTACCTGACTAGACAGTGCATTGGAACAGGGATCCAGATTCAGTTGAAATGTGAGAGGTGCCTCAAAATTGAGTGCATTTGGGAACTCGATGTGATGCTTAGTTTTAAAGAAAAAAGGTGGAATCTCTAACCAATCTCAAAATATAGGACAGCCTTGGAAAATGTGACATATTCAGAAGTTCAAATCATTTGCCGTTCCTCTTCAAACGCCCTCCCCTGCAGGGTCCCATAGGCCTCCATACTATCCACTCTTTTTTTCAATATCTACATTAGACTATTGGGAGAAACAGTGAGATACCATGGGCTTAGCTGCCACTGGTATGCTGATGACACTCACCCATCTCTCATTCTCTACTGATATAACCTTGCTACTACTAAAATATGTTAATGACTACTGGAAAGTAGTTCTTGGATGAAGAGAAGCTGGCTCAGACAGAACCCAGGCAAGTCTGAAGTGATGCTGGTGGAAAGGGAAAACCATTTGAAGGGCTGGCCAAGACGTCATCTCCACCTTCTAGCAAAAGACATATAGCCCCCGTTCAAAGTGATACAAAGCCTTTTAAATTGTGTGGTTGGTTCATAGACAGTTACACAGGATTAGTAAGAACAGCTATTTAATGTTCTTTATTTTGATCTACGGTCATTGTATGTCTGGTGCTCATACTGGAATTTCTTTTTCCTATTAATAATATCCAAATAATCTCAGCTTGAGTTGTTTTGTATAGTTGTCTTAATTGTATATAGCCACTTGTATTAATTTTCATTTGTTCATTGAAAAGAAAAGATCTTCATAAACAGTCTCAGTGGTTTTATACAAAATTCAGCATGTTATATTAGTTAGGGAATGCCTGCTGTGTTCCTTATTTACATGAGTATATATGTAAGAAACTCACTCCTTGATGAACTGTGCAAAGGCTGCCATGAGACCTCTAAGGTACCAAAGATTTTATTACTATATATCTCTTCTCCAATCCTATGAGCAGCCATTGAAGGACAGACCATATTATATCTCAGACCACCAGAGAGCAAAGAGACAAAACACGTCAGCTAAAGCATGTGTATGAGGTCCTAGTCCACCTATTCCTTTCATTTCTTATGCCGCTTTGTTCTTCAGCATCAGTTCTTCTGCCCTCCTCCTTTCTTTCTTACTCTGCTTCTTTCACTATTCCAGGTTTAGAGTAAGGGGGAAAGAAAGAGAAGAAAGGACCAATGAAAGGAAATCAGTCTAAGATAGGATATAGAAGGCGTAAAATAGATCAGCAGAGTGAGAGATTACTTGGCAAGACTACAGTTCTGTTCTGAGTCTCCTTCTACTGACATGGGCTCCTGCAGCACCAACTCCACATATTAAAAAGCATGAGTCAAAACTCAAAGAATTATAAGATTGGCTTGGAAATCATGATTTTTTAAAAAACAGTACATTTTTATTTCTCTTTTGATATTTGAGGCTTTGGGTTCAGTATTAAAGGTGCAACAGCAAACTATCCCTACATGAAGAAAAGATAGAAATAATAGTAAGAGGCCAATCAGGATCTCTTCAACAAAGAATGCTACAAAAAGTGGAAACATGGACAAATCGCTAAGAAGGAGTACAACATAAATAGCAGGGACAAAATCAAAAAGGCTAAGGCACAAAACAAGTTACAGCTAGCAAGGGACATAAAAGGTAGTAAGATGATGTTCTATCAATACATTGGGAGCAATCAAAAGATGAAGGATAGTGTAGGTCTATTACTTAGCTGGGAAGGAGACCTAATGATGGATGATAACAAGAAGGCTGAAGTGTCTAATGCCTATTTTGCTTCAGTCTTCACTATAAAGCTTATGACCAGCTACTTAACACAATTACTATTAACAAGGGGGAAGGAATGCAAGTCAAAATGGGGAAAGAATAGGTTAAAGAGTATTCAGATAAGATAGATGAATTCAAGTCGGTAGGGCCTGATGAAATTCACCTTGTTAGTGATTATCTTCAATAACTCCTAGAGGACGAGTGAGGTCCCAGAGGACTGGAGATGGGTAAAACATAGTACCACTATCTTTGAAAAGGGAACAAAGAGGACCTGCGGAATTACAGACCAGTCAAACTAACTTCAGTATCTGGAAAAATACTTGAACAAATCATTAAATAATCAGTTTGTAAGCACCTGGAGGTTAATGAGATAATAAGGAATAGCCAACATGGATTTTTCAAGAATAAATCATGCCAAACCAACCTATTTTCCTTCATTGACAGAGCTACTGACCTAGTGAACAGGGGAAAAGCTGCATATGTGATATATCTTGATTTTTAATATAGCTTTTGACATAGTCCCACATGACATTCTCATAACCAACCAGGGAAAATGTGGTCTAGATGAAATTACTATGAGATGGGCGCATAAGTGGTACTCAACAAGTAGTTATCAATGGTTTGATGTGAAACTGAGGGGGTAGGTGGATGTGATGGGTTATACAAACCCCTCACCGGAGGAGTTAAGGAGCAGCTCTAAGTCCAAGTGGCCTGGCCCAGCCACCCCGGTAAAACCTGAAGGAGTTGAAGGTGAAGCTTAAAAAGGAAGCGGAGCAGCTCAGCTGGCAGCAAGTAGTGGAAGGGAGCAGACTTGTGCTCTTGGGAAAGAGTACCTCAGGAGCTCTTGTTGCTTGAGGCTTGGAGATACTGATATGACCAAGCCGGCAACAGAGGGACTGGTGACTTTTGAAGATTAAAAACTTTAATTTTGTGTTAGGTTCTTTATTTTTCCCTGTGGGAAGAGGGGACACTGATTGGAAGTGATCCATGGAGACAGCTACACAGCACCCCAAGGACTACTCTGAGACCTGGATTGGAGCCTAGTGGAGCTCATGAGCCCAGGCTCCCCTACCAACACTAAAGAGGGGACAAAGACAGAAGTCTATCCCTTGGTGGGGAAACCCCGGAAGGTGCAAGGGGCCAGAGCCCAAACCAAACAGGAAGGCCCAAAGCCCTTGCTGACTTCTGAAGATTTTTATATCATTAGACTCTTTGTGTGCCCCGAAAGGGGTAGACTCAAACATGTGACCTGGGGTAGACTCAAACATGTGACCTGTCTGTATGGCTGAGTCACAAAAAGGACACAGCCCACATGGTGAATGTACAATGAGAAAAGGGAATGCCTAGGAGCAAGACAACATGCCACACCCCAGCCTGACCATTAAGTGGCACTGCTGGTGAGTGTTCTCCTTCACAGGGATGTATCTAAAGCAATCCTGCTGGGGTCTGTTCTGGGTCTGATACTAGTCAATATTTTCATTAATGATTTTGATAATGGAGTGGAGAGTATACTTTTACAATTTGCAGATGACACAAAGCTGGGACATGTTGCAAGCACTTTGGAGAACATGATTTGAATTCAAAACAACCTGGACAAATTTGAGACTTGGTTTGAAATCAACAAGATGAAATTCAATGAAGACAAGTGCAAAGTGCTACGCTTAGGAAGTAAAAATCAAATGCACAACCACAAAATGCTGAATAATTGGCCAGGCAGTAGTATTGCTGAAAAGGATCTGGGGCTTGGAGTGGATCATAATTTGAATATGAGGTAACAATACGGTTGAGAAAGAGGCTAATATCATTGTGGGGTATATTAATTGGAGTGGCTTAAGTAAGAGACGGGAGGTCATTATCTTGCTCTACTGTCCACTGTCAAGGCCTCAGCTGGAGTACTATGTCCACTTCTGGGCATCCAAAGGAAAGCAACAAAAAAAGATAAAAGGTTTAAAAAACCTGACCTATGAGGAAAGATTTAAAAAAATCAGGTAAGTTTACTTTTAGGAAAAGATGAATGAAGGTGGTAGAAAGGACCTTATAACAGCCTTCAGATAAGTTAAAGGCTATTATAAAGAAGATGATCAATTGTTCTCCATGTCCACTGAAGGTAAGACATGATGTAATGGGCTTAATTTGCAGAGAGAGATTTAGGTTAGATATTAGGGGAAAACTTTCTACCTGTAAGAATAGTTAAGTACTGAAAAAGGAAGATTGTGGAATTCCGATCATTGGAGGTTTTTAAGAACAGGCTAAACACCTATCAGAGATGGTCTAGGTTTACTTGTTTCTTCATCAGAGTAGGAGATGGGAGATAACCTCTCACAGTCCTTTCTAGCCAGATGTTTCTATTATTCTATTTTTATGCTTCCTTCTTCCCCCTCAGTCCCACAACCACAAGGACTAGAGACTTTTTAAAAATTGAAAGCTGAGATTTTCACATGGTCGTATGGACTTTAAGCAAAACACCAAAAAGCACAAGTTTTATGATAAAAATCACAAGAGGTGGCAGCACTGAGACTCCAACAGGAAATCACCAGAATGCCTATTAAATCTCCTTTTTCCAATGGCTCCATGGGAGAGAGGAGAGGAGAAGAGAAGGCAGGAATCTGCCACTCCTTAGGGTCTGTCCCAGACCAGGAAGGGAGCCCTCTCACCTAGCCCAGAACACCCTACTTTGCAACCCTGAAGAGTCTGCCTCACCGCTCTGTCCCATCTGCTAGGCATTCGGAACTCTGCAGCCTCTCAACCACTCCCATTTCCTGCCTTGCTTGTCAACATTCCAGGCCAGTGTGTAGGTGTGGAGATAGCATGTCTGAGTGGTATGTGGTGTACAGAGAGCCCGGGGGACAGGGCTGGGAAGGGCTTCTACATCATATCTCAGACTCCAAAATATATTGTATTGGTCAGTGCAATCTCCTCAGAATAACATGAAGTGCTAATTACCCTCAGACTCAGAGACTGTGTTGTCACCAAAAATAGTCCTACTAGATGAAGCTAACATAAATTAACGCTAGTGAAGATGAGGTAGTTTGTAGTTTTAACAGCGTAAACTAAACCATTTAAGTGTTAGCCAGTCTCAATAAAAACTTTGGGAGAATCCTAAGGCTTACTATATTAAAACTGAAAATTTCTTGCCTTCACTAGAATTTTACCTTGTGTTAACCTTGTAAAGACTAGGTCCTAGACCACAGATGATAAAATCCAGAGCAGTAGGCATAGGACCAGCATAGCTTCCTAGTTTATTTTTCTATTTTCTGTTTTCTGACAGGCTATTGTTAACAGGACATTTAGGAGATAATGAGAGTTATAAGTGGCTTGAGTAGAAAACCGTATGAAAGCTCGCAAAAATAAATGAGAGAGAAGTTACTGTCTTGTGTGTGTATGGTTCCCCACCGCTCCCTTGGATTGATCTCATTTTTCTCTTGAAATAGCTTTCCCATGCACTCACAATTTAATATAAAATGAACGATGTGGCTAGTCAGCAGTTTTCTCCATGGCACTTTAAGGTATGGGTTGGTTATATTTTTCTGGTGTGTAACAATTGCATAATAGTTTGCAGGGAGCTTTAGTTTGAACATATCTGGTACATTTAATATCACTTCCTGTATTACAATTAAATTTCAGTTCTGGGTAGCTTCTCCAACCCCTTTTAAAGATTTTGAAGCACTTTCTCAAAGAGTTTTAGCTTATTCCAAAGTTTACTTGGCCCTTAAATTTCCTGCATCTGTTTCCCCACAGTAATATGGGAAAATTACTTATCTGCCTTAAAGGAAATTGTGAGGATTAGCTAGCTAACTTTTAAGTGCTTTGAGGATGAAAAGTGTTAAACAAGATAATTTGCCTCCCAATTGACATCTGCTCAGGGAAAAAGCTAAACTGAAAGTTGCTCTTTTCTTTTTCGTTAAGGGGAATTAGAGGACTACATAATACATCATTAGAAAGTGCTCTGATACCAGAGGAAAGGCATGGTGTAAAAAACTCAGGACTTGTCTACATATATGGTGCAGCTGCACCAGCCACTGTACTGCTTTACTGAAGACACCAATATGCTGATGGGAGACCTTTTCTCATCAGTGTAATTAATGCACCTCTGCGAGAGGCAGTAGTTATGCCGATGGGAGAAGCTTTCCTGTTCACATAGCACTGCCTACACTGGGGGTTAGGTCGGTATAACCACATCAATCAGAGGTTTGGATTTTTCACACATCTGAACAATGTAGTTATACCAATCTAAGTTTGTAGTGTAGATCTGGCCCCAATAAATATACCCCCAATGTTAAATGAATGTAGAAGCGTGATTTTTTTTGTTGAATTAAGCTTTGCTTATGTCCATGGACTACTACCCCAAAATCTCAAAGTGAAAATAACTTTTCTGAATTTTATTTGTATCAAATTTGAAGACATGTTTTCCATCTAACCATAACTTGGCAGAACAATAGAACACATCCCTTTGGCCTTTTCTCAGAGACAAAATAAAAATGGCATCAGATATGCAGTGTTGCTGGACCTCACCCAACTTCTCTCACCCATTAATATTAGGATGCTTGATATTTTCCCTCTTAAATCCATTATTTCACTCTTCCGTTAAGGTCTGCTCTCTGAAAATGAGGAGAAAATCCTGAGAAAGCAAAAAAAAATATTTGCAAAATCATTTTAAATACTCCAAGGGTGAAATCCTGGCCCCACTGAAGTCAATGGCAAAACTCCCATGGATTTCAAAGTAGGTCAAGATTTTCATCCCAAACATTAACACTGCACTGATGGGTTCGTCTTCTCATAAGAAAGTGCTTTATATCAGAAAGGATCTTGTAATGGGTGCGCTAGCAAAGAGTTTGCATTCCAAGAACACCACTTCAGATTGCTTTCATGCAATCAGATAATTATATACTAATTTTATTTGTTGGGAATGGATGGGATTTATTTTTTAGCCATAGGAAAAACAAAGTCAACATTATCAGATCAAGCTTTATAGACTGGAGGAGTGAAAGCATTTTAAATACCTGCAACTAATTCCTTGATCCCTAAATCCCGAGAAAGTGTGTTGGAGAGCCAAGGTGCTCCAGCCACTGGGAGGTAGTGTTCATTTGCAATGAACAGACAGGAAAATGTCAATGGAGTAGGATGTATAGGTCAGGGTATGTCACATAACATTCAAGGGATGAGGAAAGAAAGTGACAGAAGTTGGGCAGAACAGATCAAGAGGTGGGCCTGGGATATCTTCTAGTGTTGGGAGGCAGAGTATATGATATGTTGGACATGATCAGCTCAAAACCTGACCATGGACCCTAAAAGTTTGGGAATTACATTTTTATTCTTAATCCATATATTATCACTCAGATCGAAAGATTGTAGAATTCTGGTGCATTGAAATACTTTTTTGTCGGCCAGCTTTGCTACTCCTCTCTGCATGGCCAACTTCACTCTTGTCCCTGAGAGTATATTTACAGGTGTGTGGAGTTAGTGTTTCCAAGTCTGCACTTGAGTGTCTAGACTGCATTGTAAACCTGGTGTCATAAACAGATGGTTAAGTGTTAATATTTCTTTTACCTGTAAAGGGTTAAGAAGCTCAGTAAACCTGGCTGACATCTGACCAGAGGAGCAATATGGGGACAAGATACTTTCAAATCTTGGTGGAGGGAAGTCTTTGTGCTTTTTGTTTTGTTTGTTGTTCGCTCTCAGGACTGAGAGGGACAAGACGTACACCCAGGCTTCCCAACCTTTCTGAATCAGTCTTTCATGTTTCAAACTAGTAAGTAATAGCCAGGCAAGGCGGATTAGTCTTATGTTTGTTTTCTTAACTTGTAAATGTGTCTTTTTGCTGGAAGGATTTTTACCTCTGTTTGCTGTAACTTTGAATCTAAGGCTGGGGGGGGGGGGGTCCCTCTGGTCTATATGAATCTGAGTACCCTGTAAAGCATTTTCCATCCTGATTTTACAGAGATAAGTTTTACCTTTTCTTTCTTTAATTAAAAGCTTTCTTTTTAAGAACTTAATTGATTTTTCCTTGTTTTAGAATCCAAGGGATTGAGTCTAAACTCAGCAGGGATTGGTGGGGGGAAAAGAAGGGGGATGGTTAAATTCTCCTTGTTTTAAGACCCAAGGGGTTTGGGTCTTGGGTTCCCCAGGGAAGGTTCCCCAGACACAGACTTCTGGCTGGTGGCAGTGTTACCAGATCTAAGCTAGGACTTAAGCTTAGAAGGGCCCATGCAGGTCCTCCACATTTTTACTCTAAAGTTCAAAGTGGGGGGAAAAAACCTCGACACCTGGGTTTACAGTTGCTAGACCTGGACCTCACAGACCATCCATACTGCACTATGCAGACATTCTGACTCAGGTCGGTGGCTGCAGCTGCATCCACATTGCAAAATGACAGGTTGGATCCAAGTCAGAGTGGAATTTGGGCTCTGACCCCCCTGCCCCTACAGAGTCCTTGGGCCTGGGTCCTGAGTGCTTTCTGACCCAAGTCAGATTGGTGCATGTGTGCACACACAAGCGTGCATATGAACAGAAGGGGAACTTGGGCTCAAACTGAGTCAGAGGCTGGAGTCTGTGTGCAGCATTGATATACGCTGAGTGAGCAAGTCCCACTTTTACTTTGCACAGCTGACCTACAAAAGGAGTCCCTGCCTTGAAGGGCCAGCCAGCATCTGCCTCAACAAATCTAGCTGTCAGTCATGACTCAGCCAATGCCTCTTGCTACTGCTTGATACTTCTCTGCAAAAGCCTTGGAATACTTCAATAAAAAGAGCACTCTGGAAATGATGATGTGCATGTTTCAGGAAGTGGTGCGGCCAAGGAAGATATGGCACACACAGGTGATTCTACTCATGCTATGAGCCATAGGAGCTTTCTCACAGGGGCACGGACTAAAGGAGTCCTCAAGGTTCCTTAGCCTGTGCTAGAGACTGCACCAGCCTCACACTCCATGAGTAAGGGAGGCACAAGCTGGCTTCCCTCCAAGCCTCTGCTGGCACTGTGATATGGTGACTCTGTCCCTTATCACTATCTTCCACTCTACGCCTAACACAGGAGACACCTTCCCCAAGATAGTTAATATACCCACCATCCTCTTTTCCTTCAAATCTCACCTGCAGGCCCACTACTGCCATGATGCCTACAAAAATCCTCCAACTGTGGCTCAAAAGGCTGCAGGATAGTTGGAGGTAGCTGACATTTTAATCAGAAACAAAACTTAAAGTTTTCCAAGAACTTGGAGCCATCAAGTTGTGCAATATCCAATGTATGTAACAGTAGTCTTATTACCAGAACTAGGGTAGCCAACTTTCTGATTGCAGAAAACTGAACATCTTTGCCCTGCCTCCTGCTCCGAGGCCCTGCCTCTTCTCCAAGGCCCTGCCCCCCGCTCACTCTATCCTCCATTGCTTGCTCTCCCCCACCCTTGCTCACTTGCTCATGTTCACTAGACTGGGGCAGAGGTTTGGGGCACGGGAGGGGGCTGAGTCAGGGGGTTGGGATGTGGGAGGGGGGCTCTGGGCTGTGGCAAGAAATGAGGGTTTCAGAGTGCGAGAGGGGGCTCAGGGCTGGGGCAGAGGGTTAGGTGTGGGAGGGAGTTTAAGGTGTGGTTTCTGGCCAATGGAAACTGCAGAGCCAGTGCTTGGGGGAGAGCATGGAGCTTTCCTGGCCATCCCTCAGCCTAGGGGCAACAGGGACATGCTGGCCACTTCTGGTAGTTGCACAGGGCCAGAACAGGCAGGGAGCCTGCCTTAGCCCTGCTGCGCCACCAACCAGATTTAACAACTCGGGCAGTGGTGCAGGATCCCTTTTTGACTGGGCATTGTGGTCATAAACTGGACATCCAGCAACCCTAACCAAAACTAGAATTGAGAACAAATACTGGAACCACCCAACATCCACTGCCTTTGAACAAACAAATAACTATGTCTCAATACTTCTGCTTCTACCGTATCCTTTCTAAATCCAGTACTATACTTTCACCTCACTTGTTTTATTTTGTTTCAAACTAAATTGTAAGCCCTTTGCCTTTCTACAAGTTCATACTGTGCCTAACAGAGTGGAATCACAATCCTTAGAGGTGAGGTTGAGTTTCACTGCACTATAAATAATCACAAATCAAGGAGAGGCACTAGCAGGAGAGTTTCTGATCACGTCCCGTTTTTGATACACTGGGTTCAATGGGTTAATCCAAATTAAATTTAATAAGGTGAGATGGAGCCAATGTTATAACAACGAATAAAGCACATTGAGATGGAATGCACAGCACTGCGAACAAATACTCAAACCACCCAATATCCACTGCCTTTGAACAAACTGTCTCAATACTTCTGCTTCTACTGTATCCATTCTAAATCCAGTACAATACTTTCACCTTTAACAAGGAAAAGAACATTTTTAGTAAGTCAGACGAATTCATAAAGAGTAGCTGATGCTATTCAATACCTGTCCTTGACAGAAACTGTCATATCTCATCAGGTTCTGAATGTGTCCACCTAAGAAAATTATGGCCCAAAACATCTCTTATTTTGTTATAACAGCTGATACAAACACTAAAGCAAATTGATTAACAGTAATAATCGGTTATGGTAAATAAGAGAAAGAAAACAGGAAAATGGCAGTTTTAAAAATAACATTAGTGAACAAATAGTGGGATCTGACAATGACATCAAACACAGGCTCATTGCCGAAATGACTTTGGAAGAAGTGGGAACAATTCTCCACTAACTTGTATCTTGTGTAATCAATGAAATTTGAGCAAAGTGGATTTAGAAAGCTACCATGATCTGAGTCCAAGTGTAGTGACTACAAACTTGTTTTAAACTTTGTGAAAGTGGAGTTATATTGGCTTGGTGAAAACTGAGAAATAGTTGCTTAGTGTCTACTTGCTTAGTGTCTTAGTACTATCCAGGGCCAGCTCTACTGTTTTTGCCACCCCAAGCAGCGTGCCGAATTGCCGCTGCTGCTGAGGGGGCAGTCCGTGTGCCGTTAGGGCGGCCTGCGCGTTTCTGCGGTGGTGGCGATTCGGTGGCATCTTCTGTCTTCAGCCAGAAGACAGAAGCTGCGTCGTCACAGACAGCTAACACAGAAGCAAAAAATATCCCAAGGTCACTGCTAATCTGACTGGGGAAATTGCTGCACAACTCCACATATGGTGATCAGTTAAACGCTAAGCATCTGAGCAAGTACCAGCTAGCCAAGCACTTGAGAGAGAACGTTCGATGCTACCTCGGAGCCCTGGCCCACTCTGTCTGATATTCCATCTGCAGCCAAGGTCATCTCTGATGCTTCAGAGGAAGGAAAGAAATAAACAAGAAAACATGGGCACAGAGGGGGAATCTCTTCCTGACCTCTGCAGGTGATTGGCTAAAGCCCTGAAGTGTGAGATTTTAGGACTATTGGACATGAACCAGAAGGGACCCCAAAACTGGGGGAATGAAACTCAAATCTTCATAATAAATTTATAGAGAAGCAAACCTATATTATTTCTCCTTGTGCTTAAATAATACTTGTTGATAATGCCATCTGCTGGCCACTAGCAACATATCTAGGTACAGTTTTGATTTTTTTTTAAATGCAATTTCAATAATTCAGTTTGATGCCTTTATTGCCATAGTATTTAGAGATGTATGAATTTACAGTCCTTTTGATTTCCATTTCTTTTACTAATATATAAAATTGTCCATAATTAATACTTTTCATGACTTAACTTGAAGTGGGATATCTGACCAATCGTTCTCTGAAATGAAGTTCAGACGCTTCAGAAGGAAATGGAACTCAAACCTGAGAAACAGCAAGGGAGCATGGACGCCAAGTATCTGAGGGAGTACCAGGCAATTATTACATCTTCCAGCCAGTATGTCATAAAAACAGTATTAACTTAAACCAGTTTCAGCAGGAAAATCCAGAGATACAATTTTAGGCCCTAATCCTGCAAGCTGTTCTGCATGGGTAGATGTGGGGGCTCTACAGGGGACAGGTATCCTCCTGTATGGAGCAGCTTGAAGGTTTACATTAACCTTTTAAATTTAAAATTGCCACTGTGTGCTTGCTCCTGTGCCCCACGCTTCCCATGTAGGCAAAGCTTCCAGTGAAGTACATGATCTCTCCGACAGTGAAGTGCATTTAGGTATTGTAGCTTATTGTATAACCATCTCTCATTCTTGGGTTTACAGATCCCTGCAGTGCCTGTGTGTACATCATAAGGACAAGTTAAGGGAACACTGTTGGACTTTAAATCAAATTGATTTAAAAAAAAAATCCTTACTTCTGTCACAAACAATATTGGAAGAATTTTGAAGTTTAATGTTCCAATAATATAATTTACTTTTCTATTTAAGACATATTTTTTTAACCTTTCATTTACCTTGGAAAACAAAACTAGACCAGTAATTTTCACAAACTGGTTTCTAGTTAGTTTCACTTTGTTTATTCTATACTGAAACACTGAAATGTTTGGTTGTGCTACAAACCCTCTAGCAAAATGTAAAACAAAACAAAACAAAATACCCACTCAAATTTTTCATTTTTACAATTTTATGAAAATATTTCAATTGGATTAGGTTTGTTAAACTTAAAGGTTACTCCAAAACTGCCTACCTGTTTTCCTTGCCCATATATTTAATTTTAATATTTCTGGTTTCATTTCTTTTTTTAATTTATGGCTGAGTTTCACCTTACATTTTTAAAAAAGTATGATCCCAGATGATATAAAAGAGGTGTTCTATGTCAATTTTTTCCTACTAAAGATTATGATACCTGTCAGTGAATACTTAGGGAATTCATAATACATGGATCATTAATGCATTATGACATGTAAATTTCTACCAGTTGAGTCTTTTATGGATATTAACAAGATAACCTAAACTACTATGTCTATAGTGGTGCATGTAGCCAGAGACTCTTTAATTTGAAGATCCTTGGCTAAATGAGTAGATGGATAACTTAAGACAAACAAAGCAACAGTTATAAACAATTTTTTTTTTAACTAAAGCACCTTAAAGCTCTAGTTCAATTCCACTTAAAAAGTCTCTCTCCTTCAGTGATCATTTTCAGTGAGGAGAGCAAAAATGAGATTAAAAACTACACTATTTTTAACTCACTTCTGTAACCTAAATTTGAAAAGCTTTGTTAATGAGAGTTAAGGTTGTAAGTCTCTCATCTGAGTTCTGCTAACATCCAAAGTATAACATTACACTTTCTTCATAAAAATTCTGCAAGTTTTAATCAACTCCAAAATTAAATGTCTGGAAATGAATAGCTAAGGGACCCAACCCATTCTCCACTGCCATATAATACTTCATCACAAACTATCACCTCACTCATCTTCAACTTAGGAAGAAAATAGTTTTAGGAACACTTCTTACTCCTTAGTCTTGTTCTACTTTAGAAGAAAGTGACTCTTTCTGTGATTATTTACCTTTGTCACATATTAACGCAGACTCCCTCTCCCGTTCCCCAGATCTCTCTCATCCCACTCCCAAAACCTCCTGACAGCCTGGTATCCATCTATTTTCAGGGCCTGAAATCCACTCAGGGCAGAGGTCTTTACAGTCCCCAGGTAACAGCATTGTAAAAGGATCCTTCTTTGCCTGAACTACTGGGACAGGAAGCAGCAGTTTCAATGATGACCAGGGGAGTAGGGTTGCCAGGTGTCCAGTTTTCAACCAGAAAGTCTAGTCAAAAAGGGGTCCGGGTACACCTGACCAGACACCAAGTCCAGTTACCATGGGCAGGGAGTAGGGAGTCACTGGGTCATCAACGCGCTCAGCTGAGGCCACGTCCTATCTGCATCTCGTGGGTGGGCAGCAGGCTCTGTGTCAGGCTGCAGCTCCTGTCCCAGCCCTGGGACAGTGGGAGCCCAACCGCAGGGGAGGGAGGTGCAGAGGATCAAGTATCAAGGAAGGGGAAGGGTAAAGGAGTGAGCCAGGGCAGGGCCTTGAGGGAAGAGGTGGAATGGGGTGGGGCCTTAGGGAAAGAGGCAGAGCATGGGTGTCCGGTTTTCAAAAATTAGGAAGTTGGCAACCCTACAGAGGAGGAAAGTTGCAGGCGAGGAAGGATGAGCAGCTCAATAAAAAGGATCTTGAGGGAACAGGCCAGTGTACAACTCAGCACACAAGGAATCCAGGGAGCAACACAGCATCCTCCCCAACAAGGAAACTGTCCCAGACTGCACCAAATTACCAGCAAACAACATAGTGAGTGTCCCTCTATATCACTAGGAATGGCTGAGAGGAGTCACCGTAGAGATAGTTTCAGCTCTGTATGTATTAGTGGGATGTAAATCTGCTGTTCATTCAAGACCTCTGAATCCCTCCAAAACCTCATTCACCTCCACCTTCAACACAGCCCACCGCTTCCACTTTAATCCCCTCTTACCTCATTCTTCCTCTTCAGCCCCACCTTCACCCCTATGCATTTCCTTCCTGCCTACTCCTGTTAACTGTGCCTTATCTCCTGTATTCTTAATAAATTAAACATTAAACCACTGTTTTATTTGAGCTTTTCCATTTAGAAAGAGACAAAGGGGACAGACAAAAGTATCTATCATGTAGAAAGAAGAAAAATAATACCCTAATGGTTAGTGGTCAATGGAATTCAATAAATTAGAAAGAACAGAAAGACTTATGCAATATCCTCAATTAACTTACTGTAATGGAACCAGCTTGTATTGAAAATATTTCTATTATTTCTTCTAGTAAAAGAGGTGTAAGCTGTTAGGAAAACTATTCCATATAGATTAGATATACAGAGCTGTTTCAGTTTCTTAAGAACATGTCCTGGGCAATGTTTAAGGCAATATATAGCCATCCAGAGGGAAATGAGGTGGGATGTAAATTATAACCTATGATGCCAAGAATACAAGTTTTATACTCAAAAAAAGAATATTAAGTTCTAGAGATTTTTGTAAATGTCATTTCAGTATTTCTTCAGCTTTGGGCAAAAGAATAGAATGTGTTTTATATCTGCAGCCTTCTTTTGGGAATGACATCTCAAACATTTAGCATATAGAAAGGTCAGCCTTGGACAAGTTTTCATAGGCTCAGTAACACTAGTCAAGCATTGTGAGGAAGGAAACTGAGTAAAGATTTACATATGATTTTTTTAAAACATAAAACCATATTTTTCATTCAACCTCAGAAAAAATCATTTGTAGGTCACTCTGCAATTTTAATTTAATTTTGGTAACTGAATGATACACTAGACTGTTTAGTCATCTGTACATTTCCCTTACAGATACAATTTTGATGGCATGCTATCCAAGAAATCTTCCAGAGGCAACATCTCTATCTTATTCCCATCCAGGTCAAAATAGCTTTTTAATAATGTCTGTAACTGATCACATAATACACAGTTGAGAAGAAATCTGAAAAGCCAGACTTATTTTTTAATACGGGATCCCTAAACTTATTTTTGATTGTCCACTAATGAGATCTCAAACAAAGAATATGATTACTTTTCTAATGTATGTCAAATTTCCTTTCAAAAGGATATTTTAAGCAATATTTTTACCCTATACATTATTTCAGATAGGATTTTTAGGAATCTCTATACTTTGGATCCTAAAATGGCAAGAACTTTATTCCCAAAACACACCAATCTATGTTAAATATTGGATTACTCAATAACATAGACAACAATTGTTTTGACTGTAGAAAGATTTTCAACTGAACCAGAGGGGAATGCTGCATCATGTATTATTATGATAGGTCTTGGGTGACACATTCCTCCCACAACAATAAAGTCCTATAGTCTTGCACCCTAAAATTGGACACGGCACTCTGGGTGACAATTACATAAGAACGGCCATACTGATTCAGACCAATGGTCTATCTACCCCAGTATCTTGTCTTTTTACCGTCCCCAGTACCAGACACTTCAGAGGAAATGTACAAAACAAAGCAACTTTAAGTGATCCATCCCCTGTAGTCCAGTCCCAGCTCCCCGCACTTGGAGGTTTAGGGACACCTGAAGTATGGAGTTGTATCCCCAACCATCAAGTGTGCATTACTTTGCAACTATCAACATTGAATTTCAGCTGCTAGTTTGTTGCCCAGTCACCCAGTTTAGTGAGATCACTTTATAAGTCTTCACAGTCAGCTTTGAACTTAGCTATCTTGAGTAATTTTGTATCATCTGAAATCTTTGCCATCTGAAATTTTGTCATCTCACTGTTTAACCCCTTCTTTCACATCATTTACGAATATCTTGAACAGCATTGGTCCCAATACAGATCCTTAGGGAACCCCGTTATTTACCTCTCTTCTTTGTGAAAATTGACCATTTAATCCTACCCTGAGTTTCCTGTCTTTTAACCAGTCACTGATCCATGAGAAGACCTTCCCTCTTATCCAGGGGTGAAAGTAACTTACAGGACTTACCGGTACTGCCGGAATCCTGAGGGGGGGGCATGGCCTCAACCGGAAAAGCATGGCCTCTCGAGATTTAAAGGACCTCGGGCACCGGCTGTGGCTGGGAGCCTCAGGGCCTTTAAATTAACCTGGGGCTCTCAGCTGCAGAGGTGGCTGGGAGCCCCCAGGGCTCAGAGGCAAACTGAAGAGCCCAGGGCTCCAGCTGCCACAGAGCTCCGGACCCTTTAAATCTCCACAACTCCAGCCACCAGAGCCGCGGGTGGGATTTAAAGGGCTCTGGGCTGACCGCAGCCGCGGCAGCCCAGCGCCCTTTAAATCCGGCCCCAGCCCAGCCACTGGAGCCACAGGCAGGGGGTTTAAAGGGCTCTGGGCTGACTGTAGCCGCGGCAGCCCACAGCCCTTTAAATCCGGCCTCAGCCCAGCCGCCGGAGCCACGGGCGGAGCGTTTAAAGGGCTCTGGGCTGATCGCAGCCGCAGCAGCCCAGAGCTGTTTAAATCCGGCCCCAGCCCAGTCGCCCGAGCCGCTGGCGGGATTCAAAGGGCTCTGGGCAGCCCGCTGCAGCGGGGAGCCCAGAGCCCTTTAAATCCGCGCCGCGGAAGCCAGTGCATCCGGCACGGCATACTGGCTCTTGCCGGTACAGCGTACTGGATGGGACCGGCTTACTTTCACCTCTGCTCTTATCCCATGACTATTTACTTTGCTTAAGCTATTTTGAGAGACCTTGTCACAGGCTTTCTGAAAATCCACATACACGATATTCACCAGATCTCTCTCATCCACATGCTTGTTGATACCCTCAGAGAATTTAATAGATTGAGACATTATTTCCCTTTACAAAAGCTGTGTTGACTGTTCCTCAACATATCTATGGGTCTGATAATTCTGTTCTTTACTACCATTTCAACCAAACTGCCTAGCACTGGAGTTAGGCTTACACGTTAGTGAGAGAGACAAGTCTACGGATCTGTCAATGGCACATTAGTTCACCTCTAGTCATCTGGTACAGAGGCTGATTTAAATGACAAGTTACATGCCCCAGTTAGCAGGACTGCAGTTTCAGATCTGAGTTGTTTCAGAACTCTTTGGTAAATGCCATCTGATCCTGGCAACTTATTATTGTTTAATTTAAAGACACAAGGTGGGCGAGGTAATATCTTTTCTTGGACCAACTTCTGTTGGTGAGCAAGAGAAACTTTCAAGCTTACACGCAGCTTTTCTTCAGGTCTGGGAAACATACTCAAAGGGCTGGTCTACACTGGGGGGGGAAATCGATCTAAGATACGCAACTTCAGCTACAAGAATAGCGTAGCTGAAGTCAAAATATCTTAGATCGACTTACCTCCCGTCCTCACGGCGCGGGATCGATGGCCACGGCTCCCCTGTCGACTCCGCTTCCACCTCTCGCCCTGATGGAGTTCCGGAGTCAATGGGAGCACATTCAGCAGGTAGTGTGGACATACCCAGAGTGTTACAGCTAAATACAAAGTAGAACAGATTGTTTAGCATGAGTAGTTAACACATATTTCAAGGGACCATTCAAGGTGAAGTGGTCTCTTAACGCTCCTGCAATCATGGGGTAAGAGAGGGGGAGGGTTGTAAGTAGGTTATAGTTTGCTGTAATAAGCCATAAACCCAGTGTCTCTGCTCAGTCCGTGATTTTTAGTATCTATCAAAGTTATGAATTTAAGCTCTTAGGTTCATCTTTTGAAGGTATTGTGCAGATTTCCTTTGAGAATGAGAGGTCAAATACAGAGTGCTTGTTTTGTGAAAAGTGTTCACGCACAGGTGATCTAATTTTTCTGTCTTTTATCATTTTCCTGTGTGAGTTCATTCAAGAGTGTAGGTACCTCATCCAATGCACTAAGCGCCTCAATAACAACTATGGGGGTGAAACCAGGCCACTCTTGAATGAACTCAGGCAGGAAAATGACAAAAGATGAAAGCACCAAACACCTGTCTTTGAACACTTCACAAAACAAGCACTTTATATCTGACCTCTCAGTCATCATTCTCAAAGGAAACCTGCACACCTTCAAAAGATGAGCCTGGGAGCTTAAATTCATAACATTTCTAAACGCTAAAAATCATGGACTGAATAGAGATACTGGATTTATGGCCTATTCCAACAATCTGTAACCCACTAACAACCCCCCAGCCCCAAGCTGTTTCCTCCCCCTTCCATTCCTCTCCCCTCCTCACCATGATTGGAGGGGTGTTAATGGGCCACTTCACCTTGAATGGGCCCTTGAAATATATGTTAACTACTTATGCTAAACAATCTGTTTCACTTTGTATTTAGCTGTGACACTTTAAGTAGATTTCCCAGATCTGAGGAAGACCTCTGTTTAAGCTTCTCTCTCTCTCTCCAAGAGAAGTTGGTCCAATCAAAGATATTACCTTACTCACCTTGTGTCTCTAATATCCTACACTCAACACAGTTACAATACTGCATACTGATTAATTTATCAATTTGTTCCAAAACCTCCTCTATTGACACCTCAGTCTGGGACAGTTCCTCAGATTTGTCACTTCAAAAGAATGGCTCGGGTATGGGGCTCTCCCCCATATCCTCTGCAGTGAAAACCAGTGTAAAGAAATCATTTAGCTTCCCTGAAACGGCCTTGTCCTCCTTGAGTACTCCTTTAGCACTTCAATTGTCCAGTTGTCCCACTGACTGTTTGACAGGTTTCCTGCTTCTTCTGCATTTAAAACAAGTTTTGTTAATTTTTATGTCTTTAGCTCATTCTTCAATTCTTTTTTGGCTTGCCTCATTATACTTTTATACTTGACTTGCCAGAGTTCATACTTTTTTTTTATTTTCCTCACTAGGATTTGACTTCCAATTTTTAGATGATGCCTTTTTGTCTCCAACTACCTTTTTTTTTACTATGCTGTTTTACCATGGTAATATTTTGTTGGTCCTCTTACATTTTCTTTAAAAAAATTGGGATATACATTTAGTCTGAGCCTCTTTATGGTGTTTTGAAATAGTCTCCATGCAGTTTGCAGACATTTCACTCTTGTAACTGTTCCATTTAACTAGCTCTCTCATTTTTGTCTAGTTCCCCTTTTTGAAACTAAGCGCTACTTTGTTGCATTTCTTTAGCATTTTTCCCCCTACAAGGATGTTAAATTTAATTACATTAGGGCCGCTATTACCAAGCATCTCCCTGGACTTACATAAAATACTCCTGTCCATGCATCCCAAAATAATATTAGCCTTTTTTGCAACTGCATCACACTGACTCATATTCAATTTAAGATCCACTATCACCCCCAAATCTTTTTCAACAGTACAACCACTTAGCCAGTTATTCCCCATTTTGTAGTTATACAATTGATTTTTTCCTCCCTAAGCGTTGTTCTTTGCACTTGTCTTCATTGAGTTTGAGATTTCAGGCTGTCAGAGCCCATCCTGCCCTCTCTGTCCTGCAATAACTTGTTATATGTGGCAATGGTTGCTCCCCGTTGCTCAGAACAGCATTGTGGTTTTAAGCTGAGTCTGTCTCTTTGCCATGTGTTCCACTGGGTTACTCCAGCCTTCTCCACTAGTCATGCTTGCCCCGTCTACAGAGCCCCGTGTAGAAAAAACATTGTTCCATGCTGTGGGCCTGCATCTGAGAAGCTTTCAAAGTTAATGGCCCTAAATTACAATATTGAAGGCTTCTCAGTGATAATCCTTCAGGAGGTGTCAAGCACTTTCCCTGGGAAGAGCACTCTCTGGCATGTATTACAATAAGCTGCCCTCAGGAAAGCTGAGACTTGGGTTCAGCACAAAATGGAGTTCACAATTTGATACTGACATAGCCTCAGGCCCCCATATTATGCAAATACTATTAGAATACATGGTCTTGGGGAAACTAAGGCATTGCTCCTGTAAGCCACTCTGTGTGGGTGAACCTCTGGGCTCCAGAGCCGCCCAGAGGATTCAGGGGGCCTGGGGCAAAGCAATTTTGGGGGCCCCTTCCATAAAAAAAATTACAATACTGTATTCTCGTGGGGGCCCCTGCGGGGCTCGGGCAAATTGCCCCACATGCTCCCCGCCAGGGGCGACCCTGGGAAAAATAAACCTTCCACATCTCG
>NC_133773.1:111589951-111809299 GCF_003597395.2 Chelonoidis abingdonii | reverse complement strand
CTCCCGCCACAGGCCCGACCCCGCCCTGCCCCATCAACGCGCACGGCAGCTCAGCAGAATATCCAGCACGCGTCCTGAAGCAGCAGTGCCCCTGTGGTCCGGCAGGACTACCTGACGCCCAGACCCGTCTTCACTCTACCACGTGGCTTTGAAGCAGGTCTGAGCTCAGGACTCCTGGCGAAGAGCACATCACGCAGGACGTGTTCAGGTACACAGCTGATACGATGCACTGAGGCTCCGGGTGAGGGTGCCAGAACAGAATGGGTCGGGGATCTAAGGGGGGAGGGCCGTTGGGGGGCAGGAAGTATGGGGGGCAGATAGGGGCAGGGCTAGGCTGTTTGGAGGCACACCTTCCACTCACTCAAAGCTCATCCAGACAGTTTGAGGCTTGCAGAGAGCAAAGCTGTAAGCTTTTCCATTAGGGCACAAACCATCTACGTTTACTTCTCAAATGCAATTCCTCGTCTATATTCAATTTCAGTGCACATAGGGAGAATTCATGTCAGGGAGAGTAGCTTTCATTAAAATTAGCCACTTGGGGGAGGATCACATGAGAAGAGCCAATAATCTACACCAAGCATCACCTCTTCCTGACCCTACCAAGGGAGACACTCCTCCCCTCCCCTGCATTCCTGAGCTTCAGAGGGTTAGTCAGTGGTTCTCCAACTTTTTGTTTAGCGGTGACCGCTGTTCCATAGCAAACCTCTGAGTGTGGACACTGCCTCCCCCCATGCATATTGAAAAACACTTTTTTACTATATTGAACACTTTTTTATATATTAACTCAATATCATTTATATATTATAAAATGCTGGAGGTCAAAGTGGGTTTGAGGTGGAGGCTGACAGGCACAAAACCCCCCAGTAATAACTGTTGTGACTCCCTGCAGGGTCCCGAACACCCGACCTCGCCCGTTCTCTTGGGGGCCCCTGCGGAGCCCGGGGCCTGGGGCAAATTGCCCCACTTGCCCCCCCCTCTGGGCAGCCCTGCTGGGCTCACACAGAATCAATACACAGGCTTAAATTTATTTAATCCATAGCTGAAGAAACCTTTGCTACCTTAGAGTGCCAAGACAACTGAGTTGTTCTGTTTTATCATAAAACTTCAATGACACTAAAAAGCAATGACACTGGAGAAAACCAAGCCTTTTTAGCCATGCAGTCGGTAGCTTTGTCCTAATTAAATTGATAGATTGACATCTGACCTGCTAGAATATTTATCAAGCAACAGCAGTCTTGTGTAGACAGACCTTGCAGAAACTGCACAGGTCAATGTGTCTGGGGAAAGTCACATAATAACTAGAAGTAATAAATGTCAGAAATAGAAGCAGTAGGCCAGACAATTATCCCTACAGACAAATTTTCACTTGAGACATCAGATGACATTATAGCAGCTTCAGACAGAAATATATAATTTGGTGATGGTACACAGTGCTACTGGAGGCCACCTGAAGGGCTTTCATTTGTTATATGTTGACCTACATTTGTGTTCTGTTTCCAAAGGTAAATGCAGCTATTGGTCACATCTGCTTCCAGAAAATGTTTGGCTACTAATAAATTTAAGGTTCCAAAACCACAGATTAAATTTATTAAAATAATGAATTTACTAATTAAGCATCAGGATGTTGTTATAGTCATACATTACGAGATGAGTGTCCTATGAACTCAAGTCCTTTCAATGCATACTTTGGGCCTCCCCAAGAAGTATATAACTGGCACAAAACATGGTAGACTCCGTGTTGGGCACTATAATCTCTGTAGGTGAGACCTCCCTTGTTGTGATAGAAATAGTGATCTGCTCTATTTTATGCAAACTAGGAGCAAGTTCCAAGCTTCTGGAAAATTGCCAGTGCAACCCTCTGTTGGATTAGACATCCACACATTACTAACTGATTAGTGCCCTGCAGCTTGCCTGTAACTGAACCCAAGTCACATCACTATAGGGAAGTGCTGGGATGCCATGCTTCCCTAATCACCTTCACCATCCCCACAGATGGGAAACTTATTGTAGCTGGTGTGTCCTAGACAATTCCAGCTGTTTCTAGTGAAGTAACAGCACCAGCATAGTATTTCTCTCCTCCTTGGCAATAGCTCAGTCATAGAACTTCCTCTTTCTGCCAACGTTCTACAAAGAAAATCTTTTAACTATCTGCTCTTATGTAATTGTTGATCTATGAGCATATATGAACAGTCCAGTCCCTACCCAAAAGAGTTTACCACAAAAAACAGAAGAATGGTGGGAGAAAAGGATATAAATACAAATCACTAAACTTGTGACAAGACAGAAGCAGTGAGTGTAATAGACAGCAGGAAGGTGACAGGGAGGATGAAGATAGAGAGAGATCACATAGTTACACATGTTTGCTTTACACACAACTTGATGATTTTAGAGCAGCAGAAAGTTACTTTTCTTTTTTGGTGGTTTGGGTTCTGTAGTTTCCACATCAGAGTCTTGCTCTTTTAAGATTTCTGAAAGCATGCTCCATGCCTTGTCCCTCTCAGATTTTGGAAGGCACTTCAGATTCTTAAATCTTGGGTTGAGTGCTGCAGCTATCTTAAAAATGTCATATTGGTATCTTCCTGGCATTTTGTCAAATTTGCAGTGAAAGTGTTCTTAAAATGAATAACGTGCTGGGTCATCATCCAAGACTGCTATAACATGAAATATATGGCAGAATGTGAGTAAAACATCAGGGGACATACAATTCTCTCCCAAAGAGTTCAGTCAGTCACAAATTTAATTTTAACGAGTGTCATCAGCATGGAAGTATGTCCTCTGGAATAATGGCCGAAGCATGAAGAGGCATATGAATCTTTAGCGCATCTGGCAATAAATATCTTGCAGCCAGCTACAACAGTGACATGCCAACGCATGTTCTCACTTTCAGGTGACACTGTAATTAAGAAGCAGGAAGCATTATTTCCCGTAAAAACTTGTTTGTCTTAGCAATTAACAATTAGCTGAACAAGAAGTAGGATTTAGTGCACTTGTAGGTGCAAAAGTTTTACATTGGCTTATTTTTGAATGCAGTTATGTAACAAAACACCCTACATTTGTAACTTGCATTTTCATAATAAAGAGATTGCACTACAGTACTTGTATGAGGTGAATTGAAAAATACTATTTCTTTTGTTTATCATTTTTACAGTGCAAATATTTGTAATAAAAATAGTATAAAGTGAGCACTGTACACTTTGAATTCTGTGTTGCAATTGAAATTGATATATTTGAAAATGTAGAAAAATATCCAAAATATTTAATAAATTTCAATTGGTATTCTATTGCTTAACAGTGCAATTAATTGCAATTAATTTTTTAAACTGCAATTAATTTTTTTGAGTTTATCGAGTTAGTTAACTGCATTTAATTGACAGCCCTACTGTAATATGTTAGGGTTTGAGGTGGTGTCTAGCATGTGGCTCAGTGGAGGCAGAGGCAACATGTAACTGTTGATAGTGGGCAGCACAATTTAAAGGTTCTGAAGGGCACATGACTGACCCCCCCCCCATGTTGCCTCTGGGTGCAGGAACCTTTCAGCTGAAGTTTCCTAGGCCAGGGCAGCCAATCCCATGGGCTCCTGGGGTCTGGGGCCACAGGAGTGAGGAGTACATGCCACTGGGCCAGCCCCCGCCCCGGACAAGGAACTCGTAGCAACAAAGTTTCTCCCCGGAGCTCCCATGCCCCTGTGGACCTTCAGCGGGGGAGGGACACAGGTCATGCCCCTAACTTGGGCTGAGCACAGAGAATCTTCTCCCAGCGACTTCATCAGTGACCCCCCCACCCTGCAGCCAGCCCAGCTCTCCCCACCCCGCCAGGGTTACCTGCCACGTAGGCCATTGCTGCCTCCCCAGTCAGGATCTTGCAGGCGACCTGGAGCAGTTACCCTCGTCTGGCAGGAGAAGCAGCTTTGTTCCTCCTCACCTCCACTCCTGTCCAGGGCCCAGTGCCAGAGAGAGGGGCCAACTGCTGCGGGTGAGGCAGCATGAGCAGGACAGAGCCTCCTCCCTCCCCTGGCCAGCAAAGCAGAGCAAGCCCACTAGTGGCCCACTGAGCTGCATGAAGGGCCTAGAACCAGAGGTGGAACAGATTGGGCACATCAGGCCCACACTGCGTGACATACAATACACAGCCATTGCAACCAGGGGCTCCTCGTGGGGCCATGGGGTCAGTTTGCTCTGAGTCCTGCAAAGACAGCTTGGAGATCACAGAAATCTGGGCGACCCCACATGATCTCATATGTCGCACCCCATGCATCGCCTCTGAATGGAGGTCTGTGATGGAAGGCTGTCTGAAAGAAACGAAACTTGGTAAGTAATTTGGTGGAAGAAGATTTACTTTCTAAAATCTGGTTGATAATTCCCTGCCCCAACAATATCTACTGTTTCTCTTGAACTTGGTTTCAATTTAGCCCACTCCAGTATTTTTGAATTTAATAAGCCATGTGTGCTCTGAAGGATGCCAATTAATTGGCTTTGGAATTGTTTCTACTGAGGGCTTATTACACAGTGCCACCAAAGTGCACTAGAGGGAGTTGATTTGCAAAGAATTGGAATGTGTTGTGCTCTAACTGCCCCATATAGACCTTGCTGGCATGCTCTAAAAGGTACCTAATTCCCCTTAATGACTATGTTAACATGAATTGGGTACCTTTTAGAGCATGCCAGCAGGGTTTGTTTCCTTTTGTGATTCCCTGGTAAAGCAACTCTGACACTACCATCTTTGCATAGCAGGCTTCCCTTCTAAATATGAACTCTTACCTTCCACTGCTTTCTTTGGGTCCATTCTGACAACAGCAATGTGGCTTCTGTACTACTTATTCTTTAAATTTTAATGTCATCCCAGATATACTATTAATTTTACCATATTTAAAAAACTACAACTAAGAAATGTTCACGCCCCTCTCCGTGCCCCCTCGTCCCCCGGAAACATTTTTTCCACTATATCCAGCATCTTTTTGTTAGACAGAACCAATAATCTAATTTTATTTTCATGGGGAAAGTTCCATTAACTCTGTGAACCATAATAATTGGATAGCCTTATTCAAACGCACAGTTAACAGCAATAACGAGCTTTTTGAAGACAACATTGATTGAATTGATCTGGCTATGACATTAAATAAAGTGTACACTACCAGTCCAGAAAAAAACAACTTTTTCTTCAGAGTGTCACTCAGTACTTTTCCCAGACCTGAAGAGGAGCTCTGTGAAGCTCAAAAGCTAGTGTCTTCCACCGACAGAAGCTGGTCCAGTAAAAGATATTAACTCATCCAGAAAATTAAAAGAAAAACAGTAGCTTCTTTATCATACTCATTTTCTAGAGGTTACACCACTAGATGGTGATAGCTCAACACAGATTAGCTTCTTGACTTCCAAACTAAATGTCAACTGTAAAATTGGCACTACAGCTTAAAATAATCATACACTCTGAGTATTAGAAAAACACTTTGCTCTTTTGGCTGAATAACTCCCTGTAGCAGGTGCAACCAGGCTCAGTTTGTCTCCTTCCCCATTGATCAAGCTGCCACCACAGGTTCTTTCACATTAACTCTCCCCTTCCTAAATTAACATTAAAAAAA
The DNA here is from genome assembly GCF_003597395.2 of Chelonoidis abingdonii. Taxonomy (NCBI): domain Eukaryota; kingdom Metazoa; phylum Chordata; order Testudines; family Testudinidae; genus Chelonoidis; species Chelonoidis abingdonii. The sequence goes on along the minus strand of NC_133773.1, from coordinate 111,803,724 downwards.
AAAAGTTTCTCTGAGCAAGTCTTCCCCCTGTTGGGTTGCCACCCTGGGTGCAGGATACTCTGCATCTCCACTTTAAGTGTTGCATTTGAAAGTCTTTTAGCCCTACCTTTGGGCTTAAAGCATTCTTCTGTAACCCATATACCTTCTGTGTGTGGTGTTCTGGCCTATCCAGTAGGGATGAGAGAGAGAGAGACAAAGAGAGAGAGAGAGAGACTGAGTCTGCTCTATAGCCTTAGCTAACAGCCAGTTTGCTTTTAGTTCATGTGGTAGAAGATCCAGAGGCCCCAGATGCAATCCCACCCTCTGACAACCGGCGTCTGTCGGTGTTACACTTCCACCACTGGTGCAGGGTTTCCCCACAGCCCTTCTTCTAGGGCTATACCCAACAGTTGTTACAGAACTTTAAATTGAGGTTTCTCCTGACAACTTGGGGCCTAGATGTTCATGTTTTGCATAGCACAACAACCAAATCCAAACTCCTCATTAAGGAAGCAAGGTCTGATGGGATATCTGATTCAGATTTCAAGCACGCACTTTCTGAACCATTTCAAATGGAATGAAGGGGCTAGTTTAAAAAAACTGGCCCCTTGTAAAGTCATTCAGCTAGGCCTCTCTCCAGAGGATGCGCAGTTCAGAGAGCAGCTTCACCTTATCCTTTCCCTATCTCAAACCAGGGGAGAATGGGGGGAATATGTCCAGAAGTGGTTTGTGTGTTTTTCACTAATAAGACACTCAAGTTATCTCCACAGAGCTGTCAGTCAGAACTAAGCCACTTGCGTTCCTCAGCAGATGACAATGGAGCCAACAACAAAAAAAAAAATCTTACTAACATCACAACCTGTCTACAGTGAGCTGGGGTCCATCTGACCCGGAGGCCCTTTGTGGCTGTAGGTTTGGCAGCATCACCTGGACAGGTCCTGATAATTAATGCAGATCAAAATGTACTGACAGCATTGTTAATGCCATGTAAAAGTGCATTTTTATTAGATATTTATTGTGATTTTTTTTTGTCTCCATGAATAAGTCTCAGTTTTTTGTTAAGTGTACAAATGGGTCAGAATTTTTTCTTTCCAGCCACGTAAGTTAAAAATAAGTGCTTGAGCTAATGGGAGTGTCTTATTTTTCACAGCAAGAAAAGTTGAGATCCTATGAGTCTAAGGCCACGTCTAGACTACGCGCAGGATCGGCGCGTTAAAATCGATTGCTCGGGGATAGAAATATCGCGTCTGGTCTGGACGCGATATCTCGATCCCAGAGCGTGCTTAGATCGATTCCGGAACTCCAGCTAGACGACCGGACTTCCGGATTCGACACAGCGAGCTGCACGGATCGATCCCACGCGGTGAAGATGGCTGAATAAATCGATTTTAGATATTCGATTTCAGCTACGCTATTCTCGTAGCTGAAAATGCATATCTAAAATCGATTTAATCTCGTAGTGTAGACCTGGGCTAACACTTGAGCCATGTAGCCCAACACTGAATTACACCAGGAGCATATAAATATTAAGAACAAAAGGATTTTTTTAAATGTATTTGACATTTGGAAAAGTAAATGGGAACAGTTATACAACGGAGTGCAATTGAAGAATACTGATTTTTAGAATCTGCAAATTTGTGCTGGCTAAGAGAATGGAAGGTGAAATCCTGGTTCCATTGGCTCTGGACTTCAGTGGAACCAGGATTTCATCCCAAAAGTTTCTCCTAATAGACTTATTGTGAGTCTGAGTAAGTAAATCTCCACTGTGCTTTCTTACTAATTAGTATTTATCTTGTTTAAAGCAGCTTTCTGTAAGAACTGTATATATTATTATTTATTGTTTGTGTGGCACCTTTAATATGTATGCTACATGCTATAAACAAAGATAGACAAAGATAAGTTATTAATCATGGGTCTGTTTCCATTATTTATTTCCAAAGCTTCCTGACCTCTCACAAATCATGAAAATACTTTGCTGGAAGTGATAAATGAAGGATAGTTCAGGGGGAAAAAGCAATGTGGAGAAAGCAAAGCATATATCAAATTTTCAGGCTTGGTACAGGGGGTTTTGTAGAGGAGAAGATCAAATCTTCCCCAGGGCTACATTGCAGCTGCTGTTGCAGACTCAGGGCTGTACTGGTTTCCACAGCTTTTGCACCACCCCCATATAGAGCCATGAGACCCTTGTAGTTGGGTATCTAATGGCATCACTTCTGAGATCTACCTCTTTGAAGCTGGGGCACTCAGTGGTACAGAGGGATTATGGACCCTGTTTGCAGGTCCCTCTCCATCCAATCCCAGAGGGAAGGAAGGATTTGTCTACAGAGAATGCAGTAATACATATAATCATATCTTTGAGTAGGAAGCTGACCTGCTCTGAACATCTGCCTCTGACCACCTCCCCATTAATGGTCTAATCTATCTTAAACTGTTAAAACACTTCTGCTTAAAACCAACTTGCATCCTGTGACACTTAGCACCCCTGTATTCAAACCCTACATCAGGGGTAGGCAACCTATGGCACAAGTGCCGAAGGCACCACACAAGCTGATTTTCAGTGGCACTGACACTGCCCGGATTCTGGCCACTGGTCTGGAGGGTTCTGCGTTTTTATTTAATTTTAAATGAAGCTTCTTAAACATTTTAAAAACCTTATTTACTTTACATACAACAACAGTTTAGTTAAATATTATAGACTTATAGAAAGAGACCTTCTAAAAACATTAAAATGTATTACTGGCATGTGAAACCTTAAATTAGAGTGAATAAATGAAGACTCGGCACACCACTTCTGAAAGGTTGCTGACCCCTGCCCTACATGCTATTATATTATATAAATGTTATATGCTTTTGTAGCAGGGTGATCCCTGCTCCTGCCCTGAAGGGGTTAAAAACAGCCCTTGGAGGGGGCTGTGGCTGGAGAAAGCAGCCTGTAGGCTGGGGCCCGAAGCCTGGGCTGATTGAGGAAAGCTGATTGGCTCAGCTATGGCCATCCTCCAATCAGGCCCAGCAGGCCCCTATAAGAGGCAGTGAAGCCAGCAGCCCAAGACAGTCTCTCTCTGGCTGTAGAGAGAGAAGGGCCTGGCTGCAGGGAGCTAGACAAGCTACCTTGAGTGGAGCAGGGCTGGGGAGCTCCTGCCTGGAAAGCCCCAGGCTGCCGCCTAGCATTAGGCCAAGAGGTACTGGGGGTTGCAGGGAGCAACCCAGGGGTAGGCAAAGGCAGCAGGTCCAAGCCCCTTTGCCTATGATGAGTGGCTGATACTGCAGTCTCCACCAGTGAACAGAGGCTAGGTGGAGACTGGGCAGTAGCCTATACTGAGGCAAAGTGGGGATAGAGGGTGGGGGTCCCCTGGGAAGGGGAAACCCCCAGAGAAAGGGGTGACTGCTTGGGGCAGCACCCCATGTAAAAAGGCACTGGGTCTAGGGAGGGACATGGGGCCAGATGACAGGTGGATCACTGGCTTGCAGAGGGCACTCCGGAGCTGGAACTGAGCTAATTCCCAGAAGTAACCAGCAGGAGGTGCTGCAGGGGTGAGTTGGCCTGTCTACAGCTTTGTACAAAATATGCTTCATGAAGTATCATTTGAAAACTAATAACTCCTTGATCATTAATTCTCTTTTACGATGGATGGATGTGATGTATATTAACAGTTATGGACATATGCTAGAGTTATGACTACATTGTTTAAACCAGGGCATGGCTTGCGGAGCTGGTAAACTAGTCCATACTAGTCAAAGGAATGTTTTCCCCACCTGGGAATTATTTCCAAAGCACTCTGGAAAACAACAAATATATTCACATAGCGCATTAGCAGACCCATAAAGCTAACAAGGAGTGGAAGCATACCTCACACTAGCAAGTGGGGAAGAAGACATGATGGCATCTACACCCGGCAAGAGACAGATGCTTGGTTTGGGGTTTACCTCTCAAATAATACCTAGCAAAAGTTTTCTGGGATATGAAGACAAAGGGCCTGAACCTCAAGTGATACCAATTGAATCAACTGATTTATAATACAGTAACGTAATATACAAAGTGATTAGTGTGAGGTCTTTTCTGAAAGCTAATGACACACTGGTGATTAATATATATAATTCACAATGATATGAGGAAATATAGATATGTTCCAAAGTCTGTGGCCAAACAAGGAGAAATAGACAGGAGAAGGCAGCTATTTACCTGACTATGTAAACGAAGCATGGTGGTATCAAAACAGTTGAAGATCCACAGACATACAGATGTATATGAAGCCCACAGGAGGGAAGAACAGCATGATGTGTTTATCTTGAACCAAGGACAGAAGCCATCTTTGGCATCCATCACTAGACAGACAGAAGAGGTCAGAGCTTTTGCAAGCTGGGAAAGTTGGGACTTTCAACCAAGGGCAGGTGGGGTTGAAGTCTCTGGGAACTGAATATAGGTGAGAAACCTGCTTACACGGAGATTGTACCTTGCTAGATTAAGCTTTAGACTATCAGACACATGTTTCATTTCTAACTTTCTTTTATTCCATTTACTTGGCAACACTTAACCTATGTCCTATTGTTAATAAATTTATTTTTATTCTTATTATCAACTAACTCAGTGTGTTTAAATGGAAGGATGTATTTATCCCACTTAAGTTGTGATGTGTTTGGGTATTTTTAGAGCAACCATATTATTTCTCTGAATTGGCCAGGAGAAGTCTACACATTGCAGAGTGTATGGTTTGGGGGAAAGTCAGAATTGGGAGTGCGGTGGAGGTTACCTTGTAGTTTGTAGCTAAGGCTAGTGCAAGCCAGAGTGAGGCTATGGGCCTGAAGACAGGCTGCTGGAGTCAGAGCTGCTGAACCAGGGCAGTCTAGTAGAGACACAGGGTTTGAGCTGAATGCCAGTAGGTTGCTTGTGAGTGTCCAAGTTGGGAGCTACAACAGCAGAAGGTTGTGAAGCACCCAGGGTTGCAGGGCAAGTGGTGATAACGTCTTACAGGTTTGGATTGCACTCCGAACACCATCACATATCCTCAGTATTCTAGGCTGTTCATGGCTCCTGGCATGAGTAGCTGAGTGTGGGGGAAAGATTCTAGTTTACAGCAGCCTCCCAAGCACTGCCTGTGAACCACTCTGCAATCTGGAGCAGCCCAAAATCTCCATAGAAGCATGCATTATAGAAACTCTACCAAGATGCCACTTCCTATGTCTGGCATGTCCCCCATACCAGGACTTGTTCTGACTCCCAACTTTGGCCCCTATATGTCTTAAAGGCATATAGGGAGGCACCAGGAGAGGAAGAGAATTTGTCCCCATTTTGAGATTTCAAACAAACTCACACATCAGAATTAAACAGGGATATACATTTGTAAATATATAAATGTGTATTACTCGGGTATATCACTACAGTCTGAATTTTCAGTTTACACTATATTTTTATTGTCTAAAGCCAAACACTATTTTTATAAACTTGCTCCCTGTAGAGTACAGAATTTTTTAAAAAAATCTTAGTATTACAGAGCAGACAATATTGAAACTGAACCATTGAGACTAAATATTGTCATCTACAAGCATTAAATTAGCTAATTGTTATATTTTAATCTATTTTATTACATGTTATCAGCCACTCATTTATGAAAATGGTAAATGGCAATGATCCTCAAATATATTCATCAGAATTGTCTAATTATCTTAACTTATTTTCCTCCCAGCAATGGCTACTGTGTAAGGAGTAATTAATAAGATAAGAACTCATGAATCTAAGAATATTTGCATCAATCTTTTTACTTTGAAAAGCTAAGGACCCCTTAAAACAATGGCATTTGTTAAATCAATAAATAAACTTAGTTGACTTCTCAGCTGGAACTTGTGAAAGGTCATGATGGGCTGAAGACAACTAACATTTATATATAAGCAACAAAAAATCCTGTTGGCACCTTATAGACTAACAGACATTTTGGAGCAGAGCTTTCGTAGGTGAATACCCACTTCATCAGATGCATGTAGTGGAAATTTCCAGGGGTAGGTATATATAAGCAAGCTAGAGATAACGAAGTTAGTTCAATCAGGGAGGATGAGGCCCTGTTCTCACAGCTGAGGTGTGAAAACCAAGGGAGGAGAAACTGGTTTTGTAGTTGGCAAGCCATTCATAGTCTTTGTTTAATGCTGAGCTGATGGTGTCAAATTTGCAGATGAACTGAAGCTCAGCAGTTTCCCTTTGAAGTCTAGTCTGGAATGAGTGACGAAGTGGGTATTCACCTACGAAAGCTCATGCTCCAAAACGTCTGTTAGTCTAGAAAGTGCCACAGGACTCTTTGCTGCTTTTACAGATCCAGACTAACACAGCTACCCCTCTGATACTTAACATTTATATACTGCTTTTCATAAGATAAAAATCCATAGGCCTTTACTAGATGCTTAGAAATGCTGACAGATTAAATTTTTATGAAACACAAAAGGCCTAGTTCTCTAGTGCCGTGCAGTCATTTACAACTGTGCAAAGTGGGTAGAAAATGCTACCCTATTTTGGACTATCCTGGCTTTGCACAAGTGAAAATGACTACACAAGGCTCAAGGCAGTGGAGAATTAGCCCCAGAGATTGTCTCTGTCCCTAGTGTGGGAGCATGAGAGATAAGAAGAGAGTAATGCACACCCCACTTCCCACATAAGAGCTAGCTGGAACATGTGCAGTAGCTTCACTTGAGGTGGAAGCAGGGACTACTGACCTTACACCTTCCCAAGGGCACAATCTACTGAAAGGAGACAGGAATGAGTGAGGAAGAGCCATGGCACCATTTTCCTTAGGCACAATCCCTCCCTGGGTTCCGTCTCAGGGAGTGAGCTCTACCTAGTTGATGTCAAACTGAAAGCTGTGCTAATAACAGTTCAGTTTGTTGGCTGTTGCAAATTTTTTTAATTCATTTTGGCTCAACTCAAAAGAAATATTTTGCATTTTTCAGCAACCAAAAAGTAAAATTAAAATATTGTTTCAAGACAAACAAGAATATGGCTTCTTTTTCATTCCTTGCAGGGCTTTTTTAAACTTTTAAAAAAAAATACATGAAGGAAATTCTGAAGCAATCATTGTGAATAAATAAAATCAAATCATTTCATTCAGAAAGCATTAAATGTTTTGATTTTTCAGGGGAAGGGAATTGACTGAAACAATTTAGTGAATTCAACATGCATTTTGAAAATGTCAGTCAACCTGAATCTACATTTTTTGGTGAAAGAAGTTTGACAAAGTAATGTCACACAGCTCTATCTGTACTCTGGCCAATATACTAATCCTGAATCACTCCACTTGCTATTGAAATGCAGGTCACGTCTACCCTACAAAACTTTGGTCAACACAATGTCCATTGGCGTAAAGCTGCCACAGTTAACATTGCTTGTGTGCATGCATGCTTGTCTCCTTGAGCTGATGCTGTGCGTACTCACCAGGAGTGCTTATTCTAATGCACTAGGAGTTGCACCATGGGTAGGTATCCCGTGTGTAACTTGCCACTGTCAAGCAAATGGTCTTTTTGGAAGTTTAGGCAATGCATCTGGGATGTGGGGAGTAGAACAGAAACGAGTCGCACAGAGGTGACAGAGTGAGGGGTCAAGTTCTCCTCATGCAGCTTTCTCCATATCATAATGCCATCCTTGGCTCACAATTTTCATGCTTTTAAAATCTCAAAGTGTGAGGGACTGTCTGCTATCTGACAGACATGGAGCCTACACAACTGTGGACTACTGTCATGATCACTGCAAACACAGGACACATGATCCTCTGGTATTTGCAGAGCTGTACAAACAGAGCTGCACTCGCAGTCAAGAAGCAAGAGGTGATCACATTGTGGAAGCTTACAGTGCCAGATTGTGGCCAGTCAGTGCAGAATTATTTGGGAGTTGGAAAATCCACAGTAAGGGCCATTGTCATACAAGTGTGCAGGGTCATTAATAGTCTACTGCTACTCATGACTGGGACTTTTGGTAATGTGCAGGACAGAGTGGATGGATTTGTAACAATGGGGTTCCTGAACTCCAGTGAGGCGATAGATGGCCCACATCCCTATTTTGGCACAAGCCCACCTGGCCCTTTCTGTTGATGTACTCTGAGGCTATTTTTCTATGGCTCACTGGAGATGTTTCACTGTCATCAGTGTTACTGGCCAGGGAAGATGCATGATGCCTGCATCTTTCAGTACACAAGATTGTTCTGAAAGCTGCAAGCAGGGACATTTTCCCAACTGGCAGATTATCACTGAAATGCCAGGGATGATCCTGGAGGACCCAGCCCACCTCCTACTTCAATGGCTCATGAAGCTGTACACCAGTCGCCTCAACAACATCAAGGAAAGATTCAATTACTGGCTCAGCAGATACAGAATGACAGCTGAATGCACTTTTGGTAGACTGATAAATGCAAAGTAATGCACACTGGAAAACAATCTCAACTAGACACAAAATGATGAAGTCTAAATTAGCTGTTACCATTTAAGAAACAGATCTTGGAGTCATTGTGGATAGTTCTCTGAAAACATCCCCTTAATGTGCAGTGGCAGTCAAAAAAGTGAACAGAATGTTGAATGTTGTGAATGATTAAGAGAGATAATAAGACAGAAAAGATCATATTGCCTCCATATAAATCCATGGTATACCCACATCTTGAATACTGCATGCAGATCTGGTTGCCCTATCTCAAAACGATATACTTGAATTGGAAACGGTACAGAAAATGGCAAAAAAATTGATTAGGGATATGGAACAGCTTCCATATGAGGAGAGACTAATAAGACTTGGACCTGTGGTCTTAGAAAAGAGATGACTGAGGGGGGATATGATAGAGGTCTATAAAATCATGACTGGTGTAGAGAAAGTTAATAAGGAAGTGTTATTTACTCCTCATAATACAAGAACTTAGGCGTCACCAAATGAAATTAATAGGCAGCAGGCTTAAAAACAAAAGGAAGTATTTCTTTGCACAACACACAGTCAACATGTGGAACTGTGTAAGAGGATGTTGTGAAAGTTAGACTATAATATTCAAAAAGCATCTTGCACTAGCCACTGTTGGAAGATGAGATACTGGGCTAGATGGACCATTAGTCTGACCCACTATGGCTGTTATGTCAATAACCTCACTAAACATGCAATTTGGAGTCAGACAACTGCTGCCTCAGATTAAGAAGTTGAACACTGTGTTCCCATTGACAGGAGGGAAGAGGGTGTTCAGCACCTCTTAAGACTGGGCATGATGATCACTGAATCCTGTGAGTTAGAGAGGAATCACTGTCTCCATTACCTATCAAGCATGGAAGAAAACAAGAGAAGTAAAGGTTTGAATGGCAATAGTTAGATCTTCTTTCTTTGCCTTCTACCAGCTTTCATATCAAGAAGATAAAGTGAAAACTAGCTGTGGAAATCCTTCACGCAGCAATTTTATCTAGACTGAAATTGAATAGGTTTGGCACAAAAGGACCTAAGAGGCTATTTTTTCTAGTGAGTGTTTAGGGCTGCAAAGATGGAACAGATATGATTATTCAAGTGTTGAGATTTTGTTTATAAATGGAAATGCACAAGTGTAAACCTGAGGCCTGAAACTGAGAAGAAATTGAAGTCAAAGGTAAAGTAAATGCATTACTTGCTTTGAGACTGAGACCCAACCCCAAAATGTCCACATTAGCTATTTGATACCAACAATTTTAGCTTTATCATTTTTAAAACTCATAACCTCCAAATATATCACCTCTCTACAATCTAGCTTACTGATTTAACACAATACTTATATTGTACAGTATTATGGGATCAACTTGAAGGAAAGATGCTTAGTGGGATTGTATAATAGACAATGGACAGTTTTGGGTATAACTTACATAAACCGGTGGTGCAAAGACATTGTAATGTAAATACATCACATTAGACCCATCCAGTCACTAACTCAGATAAAATTTTCAATAAACTTATACCAGTCTAACAAGGAGCTTCAAAGCCTAATTTAATGAATAAACAGACTTCAATTTGTGCAATACGTGGCAGCCTATCTACAAAGTGAGACAACTGTTGAGAGCATCATTAAGGAAGAGCCAATTTCCAAAGTATTCCACCACCCGCAGTTTGCATTGTGACACTCCTGACCAGATTTTCCAAAGAACTGTGTCATAGTTCAGGGCAACTGCACCTGTATTTCCTGTCAGAGGTTTAGCAAGGGCACCCACTCTCAGGCTTCCAGTTACCCAGCTGTTGCCTTGCTTGAGTGAAGACCTGCACCTCTCCCCCTCCTGACTTGGGTATGTCCAAGCTCCATTGTTCCCTGCCTTCATAGTGTTATTCCCAGCACAGAAAAGTTGCCCAAGGACACCTGCTTGCTTTCTCTTCAGAGGTGGTCAATAGATGAAATTGCTACAGTTGTAAGGTACCACATGACACTTCCTATGCAAGCCTATTTTATTCTTAAGGTAAAAAGCATTACAGAGAATATTTATATAAAGTGGTAAGAGAAACTATATGCATGCTAATAAGCTCATCCTAACAGGCATTCCGACAGAAGCAGTCCTTCAACCCACCACACCACCACCCAAGGGAAATTCCTTGTGGTTACAAGTTCATCACAAGCACCTAGTCTTATGGGACCTCCTTAGGCTCAGTCCTACCCTAAGGATTGGGACCCTCCATCGACCAGGAGTCTTGTCCATTTTCTAGATCAGGAAGAAAATCCTGAGCCTGTTTAAAACCAGGCTATTTATCCAAAAGCCTTTTGTTTCTGTGTCGGTCTGTGGAGGATCCAGTTTGAACTAGTCTATGTGAACTTCACTGGGGGTGGTTTCAAAGGCTCATGTAGGAACTACATTAGCATCCACCTCCCTACTAGAGATGGTACATACAATGCCCCAACATCACATACAGAATTGCATTTTCAATACTATGTACTTGAAAAGAATTTAACCCTAATTCAATAAAGTTTCTTAATTCTATAAGGTTTGTTCAGGATATTGTCAGTCTGTCACTCAGGCACCGCTTAGGTACCTTGTGACAGCAGTGGAAGTAGAACACTTCTTAAAGACTGACTGCTCTATTCAGGAGCGCTTCATCTCCTTATGCACGTCACACTTTTAGTCTCCCTGGTCAGCCCAGGACTAGGACAGTGTCCTTTAACTGTCCACCACAGCTCTGATCACTAGAAAACTCACATCATTCTGTGTTTTCACCAATGTTTTGATAGCTATGGAGACAATTATACTCAAGATAATAGTTAGACTGAAAAATGTAAGGATTTTGTGACTTGAATGTGAGCTACCCTATACACTAATTGTACTTCCAGAGAACTTAACTACTAAGATGTAGGGATATTTGCATGGAAACTGAATGCTAGAGTGTGGAAATGCTTGCAAAGTTCTTTGACACTGCAGTGAAGAGATCTGATGGAACTTGCATTGTATTTGGATCCTGTAGAGGGATGGTGCTGTGAAGCCTGATCTATAGGTTATATATTAATTACATTGAATACTTAAGAATTCCCAGTTATTACTTTGAGGGCTGATTGGGCCTGATCTTGGGACAGGAACCCTGTATTACTAAAATTACTATATTGTTGGGAACCCCAATGTGCATGAATGCAACACTCACACTATTGGAACTCTTCTCTATTTACAATAATTTATCAATACATTTAGCAAAGTTTACAAACACTAACTCAGTAAGGTAGATAGAGATAATACAGAAAGTACATCTGAAAATCCATACTTGTAGCATCCCTTTCAGAACAACCTGAAATGTTAGACATTATCTTCCTCATCACCATCACCTTTCCTCTCATCTCCAGTGGCCATTCTGGCACCTCTCAAGGGCTACATCTTTCTCTACCACTGCCCACAGGTTGGGATGCATTTTTATAACATGTTACACTGAAACCACTATGTCCATGCATATTCAGTAGAGATTTCTCCCCTCTTCCTTATTTGTATTTCCTGACCCTATTAATGTTGAAGTCGTCTTCTATAGGTTAGTATATTAATTATATCTCAACTTATCACTACATGTCAATGCATTGCCATGGCACTTTTGTGTTGGGGGAAAAAACATTCAACAAGCTGGTGTTAGCTCATGTCACTATAGACAAAATTCCCCCTTACACTCTATTTCCAGTTCCCCTATAGTTAGGCATGACTGTTAGGTCATTTATCTGTGCCAAAGCTCATAGGCCTGAAGTCTTACGCTAAGTGCTGAAGCCAATGTTTTACAAGATACAGGCCTGTAGGGTCCTTGCATTACTGCAGAATAAAATAAAGGCAAGGCAGTGAATATAATAAAGGCAAGCTAGCCCTACAGGTTACAGTTGCATGCTCTATGAGGCTCCATTCTTAACTGAGCACTTCAATATTGTGAGCTTGATATAGCCATTTTTTCTAGGGATGTCAATCGCAGTTAACTCATGCCACTAACTCAAAAAATTAATGGTGATTAATCACACTGTTAAACAACAGAATACAAATTGAAATTTATTAAATATTTTGGATGTTTTCTAAATTTTCAAATATATTGATTTCTATTTGACACAGAATACAAAGTGTACAATGCTTATTTTATATTTTTATTACAAATATTTGCACTGTAAATGATAAAGAAATAGTATTTTTCAATTCACCTCAGACAAGTACTGTAATGCAATCTCTTTATCGTGAAAGTGTAACTTAAAAATGTAGATTTTATTTTGTTAAACCACTCAAACAAAACTATGTAAAACTTTAGAGCCTACAAGTCCACTCAGTCCTACTTCTTGTTCAGCCAATCACTAAGACAAACAAGTTTGTTTACGTTATGGACTATACTTCTGCCTGCTTATTATTTACAATCTCACCTGAAAGTGAGAATAGGTGCTCGCATGGCACTTTTGTAGCTGGCGTGGCAAGGTATTTACATGCCAGATATGCTAAACATTCATATGGCCCTTCATGCTTTGGTCACCATTCCAGAGGACATGCTTCCATGCTGATGATGCTAGTGTGTGTGTGTGTGTGTGTGTGTGTGTGTGTGTGTAGTAAAAACAAACAAAAAAATGCGTTAATTAGATTTGTGACTGAACTCCTTGGGGGAGAATTGTACATCTCCTGTTCTGTTTTACTCACATTCTGCCATATATTCATGTTATAGCAGTCTGAGATAATGATCCAGCTCATATTTGTTTTAAGAACACTTTCACAGCAGATTTGACAAAACACAAATAGGGTACCAATGTGAGATTTCTAAAAATAGCTACAGCACTCGACCCAAGGTTTAGAATCTGAAGTGCTGTCCAAAATCTGATAGGGACGAGGTGTTGAGCATGCTTTCAGAAGTCTTAAAAGAACAACACTCAGATGTGGAAACTACAGAACCTGAACCACCAACTATGAAAATCAACCTTCCACTGGTGGCATCTGACTCAGATGATGATGAAAATGCATCAGTCCGCACCGATTTGAATCATTATCAAGCAGAACCCGTCATCAGCCTGGATGTGTGTCCTATGGAATAGTGGTTGAAGATGAAGGGACATGAATCTTGCAACTCCAGCTACAACAGTGCCATGCGAACACCTATTCTCACTTTCAGGTGACACTGTAAACAAGAAGCAGGCAGCATTATCTCCTGCAAAATTGTAACCAAACTTGTTTGTCTGAGCGATTGGCTAACGTAGGACTAAGTGGACTTATAGGCGCTAAAGTTTTACATTTGTTTTATTTTTGAATGCAGTTATTTTTTGTACATAATTCTACATTTTAAGTTCAACTTTCATGATAAAGAGATTGCACTACAGTACTTGTACAAGGTGAATTGAGAAATACTATTTCTTTTGATTTTTACAGTGCAAATATTTGTAATCATAAATATGAAGCGAGCACTCTACACTTTATATTCTGTGTTATAATTGAAATTGATATTTGCAAATGTAAAAAACATCCAAATATTTAAATAAACGGTATTCTACTGTTTGTTTGCACACTTAATCGAGATTAATCTTTTAATTGCTTGACAACCCTAACTTTTTCCCTTAGATAGATGTTTACATATTATTTGAATACTTTGTTACGTACATGAATGAAATAACTGAGAAGAATCAAACAGTGAAATCCAGTTAATCAAATCATCTGGTAAAAAAGCAAACCTGCTGAAACCACACTTGCTGTGCCTAACCAAAATGTATACAAAAAATAAAATACCTGACATTTTGTTATGTATTCTTAGACAGACATACAAAAGGATACCATGCAATTTAAATAAGCTACAATCAAGAGTTTACTTTGCATTCATGTAAAACAAAACTGCAGCAGGCTGTCAAACTATAATACACAAATATGAAAGCTCCACAAAAGAGCTAATGATTTAACAGGCACTAGAGAAAAATCATGTTTAAATAAGATGATTTGGAGCCATGTTTCTGTTGTCCATTTTTCCTGCCCCTGAAAAGTGAAAATCTCTGTGCTGTCCAGTTCTTTCTGATATAGATGGCAGTAATGTTTCAGCCTAGGTCAAAGCACTTGAATTTCTGTACAAACAGCATTCTCAGTAGCTACATTGTCATTTAAACAAAATATAATCTTGCAGATACGCGGTCTCTGCGGGGGAATGCAAGCAGAACATTTATATCAAACATCTCTTAATTTGAACCTTGACTGAATCAAGATTAGAATTCCAAGGTCCTCACGATTATGAGGGGAAATAAAATATCTTTCTGGTAGCAAAATTCAAACCAAAATTCATCTCACAATTCAAATTATAGCTAACCAGATTACTTTCATTATGTATGAAAGATGTAACCTTCCCACCTCCTCAATTTTCCCCTACCCCCAACAAAACCCCTATCAGTAATGCAATGTTAAGGTTGTGAGATCAGTTACTCAAGTCAGGCTATTCATTTAGAAAACTTAATTTTCCCATGCTGCATGTAGATTCACAGAAATATAGCACTGGAAGGGACCGTGAAAGATCATTGAGACCAGTCCTGAGGCAAGACCAAGCATAACTAGACCATCCCTGACAAGCATTTGTTCTTAAACCTGCCTTTCCTTGAACAAGCTATACCAATATTCCAGTCTTCAGTTATATCCCACCAAGTCTCAGTGAGGCCAGTCATAATTATCTTTGCTAGTCAATATCCAAATATGCTTTCCCTCTTCTTGGTCAGGTGAACCGCATTTCTTCCAAGAATCCTCCTTCCCAGAACAGCTTCCTATGATCAAGGAATACAAAGCCCTCCCATCAATATCTGTGCAACCATGCATTCATCTCCAGGGTGTGTGCACCTGGACCCTTACCCTCAGAAAAGTCTCAAGAGTGCAGTTTAAGTGCATCTCTGGACATCTTAAAGGATGGTACAAGCTGCACACCACGCTGCTTGGGCAGGCATTGGCCCTCTCTCTCCTGTGAAAATTCTTCGTGGGGCAGTGCAGCTCTGTTGCATGACCTCTTTGCGTCAGTGGCTATATACCTCTATTTGTCCCCAACTGTACTGCTACAAGAGATCTGCTAGCTTTGATTCATTTAACTTTATCAGGGTTTATGGATCTATAGGATGCATGGAAGTATTTGTTTTTTATTTAAAAAACAAACAAAAGAACTAACCATGACCCAGTCCAGAGCTGGGAAGTATCATATACTTAGTCATAGGTCTTATGTGTTTATATTTGTCCATTAAGAGTATTAGTTGCATTTTGCCAAGCCAAATATCTGTACTACTCACACCTGTGATATGAGTTACAGATATTACATAAAATGAAATAAGGTAGTCAACCAACTCTAAGACACAATATCCATACCATCTTCACTTCCAAACCCAGACACTTCTTCATACCTGTAGAAAGGTTGCTGTTTACTGAGCCCCCTCATGGCCAGAAGGTCACTTTGCAGGCACTCTGGCCCTGTTAGTTCCCTCTTAAGCAGGAGTTCTCAAACTGGGGGTCGGAACCCCTCAGGGGGTCGTGAGGTTATTACATAGGGGGTTGTGAGCTGTCAGCCTCCACCCCATACCCTGTTTTGCCTCCAGCATTTATAATGGTGTTAAATATATGTGTTTTTAATTTATAAAGGGAGTCACACTCAGACGCTTGCTGTGTGAAAGGGGTCATCAGTATAAAAGTCTGAGAACCACTACTCTTCAGCGTCCTTTACACACTCCCTACAGTCCCTCTTGTGGTTAGCAACATCCGCATGCAGAGTCGGTTTAACAACAGAAATAGTTCAAAGAATCCTCAAAATAAAGTCTGTTCCCGTAACACAGAAGCTCATACTCAGCTCTGGTTCTTCTGCCACACAAAGCTGTTCCTCTGTCCCAGTCTGCTCCACCCACTACCACTCTTTTCAGGCAGGAGCTCAGCACTATGGCTCCGGGTTTCTTCTCCCTGCAGCTTCAAACCCCCTACAGGAACCTTGCGTCCTCTCATTTCCTGAGCTGCCGCCTTCACTGCAGCCCTTATAGGGAATTATCTGATCCAACCCAGGTGGGTCTCTTTAGTAATCAGAGTTGGCTGGCTCCAGGCCCTAAGGAAAAAGACACGCTGTCAGAATATTTCTTGATTTTCTCAAAAGCCTGGGAAAACAGATGGACCTTGCATCATGTCCTGACAGTCAGACTCAGGCCCTGAACCATGGTGGGAAGTGAATTCCAGAATCCCAAAGGCATCCCCTCCTCGTGATTAAATCAGCCGCAGTATCTCAGATAATCTTCTCTCTGATGGTATCACAAGAGAAGAGAGATGGATTCTAAAAATGCTAGAGGCCATGCCTTTTAGCACATAAGTAGTCAAAACGAGCATCCCAAATGGCACTTGGAAGTGATTTGGAAGGCAGTACAGAATTTGGAGCGTGTATCCCTCTATGGTCTACAGTACCACATAAAGTGTGCTACAGTTATCCAACCATGTGTAAGAAAAGCATGGATAACTGTGTAAGCAGAGTCAGGATGAGCTGTACCCTGACATCTGGTGGTGAAGTATGGGAAGTGTGGAAAGAATGTCTGGAATGCAAAATCTCAAATATTTGCATAGGCACGCCTAACCCATCCCAGACTGCCGAGCTGTGGGACTGCTTTGTGACAGAAATGACTCAACCTCAGTTGGGTGGTACTTGCTAGACAAGGGACATGGGTTCCAAAACCCTGTGAAGGGAGAGAGGTTGGGGACACGTTATTTCTTTGTGCCTGGTGGTGCAGGCTCCTTGTGGAGCTAGAAGCATCAGTTGCACCTCTCTCTCTCCACTGTGGAATGTCAGAGTTGATTTTATTCCCTTAAGACTCTAGATACAGTTGCTGGCTGAATCACAAAAGAGCTGAAATTACTGAGCTGGGAGCACTGAGTACTGCTGCTAACTAGTGGGGAGCCTGAAGCTATACTGTGACGGCAGCTGGCAGAGTGGAGCAGTTTATGGGAGAATGCTGAGGAGCACGGACCACAGGACAGCTGGTGATGGAGTGGATCGGCTGCAGGACGGAAGTTAGCTGTGGGGCATGTGGACCAGGCCCACCAGAGCGAGCGGAGCCGAGCAGTTTGCTGGGACAAAACTGGTAGCAGCTCCGGGCAGCTGGTTGGAGCGGGAGCAGTTTTCGAGGGACGGCCGGAAGGAGCAGATGAGCGGCCGGGTAAGGCGGGAGCAGTTCGGTGGAGAAGGCGGAAGCAGAACCCACGGAGAGGCAAGGGCAGTGGCCCCTGGACCACGTAAGGTGCCCCTTCCCACCCAGGCTGGGGGGAGGGGACCTCTACAGATATTACTTCTTGAATTCTGTGGGTGCATTGACCAGAGACTTTTGGTGTTTGGACTTTGGAGTGATTGGACTTAAGACCCTAATGGGAAAAGGACATTGCTAAATGTACTTTGGGGGTGGTTATGGTTTGTGTTATAACTCTGTTTGTGGTGTTTCTCCAATGCGCGATGCCGCATTGTTTCCTTCCTTTATTAAAAAGGATTTCGCTACACTCAGACTCCGTGCTTGCGAGAGGGAAGTATTCATGCCTCCCTAGAGGGCGCCCAGGGGCTGTGGTATGTAAAGTGTCCCAGGTCACTGTGGTGGGGCTCGAGCCGGTCTAATGCCTTGTGTTATTGAACGGACCCCTGGATACTGAACCTGGCCCTTGTTGCTGCCAAACTCAGTCAGGGGCAGAAGGGTACAACTGTAATGAAGATTTATCCATATAAAAAATTGCAACCTTCTAATCAGACTCTGATGGAATGAAAACAGTCTTGGGTGCCCAAGAAGATGGGCATCCAGAAGCCACTGCCTAGATACCCGGGGTAATCTAGGGATTCAACAAGACCTCCAGATGAGAAATATTGTAAGGCAGGCATGTCCCAACCAAGAGAACAGAAATAATCTCTTCTGGCCAAGTCTTGCTCCCCAGACTGTAAACACTGTCTCCAGGAATGAGTTTTAGCTCACTAGCCCTCATCCAAAATGTAATCTCTATCACGTACTTGATAAACCACACTGTCTGGTCAGAAGATTAGAAATATATAGCTGAGTGACACTGTATATTGATGAGAGTTCAGCCTGTATCTCATCACTGCATGCATTAAGTAGGGGCGATGAGTTCTCTGGATGGAACACAATAGAGAACCCCTAGGGCTGATAATTAGCTGCCCAACTCTACCCTCCGGGATCTCTCAGGAAAAGGTGCAGGCTCTGGGGTGGGGCTGGGGATGAGGGGCTTGGGGTGAAGGAGGGAAGGAGGGTGCTCCGAGCTGGGATTGAGGGGTTTGGAGGGCAGGATGGGGATCAGGGCTGGGGCATGGGGTTGGAGTGCGGGGAGGTGAGGACTCCGGCAGGGAGTGCAGGCTTGGGATGCTGGAGGGTGCTCTGGGCTGGGATCGAGGGGGTTTGAAGGGTGGGAGGGGGATCAGGGCTGGGGCAGGAGATTGGGGCACGGGGAGAGGCTCAGGGGTGCAGGCTCTGGGCGATGCTTATCTTGAGCAGCTCCCTGAAGCAGTAGCATGTCCATTATCTGGCTCCTATGCAAGGTGTGACTCAGAGGCTCTGCATGTTGCCCCATCCATGTTGCTGCAGTTCCTGGCCAATGGGAGCTGCAGGGGTGGTGCTTGGGGCAGGGGCAATGTGCAGAGCGGAAGCCCCTGGGTGACCCTATGCAGAGGAGCTGGAGTAGGGGCCATGCCGCTGCTTCTGGGAGCCGTGTGGCATGGCCCCCAACTCTGCTCCCTGGCTGGAGTGCCAGAGGGTGCCGTGCTGCTCTTTCTGGGAGCTGTGTGGAGTGGCCCACGACCCTGCTCCCCTGTTGGAGTGGGGCAAGCCTCAGACCCCGCTCCCCAGTGGGAGCTCGAGGGCTAGATTAAAAAGGCTGGTGGGCCAGATCCGGCCTGCAGGCCATATTTTGCTCACCCATGCTTTAGCACATGACCTTTTTCCAGAGTGAATTACTACTACATTATTCTTTTTTCATTAAATCTGATTGCACACTATTACTGTTAATATTTATCTAGATATGTGATTTACAAATTTGTTGATTATGTATCATTTAGGGTAAAACTGATTGATTTGGATAGTTTGAAATAAAAAGAAGTTTATATCTTCATACACTTAAATCTCTTTGTGCCAACACATTGTCTTTATCTCATTAGAATGTCTTATGCCATCTGAACCATCTGCTGCCAGCTGGTCTAATGCTCCAAAAATACCCCTTCAATTATAGTATACTGATTAGTTTTTAGTACAAAATCAATTGTAACTTAACTGAATTATAAAAATAAAAACATATTTTGCTATTTGAGAGTTCATTTTTATAATGAAAACCACCACCCCACCCCTTCCATTATTTAGAAGCTTCATGCTTTGCTTTGTATAAAAGCAATGGGATCTCCACTTACTTCACAAGTACTCCCACTGAAAGCATTAGGACCACTTACAGATTAAGGTAGTACTTGGTGTTAGCAAATATTGGCAGATTCCTGTATAACAGTAGAAGCAGAACCTATTTATGTTTCCATTCAAATCCGAAGCTTCATTACAGAAAGTTAACTTAACAAAATAGTGATCTTTTATTTACAGTATAACATCTAAGGTTTACTTTACTTTGCCCTAATACTTTAAAAAGGCAAATTATGGGTGAAATCCTGGCCCACTAAAGTTAATGGCAAAAAACACCATGCCGATGCATCTTCACTGCTGTTCTTAGCCATGGTAGCTAGATTAAAGCTTGCACTTGTACGCCTAACCAAGCTGCAGTTATACCTTTGACTGCAATGAAGACATAGCCTAAGTGAGTGTAGTGAGTCAGATGGATTGATATTACTTATGTACAAAGATGAAAACTAACGTAGCAGGTGGCCCATTTTAACCTACACACTCTTCCATCCTGATATTAGTTGTGTTTGTTGTTCCACTGGCTCCCATGGGGTGTGTTGCCAGCGGGCTGGAACAGCTTTTATAGTGGGGAGTGCTGAAGGAAGAAACCATGTATTTGGGTGCTTGCTCCTTCAAACCAGAGGGTGTGAAAGCACCCCCAGCACCCCAGTTCCAGCACTTATGAGTGTTGCCAGCTGGCATATGTTAAAGCAGCTACCATGCTACTCTACCCTGCACCCAGGTGATGGCTAGCACAGAGCCAGGCAAGGAATCAGGGAGCTATAACCAGCTCCCTGGTATCACCCTCACTCTGCTGCCGCAAGTGAATCCATATGTTGAGAACCTTGACTGATGGCAAGAAGAGTTTGCTATGTACTGGAGGTCCCAGCTTTCCTGTGGGATGTACAGAACTTGTTTCTGGCTTTGATCGTTTCCGTGATGAGATCTTAAAATCACAATGTTTATGCATGAAAAAAGCAATTTTTGGTATTATCAGGGGTCCCACATATGCATTATTTTTAATTTCTGCACAGCCTGTACATTTGGACCGGTAGTAAAAAGACTATCTTGACTTCACAGGTGGAAGGATATGGAGAACAGTACTGAAAACTATTGAAACCACCTAAAATATTTCGAGGGTTATTTGCTACGACACATGTGGCAAACACAGAATGCCTGCTGATTTGCTGTGAAATAAAGGTTTTAATTGGCATATGGCTGGGTTCAGCTGCATAATTAAATTGAAGCTTTGCTACCTATGAGTAAGGCTAAGATTTTGTCATGGTTATTTTTAGTAAAAGTCACTGATTGTCATGGGCAATAAACAAAAATTCATGGAAGCCATGTCCTGTCTGTGACTTGCTGCTGCAGCTCCATGGTTTCCCCTGCCACTGTGGTGGCTGGGAGTTGTGGCGTTTCCCCTCTGTTCATGGCAGCTCTAAGCTGCAGGGTGACCACATTTTCCAAAGAGAAAACAAACAGTCCCCAGCTGCTCACCCAAGGTGCCCCCCACCACGCACAAGATTGCCTGTCACTGCAATCCTGAGGAGGGCCCTCTCAGGAGTCTATCGCCTGTCACTGGAACCTTACAGGGGGCCCTCTGTCAGTTCTGTTGCGGGTTGATGGAACCCTGCCAGGGCCCCACTGGCTGCCAGCTCCAGAGTCCTGCAGTACCTGGGGCTGAAGCAGAGAATGTCGCAGAGGTCTCTGGAAGTCATGGATTCTGGATTCCATGACTTTCATGACCTCTCTGATAAATGAGTGGGGGGATAGCTTCCTTTTGT
The DNA here is from genome assembly GCF_003597395.2 of Chelonoidis abingdonii. NCBI lineage: Eukaryota > Metazoa > Chordata > Testudines > Testudinidae > Chelonoidis > Chelonoidis abingdonii. The sequence goes on along the minus strand of NC_133773.1, from coordinate 111,782,183 downwards.
GGACACCGAGCCAGCCAGTTAGCTATAGAATCCCTCTTGGCGCTGTTTTCTACTTGCTTTATCTGTAAAGGGCTAAAAAGTCTGACTGCAGCCTAGGTAAAGAGAAGTGATGGACACCTGACCAAAAAAGGCAATGGGAGGGCCAGAACTTTTTTAAATTGGGGGGAAAAAACTTCCCTTTGATGTCTGTCGTGGTTCTCCGGGGAAGAGGGGAATAGGTTAGCAGTTATGCTGTGAGAAGCTGAAGGCCAGGTATGAAAATCATCAGAATCATACCTAGAATTGCTTATTTGGAACCTAGATATGTAAGTAGAACAAAAACTGAGTACGAAGTCGTGATTAGGTTTATTTTGTTTGGTTTTTTTATGGTTGCGGATTCCTTTGTGCTAACCCCAGATGCTTTTGTTGCTTGTAATCTTTAAGATAAACCCCCAGAAAAGTATTTTAGGTGCTTAATTTTTGGAATAGCTCTTTTAAAAATCTAGCAATAGCCTGAGTTTTCAGATGTATTTTCTTTCTTTTTGTTTTTAATAAAATTTACCTTTTTTTTAAGAACAGGATTTGGGTTCGTGTGTCTTAAGAGGTTTGTGCACGTTTTTAGTTAGCTGATTTCTCGGCAACAGCTGATTTCTTTGTTTTCGTTTCTCAGCTCTTCCCCGGATGGGAGGTGAAAGGGTTTGATGGTACCTCACAGGAAGGAATTCCCAAGTGCGCCTTCCTGCGTTCAAAGGTTGTTGGGTTTTTTTGCATTTGGGTGGTGTCAGTATCTATCCAACTAAGGTCAGAGAGAAGCGGTAAACTTGGGCATTTAATACCAGCCTGGAGTGGCCAGTATTAATTTTTAGAATACGTGTGGGCCCCCACCTTCTGTACTCAAAGTGCCAGAGTGGAGAATCAGCTTTGACAACCTCCGTAACGTAAACATAGCCTTTCTTATGAGTAATACAGCCATCCTGAATGCATGCCAACGAAACCTTTATACCACACAATGAAGGGTTCCATTTTCACACAGATTTTCCCCCATACACAGAGGACCAGTGAGGGAAATCAGAACAAGTGAGAATACACAGAACAGATTTTCTTGCCAAAAAGAAAATACTACTCACAGGCACAGCAAGGAGGTCCCAGCAAAACAACATTGCCAAAGCTTTCTACGCTTGCATGGAACAAAGAGTGCTGACTCATCACATTCCCAGATTCTGACTGAGTAGCTGTGCAACAGGATTCTACCCAGAGATGCTTCAAGACCCATTAGGCCTAGGATGCAGACAGATGGCAGAGAATTACTGAAGGAAGGCTAAAAGAAAAGCAAATTCAGTTAGAAAGAAAGAAGACCTAACCTAGAGAAAGCAAAACAGACAGCAATTCATTATTTGAATCAGGGGTCGGCAACCTCTGGCATGTGGGAGCCGTGATCGGCCGAACCTGCCGATGCGGCAGGTAAACAAACTGGCCCAGCCCGCCAGGGTGCTTACCCTGGGAAGCTGTGTGCCTGAGGCTGCTGAACCCTGATTTGAATGGTACTGCTTTCGCTGCTCCTTATCTCCCCTTGCTTCTCCCTGTGTGCTCTTAGCTTTTTTTTTTTTTATAAGCACTTAAAGTCTCCCACTGAGCTCTGCCTCACCTTGTAACAAGTAAAAAAAAAACAAACAAAAAATCTGGATAGCCTTCCTTCCTTATAACCCACTGTTTTCGTTGGGTTCTCTAGATCTGAATATAGATCGGGTTCATTTCTAATTGAGGCACTAGTCACTTTCTGGAACAATGCCACTTGAAAATACCACATTGTATTATATGCACTAAATAAGTCTGTATTCTGCATACTTCAGCACAGAAAAGCAAGTATAAGTACATAAACATCAGTTCATTATGTCTGTTATCCATTACAACAGACATTCAGCAAGACATGCAATTTAAAATTTTGAATACTCCAATATATTGTAGCAGTGAATTGTTGGTTATGTTATATGCTTCTTGTCCAGACAGAAAGTGGCAAGATATTAAAGGACTGATTCAGTTTGCCTAAGTGTCCCATGTAATAAAAGAGTTCCTTCCTCACTTTTAATACAATATATTAACTTGTATTATTACTTTTTGATTGAGATCTTTTTTTAAAAAAGCAGCACTTAGGACTAGAAGTGAAAGATACTGGTGAGTACAGAGACTAGGATAGGTATCTATTTAGTTTCAACCTCCTCCCCCAGTTCCTCTGTACTCTCTACAAAATATCTGATGATCTCTAAGATATCTTGTGAGTTTTCAGTAACAGACTTTGAAGAAGTCAATTGAAGAAATAAAGTTCAGCTAGCCACTTACCCCCTGCAAAAACTACTGAGCAACAGAAAACAGAGAGCCAACAACTAAGTATAAGATTAATAGGAGGCCAGGAATCTGTCTCTGTCGCTTTGTAGTTTGCTTTCCGATGCTCAGGGTTTATATTTTAACTTTACCCTAAAGAGTTTAGGTTTTTGAGTGTCTTTGTAAACTGGCACTAAAAGCTGCCAACATCATGAAGATGAAGACCATTTATTTTTCTAACTCAAGCAACATTCTTTTTATGTTCTGAGCATTTGGGTCCAGTCCTGCCAAGGTTTGCGCAAGTTCCTTTTAACTCCTGTTTAAAATTGCTGGAAGTGGAAGGTTCCCAGTGTTGCACAAGAAGAGCTCAGGACATCCCAGGAGTAAGATGGATTGGCATCACTTACAGAATGGGAGGGCCAAAAGACTTCCATATCTCCACTGTCTAGGTCAATGGTTCCACAAGCTTGCCGAGAAGCAAACTCTTTCAGATTACATCAAAGAGAGAATAAACACATTCACTATGAAAAAGCCTGTCAGAAGCCAAACGGTTGGTGGGGGGATCTCTATTTAGCTCTCGATTACAGTTAGCTGAATAATGCTCTTTGCCTCCCAGGAAGCTTGTGGAAGTTGCTTTATGCTAACATTGCTGAACGGGGAAAGGGAGGGAGTGTCAGGCAGAAGATAAGCATTGGGAAGCAGCTGCACTAGAAAGCATGTTGTCCTCCAAACTGGACAGATTTCCAGGAAGCAACATGCATGCAAGTTAATGCTGCATCTGCCAACATCCAAACCTCATTCAGAGGTGCAGGAATGTCAAGGGAGACAATGGCAGCAGGCTGCTCAGAAGACCATTGGGATTCAAGACTTAGAAACGTAGTGAGGCGGGCCTTCTGTGTGAGGCCCTCTTAACCAGGGAAGAGCAAAGCAGCCACTATGAGTTTCTGCACACAGATCTTTTTGAGTCATCCTTCCCAGAGACTCTCTGTTGGAAACCTTTAACCCTTTACACCATTTATATCCCTGGGAGATCTTAATTCCTATATTCCCTGCACTTTAAGTCTAAGATGATCTGAGCTCCCAGGTTGCACTTGTCCAGTTGGTGCCCTTGTAGTAAGCATATTTTAAAAGCACACAATTATTTGTGATGTATGGTTTTGAGGCAATAATTTTTTTTATTAAAGCACTTTTTAATTGAAGTGCTATCAAGACTGTTGTGACAGTTGTCCCTAAGCTTTAAAACCAATGATTATACCAAGTCGCGTTTGTGCTGGTTCTTTACATTTAATGTTTATTCAGCGCCTTCATGTTTGTTTGTTTGCTGAATCCTGAACAAGGGGGCCTTTTATCCCAATCATGGCCTCTGGACATTACTGCTTCTATATTTACAATTAAAATATTAAATTAATCAGGAAACAGTAGCAAGGATGTTTTCATGTCCTTGCACAAACTTATACAGGAGGGTGATGTGGTGAACTAGTTCCAGCCAGAGAATGATGTTACATTAATTTCGTAAGTGCTTGCAGCTGCTCAGACTCTTGGCAGCTACACACATTGCTCACTTTGTCCAGTCCATTTTATAATGACACATTAAAAGCCCCTTTTAAAAGAAATCACTCAAATAATTCTAAATTGTGGGAATCCATGTTTTTCCAAATTGCACTCTTAATGACCTGGTAGACACAGTTGTACATAATACCTTTTCTTGCTAAGCTGTGTCACTAACTATTCACTGCTGTCCTGAAGGGAGAGCATTAGTGTCTCATTGAGATGACAGCACTTACAAGTGGAAAAGCAACATCTTATTTAATACTGCAGATCTAACACCGAATAACATTCCCATAGCAGTGCTCTGTTGTGGAATTTACTTCCCTGCTTTGTCTGACAGAGCCCAGATTTGGCAGGCATATTGCAAGACTCACCTGTTTTTCCAGTCATTTGCTGGAAGAGCAGATGACTGGGGTTATGGGGTGGATGAAAGGCTACATTTTATTCCGGTATTAAGATTAAGGGCTTGTCTGTTGATGACAGTTTAATCTGGAATAAAGTAAGGTGTGAATTTAAAGTGGATTAACTATTCCTGATTTACTTCAAGTGTGCACTATGTTATTTTAGTGTGGATTAAGCTATTATAGCAGAAGGCTGTCACTAGACTGAGTTGCAGGTAGTCATGCCTAGTGGTCAGACGTTCTGCGCCAAGGGTGAAGACAGAGTCAGGAATCAGAGCTGAGGATTGGAACCAAATTATCTAGAGTCAGGGAAGGCTGCAGCAGGGCGGGTTCTGAGGCAGGACCAAGGCTGGGTTCAGGGCAGGATCTGGGCTGGAGCAGTGAAGGAACAAAGCAGGAACAGGGCTTGGAGAGATAAGCACAAGGAGGCAGAGAGTCCATTGGCACGTGCATTGAGCAGCCAGTGCGCTACTGCTGCAGATAGGTTTAACCAGCCTGCTGGCTTCCTCAGCCAGTCAGGCAGGGCAGCACATCAGGCAGCTTAGCTGACTCATTAGGGCATCAGAAGTACTGAGCAGGTACAGCTAAAGGCCATACTCCTGACAAAGCCACTCTCATATATAAGAGCGTCCACACACAGAATTAATCAGCAACAACTATTCTGGAATAACTCCCCATGTAGACAAGCCCTTAATCCCTTCAAGGAAGATTTTTGTATTGTCTTTTCATCACATTTGATGGTTGTTGTTTTTAAATTGTGTATTTGATAGGCACAATTAATAAATTCACGTAAACAAAACATTTTAATATTGAAGAATTATTGGCCAAGAATGGAGTCCTAAACTTACTTTGAAAATAAAATCTAAAACAAATAAAGCAAAGCAGACATCATCCTTCCTTGTGAATAAATTCAGTTAATCAGAATTTTCACCTGACACACAACCTCAGCCAGATAAAATATGGTCTGTCCAATAAAATGCATATTTTCTCTTGGTTTCAACCTTTCATAACAAAATGGAACATTTTATAGTGTTTTGATACTGTATAGCTTCTTGCTTTATTAGCTGGAGCTTGATAAATGAAACAGCTGCAGTTCACGAAATACACTCACAATAGTCTCATGAACCACTGAATGACTCCAGAGAGGGAATCTCAAGCAAGAACTCACATTTCTCCAGGGTTTTATTAAAATCATATTCAAGCAAACAATTTTGTAGAACCACAAGGGCCAAAGACCCAGACCCACTGTTCATCTTCTCCAGAGACACCTATTAAGAGATATAGTGCAGTTACTTAGAGTATAAGAATCTCTGATTGCACTTAATATAACTGTTTTCCAAGTACTTAGTGTTTTATGCTGGCTTAAAGCTAACATGTATCCAAAACACATTAGTAAAAAGCCCAATGTCAGTCACATTCACAAATATCTTAACTTAGACACAAAGGGTGACATCTTGCCCCCATTGAGTTCAATAGAAATTTTGCCATTGACTTCATTAGGGACCAGGATTTCACCCAAAGCGTAGACTAAAAAGTGGCTGACTCGTGACTGCCTCCTTTCCTTACTCTGGAGTTCATGCATTCTTTCATGGTACCTGTTTTTGACTAAAACGTTCTCAGACTCCTCATAGATAAGCTCCTCTTCTCTTGTCCTTCAAAAAAACCTGATAAAGGCTCACCTATTGCCTGAAGATATAACATACCCACCACATTCTCTATTTGTTTAAAATTGTACCTATTTTGCTGTTACATTATATAACCTCTCTGGGGAATTCTATAGCTCTGTTATGGTTGGCTCAAGAACTATAAAGACTTTAGTGGCTGGAGGTTTATGTTGGGCACAAAGAGTCACACAGTGTAAGTGTGGATTACACCAACATCAATGCCACGGCAGCTCAGTGAAAAATCTCCAGTTTCCTGGTGTCTTACCAATTCATATTTTAAATGGATTATTACAAACTGTGCGTTTTCAACCTGTTTGAATGGGGCTGGGATTTTATGTATCTTTCCCTGCAAGTATTTATCCATAAGGAAGGAGTGTAATTAGTGATCCTAGAATCAATGTCTGAAGAGTAATTCAGCACAAGTTTATAGATTTGTATGACCAGACTCTGATTTAAAGGAGCCACAGACAGATCTCCACAGATTTACTCCTATTTACAGCAGAGTAGATTCAGTCCAAAGGGGTTGCAGGATTAAACAATGAGTATCAATACATATAATAAGTGAAATAAAACTGACAAGATCACCAGAGGTTATACACCTAAGTGCTTAATTTTATGTGCCATGTGCTTTCTGAGCTATTGATCAGCACTACATAATTTGTAATGAGTATGTAAATTCTCACCCCTATTAAACTACTATTGTTTCAGTTAAGGTTTGGAACCACATTTCTGTCATTGTGAAGGTGTACAAGTATTGTGTTAAGCATTGAATAAATAAAAAACTGCCTAGAGGTGCACAAGTTAATATTTAGTGAATTATCTGTGGGTTACCAAAATGCCTTCGATTCAATCCTGATTTCAGTCTGGAGTGGTATTCTCTTTTCTGTGATCCTGAATACTGCCAAAGAAGAAAGCATCGCTGGAGGACAACACTGCAGTCAACGGAGATTACTTTGGGTCCAGGACAACAGACCTGGTCACTCTATAAAGTGGTGATCTCCCATACAAGTAAATGTGCTCAAGATAGATTTGTTCCTGAAAATGGGTGGATTCAGCCTGGCATGATCATAGCTCCCAAACAATGTCTGCTGGAAAGGGGTTCAGGGCAAATCAGAGCTCAATGTCAATCCTACTCTGGAGACTGTTCTCCAGCCCCAAAGGGTTACCTCCTGGGAGACAGACAGCTGGAATTTTTAAGAGTTTATCTTATAGGGCATGAGCATCTATTACTAAAAGACGCTATCGCAAGACTGGACAAGAGCACAAGCATGGGGACCAGGATCAAGAGGTTATCCAAATGTTCTGGTGCCAGTAGCCTATGAGAACAATGAGTGTCCTAGCAAAGACACAAATACACAGAGGGGAAGAACCCAAAGATAATGGTGAAGATTTGGAAAGGAAGATTATCCAAAGTGAAATGCAGGTAATAGGGACAAGATAAGTAAATGCGGTGTGAAGGGAGGAATTCAGGTCTACCAGCAGATGGCTTGCAGGGCGGGCCTGGGAGTTTCCATAGTTCTTAATATCAGGAACAGAATCCCCATTCTTTCTGGTAGGGGAAGAGGAAGAAATGGACGCAAATAACTGGCTTGTGAAGGTCTTCCAATCACAGGCAGCAAGGCCCTGCAAGGGATCAATGGGCATAATCAGTATATGCTATCACCAATCCCCCAAGCACCTGAAGAAGTGGTTCCTGAGCCATCTCAAATAACCAAAGGTGGACCCAACTGGAACCTGACAGAGGAGCCCTGGACCAGTTACCTTATAACAGGGGAACAAATCTTCCCAGCGTGAGATTTACCCTGGCAAGAGCTGCTCCCACAACACAAGGACAAGGAGGATGAGGATGCAGAGTACTAGTGAAACCCCTCCTGTGCGATCTGCAGAATGAGCCCATGGAAGATGACAAGACCTGTCAGGACACCTAAAGTGGTGTATATCCTCCCCAAAGAGTTTGTCTTTTGAAGGGAAGGATGGAAAATTTAGTCTTAACTCCAACTTCAACATTCCTGTACATGCTGGGAGCCCACCACAGAGAGACCAAGGGGTCTTACAGCTATTCTAGCAGGGGGAAGTCTCTCTTCAAAACCTTCTGAATAGGCTTCAACCTGGTGGTGGCCAGGGCTGTGCAGATGAGGCTCTAGTTCTGCAGACGCACAGGGCAAACCTTTCTTCATAGGAGAACCTAGTCAGTGCCCATGTGAACTTCATCATGTTGGAGAGGATCTAATTTGCTCTCCCAGGTGCAAATCATAAATTACTTCCTACTCCTCTAAGGTGGAGGAAGTTGTGGCTGAGAGTACAAGGAGCTCACTATTTCTGTTAGGAGAAGGAAGAGCTGGAAATCAGAATGAGAGCAGAGACTACAAAGACTACTCCGATTGGGCCTGGGAATCATAAAGATATGTGAGGAGAAGAATAAACCTATGCCTGATATAGAACAGGGACTTGAACTTGGGTCTCCTAATTCCCATGTGATGTGAGTGCCCTCACTGCCAGGCTATTGGCTATTCTGATCTAGGCTTTTTTCACTCTCTTGATGGAGCTTTTCCACTTTTTATAAATAAGTATTCATTGGTCCAGAGAGATTTCATAGCCCAGTCTTGAGGCCACTCATCTGCAATGGGGAGACTTAGGTTGAAGATACTGCTCCAAATCTTGATTCTGGGTCTCCAATCTCTCAGGGAGTGTCCTACCCTCTGGACTACTGGCTATTCTGGGGGCCGACTGTGTTTGTTTTCCCATGCAAAATCTCAAAAGGCCCCAGTTTCAACCAGATGTAGAGCATGAAACGTTTTTGAAATCTAAAAAACCCATATGCAAATTACCGTAAAGTCAGTGGGATCATGTTCAAAGCTGATGTCACTAGGTGCCACTCCAAGAACTCTGGGCATATAATTTCAAGGCATTATATATTGTGACAGTTTTGTGACTCTTTCAGTGTCTCTATCACTTGAAGCTTGTTAAGTATGCAGCAGAATGTTTATTCAGTGGTTTGAGCAACCTGAACAGTATTCAGGCTGTAACACTCTTTTCCAGTTCCAACGCTGGAAATGTTTAATGGAATGAATTAAATCTTAGGGTCAGGACATTGTAAAGTTTTATCAGAAAGGTTAAAGATTCTGTATTCTGAACCTGTGGTTAAATCATCTAAACACTACAACAGTATAAAATTTTGACAATTTTGAATCAGTAGCATTTTATATCCACTTTGCACAGATGCAAATGACTAGACAGGCTGAAGCTATGAAGAATCAGGCCCATCAACGGCAGTAGAGTTGCTCTAAACATGGGATGGGCAACTGGTAGTCTGGGGGCCATATTCATAATTTTTGTTTGGCCTGCCACAATTTTTGTTTGGCCTGAGGCAGGTAGTCTGACGGGGCCAGGGTCAAGAGGGGGGCAGAAGGGACATTTGCGGGGGATGTGCATGTGTGCATGTGACAAGATGCTGTGCTGAGAGCCAGTGGGCCAGACTGGGAAGTCAGGTCCAGCCCTGCAGGCTAGGAACTGCCACTATGATGTGACTGAGAGCAGGATCACTCTCCAAACTACAACTGCCCCCCTCTTCCTGCCTACATCTCATACACCAAGGCCCATCAAAGGCTTTCAGTGGATTGTGTGTCCCTCCAGGACCTAAAGTTGCCCATTGCTGCTCCAGATTTATATTCTGACTTATTAAACCTGTACAGATTGTTGTTAGTTAGGCATATTCATGCCACAAGTGGAGGGAAAAAAATCTAAAATTCCTTTAAACAAAAGAATGAGAGTATTGAAAGTGTTACAGCAAATTTGTTTTTTGCATCATTAACTCTAGTAATAAGCAAGAAAATAAATGAAAGTGCATGCTTCACAACCTGAAGATAGCTACAGGTTCAAATTGATATAGTAATCACAAATCAAACATTATATCTTTAGCAGAGCACATTGTGTGGTGATTAAAGGAGCCATTCATGGGAGATATTCCCCTGAAGCATTAAAAATGAGTTGGTCAGGAAAATTAAACAATTCAGGTTAGTTGAAAAAGCATATTTGCTTACCAATGTTTAGACAAATAGATAGTACAGTGAAGAGGACTGTTTACACAAAGAGGTAGATGGTGTCTGTCTCATTTTTCAGAATTCTGAAGCTAAGCCACTAGAGCAGGGGCGGGCAAACTTTGTGGCCTAAGGGCCACATTTAAGTATGGAAATTGTATGGCAGGCCATGAATGTTCACGAAATTGGTGACTGGGGGGGCAGAAGGGGGTGAGGGCTCCGGCTGGGACTGAGGGGTTGAAGGGTGGGAGGGGGATCAGGGCTGGGGAAGGGGGTTGGGGTCAGGGATGCAGGCTCCAGGCGGCGCTTACCTCAAGCAGCTCCTGGAAGTAGCAGCATGTCCCCTCTCTGGCTCCTACATGGAGGCACAGCCAGGCAGCTCCGTGAGCTGCCCCATCTGCAGGCGCCACTCCTGCAGCTCCCATTGGCCATGGTTCCTAGCCAATGGGAGCTGAGGGAGGGGGATGCTTGTGGCCGGGGCAGCATGTAGAGCCCCCTGGCTTCCCCTATGCATAGGGGCTGAAGGGGGGACATGCTGCTGCTTGCAGGAGCCACGCGGAGTGGGGCAAGCCCTCAACACTGCTCCCCAGCTGGAGCGCCAGAGTGGGGCAAGCCCCAGACCCTGCTCCCCGGTGGGAGCTCGAGGGCTGGATTAAAACTTCTGAAGGGCCGGATGCGGCCCCCAGGCCACAGAATTCCCATCCCTGTACTAGAGCATTTTTCTCAATAATTCGTATATAAATAATCAGGAGTGGCTCTATGTAGTTTGCCGCCCCAAGCATGGCCGAATTGCCGCAGAACCAGCAGATCTCCCGCAGACAGACTGCCAAAGGCAGCCTGACTGCTCCCCTCACAGCGACCGCCAGGCCGCTCCCCCGTGGCTTGCCGCTCCAGGCATGTGCTTGGTGCGCTGGTGCCTGGAGCTGCCCCTGTAAATAACAAAACAAAAGTTCACTCTTGGCATGGTAACGTCATTGTTTCTTTACAAGAAGCAAAACCAATAATGTGCTGTTTTTAAAGACCACTATGTTATGTTACGCCTTGGAAAATAATTTACATTTTTGAAAAGTGAAAGTAAAAATCTGCCAAATCAGAATGATAGTGTTTTACATCACACTGCAGAATGTGACTGCACAAGGTGCAGAATCAGGGCCCTTATGTGTAGCTCAGTGAAAATGTTCCATGGTTAAATAATGTGAAGCAGACAGTTCTGTTTCTGTTGAAGTCAAGAATTTTGCCACTGACTTTGCTGAGTAAGATTAAGCTATTAAATTTATCATTCACTAAAGTAACCTTTATATTTTCAAGGTGTTGCAAGAGATTTAACTGTCCAGTTCCAGTTAGACAATATAACTCTTGCAAAAATTTGCTGTTAATTACAGTACAAAGTACCACTTTGCTGTATAAAGCAACATTTACAATGGTGCCTTTTTTTCAGTTTCTACAAAAAGGGCCTGATCCTGTAATTACTGAGGCAAAAATTTCATTGTTTTCAGTGGCAATTTTGCCTCAGGATGGGTTGCAGGACTGAGGCCCAAGGTCTTGAAATAATGATGCTCACTTTGTGCAGTTATTTTGTAACATGAGAGCGAAACAGTACTGTTTTATAGTAATTTAGCACAAAAGATACTAGGTAGTGGCGAATCAGGCCCTGTATACATAAGTTGTTGGGTGCTAAAAAGTATTCCACTATCTCAAAAACTATACTTTTCAGGATATACTGCAGCTTCTTCTACATTAAGAATTTCAATAGAAAATGTATCTTTAGATCTTGAGCTTGTCCTGGCAATAATTTGCTTTGTCAAGCAGCAGTTTCTAAGTGGTTTCTTAAAGTTATCAAATTTTTGTGATATTGTTGCAAATCTGCCATCCTCTTGCAATTTCTCTTCTTGGGAGTTATTTCCATCCTAAGCAACAACTTAACCTTTAGGATAGGTTTAACACTTTTACTGAAACACATACATGTAACCAGAATTGTTAGGATTTTTTAGCTAAGCTTTAAGGTCTCACTAACCATTAGGGTCATCTGACACAACCTTTCATATTAAATAAATTAAATGGAATTATTTTATTCACACCCTTTTAACTGGAGTTATTTACCTGGTATATTAATAAAACTATTATTTGTAAGATGCATAGAAATCAATATATACTGAATAAGTCCTCAGGTTTTAACTTATTTTCATCAGCTTTATCTATTTTGATTAAAATGACATGAATAATTCTACAACCTCTTTTGACTATAAATAAAATCATTACCTCTTACCTTGATTTGTTGTGTAGGTAAAAAATGTTGTTTCATCCTCTTTGGATGTACTTATTATTCTTCCTATCTTAGCTGTTCTTTAGATTAGTGTCATAAAGGAGAGTTACCCCCTTCTAGCTCTTATTGAAGGACAGCTGCTCTATCCAGAAAAAATGAATAGTTGGGCCTGTGTCCTGCCTTAATACTACTGTCACTCAATGCTGAAAAGCAGCTGAAGCCACTTAAAGCCAACTGTATGCTCTGGAACCATTCCTCCACACTGCCCTCTGGTTCACTTAGGCAGAACAATAAACTCTTGTATGATATCAATTTTCTTGACTGACTGCCACTTTGGAGGGACAGGCAACCCATTAGCAACAGCTAACTCCAACTAAGACCTAATTTCAGTGTTAAGAGCCTACACAACTAGGGGAAGGATTCTGACCACTGTATTAGCCCTTAGACAATGATCCAATGGCATACAGGAGCCATAAATAGTATGTCCTCTGCTGGTCCTTCATCAAGCCCCAGTGTAAAGGCTATGCCAAGGAATGAGCCAGGACCATAATACATGCTGCTACAGCCATTGCGTTTTATGCCATAAGCGATAAGCAGCACCAGGGAGGCTACAGTAAGTTAGAGCACCTTTGTGCCCTCCCTCTCCTCACACAGAATCTGACCATAGGTAAATAATCACAAATGACTTTTCAAAAATATTGAGGATCAAAGGTATGAGAAGGCAAACTTTGGAATGTATGTTTTTCATTATGAATGACTGATTTTGGGGAGGGGGAGGATGGTATTTTAAATGTAAGCTTACTTTTCTTTTTGTGGAAGGTAATTAAGACAAAAGGCATAAAAGGGTTGCACATTTTTCTTTTAGGTATGGTCAAAATCTGGGAATATTTTCATATCTTTCTACATAAAAAAACTGATTATTTTATTGTACACAGTTTCTAAATATTCAATTGCATGTTTTGCAAGCCCCGGAATTCCAGATATTTTAACAGAACAATTTGCAAAAATTATCTTATCTCAAAATTACATGATTTTGCAAAATGTTATGATTTGAAATTTCATGCAAACCATGGCCACTGTCTTGCAGTTTTGGCTTGTGGAGAAAATTCATACATACATCGTCATGCACACATACCATATATAAATACATGTGGTCATACATACATGCAGCAGGTTAGGCTAAGGTGAAAGTTTCCACATTAACCTTCCAGAAATAGAACTGGATTCCACACCCACCAGCAAGAGGTGTGTGAATTGAAACCAGAATTTTGTGTAGCCAGAGTAAAGGAAGCTCTCACATTCAAGTTCACAGCTGGGGTTGTATTTTAGGCTCTCTTCTATTTAAAGCTGACTAGAACTTGAACATAATGTATTTCAACAGCATTTGATGACAATGACTCGTCATTATCAAATGGGCTAAATTTTAAACTGATGACTCTTAGAGCTTCCACAATTTTAACATATACACTGTAGAACATTTCTCCAGCTTAAGAAAATTATGACATTGTTTTCACGCAACACCAATATCTTTGAAATGAATAGTTCAAAGCACCATTAAATTTTAAGTTGCAATTTCTGTGCTAGGAAATTTTATAAAGACTTTTCTCATTGTAGGTCTCAAGCCTTGCTGAAATGACTAATTCTAATATTCTCTTTACATGAAATGAAATGGAAGTTACAGATTGCAAGAAGATGACATATGATAATTAGATCCTGTGTGGACACAACAGCTAGTTTTTGAAAGTACACATCTTGGCTATTTCTAAATTTTTTTAGAATTAAAATAAAATTGGTACACTCTAGAACTAACTAACTAAGCCTTTCCAAATTTGAGATTTTGTATAGGGCTTTATGTCTGCATGGGACATTCACAGACAGGTTACTATGGGCCTTTGATGAAACACCTGCACAACAGGACCTGATGAAATGCATCCTAGAATACTCAAGGAGCTGACTGAGGAGATATCTGAGCCATTAGCAATTATCTCTGAAAAGTCATGGAAGGCGAGAGACATTCCAGAAGACTGCAAAAGGGCAATTATAGTGCCCATCTATAAAAAGGAAAATAAGGACAACCCAGGGAATTACAGACCAGTCAGCTTTACTTCTGTACTCAGAAAGATAATAGAGCAAATAATTAAGCAATCAATTTGCAAACACCCAGAAGATAATAAGGTGATAAACAACAGTTAGCATGGATTTGTCAAAAACATATCGTGTCAAATCAACCTGATAGCTTGGTAGATGTTGTATATCTTGACTTTAGTAAGGCTTTTGATACTGTCTCCTATGACCTTCTCATTAACAAACTCTAGATGGAGCTATCTAGATGAAGGTAGGTGCATAACTGGTTGGAAAATCATTCCCAGAGAGCAGTTGTCAGTGATTCACAGTCATGCTGGAAGGGCATAATGAGTAGGGTCCCATAGGGATTGGTTCTTGGTCCAGTTCTGTTCAATATCTTCATCAATGATTTTGATAATGGCATACAGAGTACACTTATAAAGTTTGTGGACAATACCAAACTGGGAAGGATTGCAAGTGCTTTGGAGAATAGGATTAAAATTCAAAATTCTCTGGACAAACTGGAGAAATGGTCTGCAGTAAATAGGATGAAATTCAATAAGGACAAAGGCAAACTACTCCATTTAGGAAGGAACAATCAGTTGCACACGTACAATATGGGAAATGAGTGCCTAGGAAAGAGTACTGTGGAAAGGGATCTGGAGGTCATAGTGGATCACAAACTAAATATGAGCCAACAGTGTAACACTTGCAAAAAAAGCAAACATCATTCTGGGCTGCATCAGCAGGAGTATTGTAAGCAAGATATTAGAAGTGATTCTTTCGCTCTACTCCACGCTGATTAGGCCTCAACTGGAATATTGTGTCCAGTTCTGGGAGCCACATTTCAGGAAAGATGTGGACAAATTGGAGAGAGTCCAGAGAAGAGCAACAAAAATGATTAAATGTCTAGAAAACACGACCTATGAGGGAAGGTTGAAAAAAAATGGGTTTGTTTAGTCTGGAGAAGAGAAGACTGAGAGGAGACATGATAATAGTTTTCAAGTACATAAAAGGTTGTTACAAGAAGGGGGATGAAAAATTGTTCTACTTAACTTCTGAGGGTAGGACCAGAAGCAATGGGCTTAACTTACAGCAAGGGCAGTTTAGGTTGGACATTAGGAAAAAATTCCTAACTGTCAGGGTGGTTAAGCACTGGAATAACTTGCCTATGGAGGTTATGGAATCTTCATCATTGGGGATTTTTAAGAGCAGGTTGGACAAACACCTGTCAGGGATGGTCTAGATAACACTTAGTCCCGCCTTGAGTTCAGGGGACTGGACTAGATGACCTCTCAAGGTCCCTTCCCATTTTATGATTCTGTGATTCTGCTGGACACATAGGAAGAAAGTCAAGATGCAAGGCATGTGAATTAATTCGGCCAGAACTTTATCAACTTAACTCATCACCGAGTTCATCACCCTCCCTGCGTAAGGGTAAAGAAGCTGGTGAAAGAGCATTGTCTCCTCACTGTACCAAACATTAGAAGCCCCAACCCAGTTTCGCAGGGGCCCTTCAAGGCATAGATCCCCCTACATCCATTTCCAGCTGTAGTTTTTCAGGGAACAAGTACCTGCACTGGACACATGCCACCTCTGATGTTGTAACGGCTTGAACTTTACCTTCTAACCTTCCCAATGAGTCCCCGTGTTGTCATGGGAAAGGTGAAAAAACGTACCCCACCCAATCTGATGGAAATGGAAAATTCTTTCCTAGTCCCAAAAAAAGATGATGAGTGCCATGCCCACTGAAGACCAAAAAACCTGAACCTATGTTAATCCCACAGATGGAAGAGGGAAGGTGCTAATTCAGGTGTGGGCTCAGGCTAGAGGGACAAGGTTCATATACCATTCCCCAGATGACAAGGGAATGATGAGTTACCTGAGCTCCACCAGCCCAAGTGAGATCTTTCCATCCTCCCAGGCACCCTACTTCTACCATTTCCAAAGGAAGGAGGGATCCTTTGAAGGAGCTACTACACTATTTTACTGGAAGTCTAGAATAAGACCTGCTGCTCCCCTGTGCAGACCTGTCAAATCCACGGCTCTGAAATGAGGGACAGCGACCCTCAAAGTGAGAGACACTTTGAAATGAGGGACATCAAATTGAACAAGCACTCTGTTTTAATAAAAGATGTCTGAACAAGTATGCATGATATCCCAATTCCAGTCAACTCTTCAGAGAATTATTCTTAGCCTGCACAGAAACCCAAAAATGCCACCTGAAATGCTCAAAGCAGGCTGCAGGAGAACTTCCATTCTCTCCCTCCTCCTCCTGTCCTGTTTCTATCTCCCTTCCCCATTCTTCTCCCATCCTCTTTCTGTCCCATTCCCTCATCTCACTTCCCCCACATTGTCCTGTTTGCTTTGTCCCCCATTCCTTTCTCTTTCCCTGTCTGTCTTCCCATCTTTATCCAACCTGTCCTTCGCTCCTGACCCCCTCCCCCAACACTCCCCTTCTTCTCTCCCACTCTGTCCATTTCTACCCTATTTTCACGTAACATTTGGCTCTGCCACCTACTCCAAAGATTCTGCCCAGCAACTAGTGACTGAAGCTGAGTCTGTACCTCCTGATTGGCTGCCCTGCCTGAGAGGGGCGGGGCCTCACACAGTCTTTCAGCTGCTTCCCATGGAAATGACATTATAATGGCAATGTGGGACAACCTTAATCAGGGCCACATGCAGGAGGTTGCAGGAGAACAGACAAGATGCAAGAGATGTGGTTTAATTAAGCCACAATTTTATTAATTTAACTTATCTGGGGTCTATCCAACAATAACTCATACAGTAGAGGTCATGCCACTTTCCTTAACCGTTTTCATTAGGTGGAGGGCTGCCACCAGCCCCCTAATTCCTCCAAAGCTGGAAAATTAAAATGCCTTAAAAAAATCTCCCTGCTACACTTTTACTTCTTCCCCTTTACCGAAATCTGTGGGATTACTTATGTTTCAAAATGCTGCTCAACATACATTGGAATGTGCGAATCTGGGCCTAAATGAGCTGTAAGATTTTGGTATTTGCGTCAATAGGGCTGAAAAATAAAATGGTTGAAAGAAACAGTTTAATAGATGGCATTTCAAAGATCTGGCACTTCCACAGATTCATTTGAAGCAACAGTGAATCTGATTAGTCTTGTGGGGAAAAAAAAGAAGTAGAGGAAACAAACACACAACTGGCTTTTCTGATTAACTGCTGTAAACTTATGGACCTGTCAACAACTTCTAAAGAAAACATTCAAGTATAATTTAGTGTTGTGAATTGTTTTCTCCTTCACTAAGTCATCACAAGAATTCTAGAGAGACATAAATTTTACTTATTTTTCCAGCAAGTACTTAAGTATTTTAAGGCTATCAAATTCTGAATTCTCATTATGGCGTACAGGGAGTCACACAGTTCCAGATAATAGGGGAACTGTGCATATCTCAACACTCCATCAGGAGGAATATTCACTTTTGAAAGCTCTCAAATCATGAGGTCTGAGTTTGTTAATGAAAACATACATTTAGGGATTGATCCTAAACCCATTTAAGTCAATGGGAATCTTTCCTTTGCTTTATATCAGGCTCTTAACTAGGACAATATCCCATTTCCTGGGGACTTATGATTTGTATGTAATTTAAACAAAAGAATCGTGGAATCAGTTATCTGTTCTAACAGGAAACTAGTATTTTCCCATCTGTAGTTCCCAGCATGCATCAAGATTATACTTGGTTAGCACATTTTTTTAATATATGATTTTTTCCTTTTGCTGCATATTGGTGGATCTGGTGAAGGCAAAAAAAATTAAGTACTGCACAGAGAAAATGAGTTCAAGTTTAATATCTCATATGGTGTAAAAAAGGAACAAATCTACTGAAGTCATGGGCTTAGTGCAGTGCAACTGAGATAAGACTCAAGCCCAATGTCCCTATAAGGTTCATCCCAGGTGATTATCAACATCTAATTAACCAACCACAGGGTGAAGTGTCACAAAATCAGGTTGACAAAACAAAACCAATAACCTTCCCGGTACTTCTACAAGTTTTTTCCTGCCTGTTGCAGTGCCCAGTCCAGCCTTTAGCCTCAAAGAAAAATGGTAAATGGTAATGTTACAGGAAGGGGAGAACCTATAGCTCCCCTATGCAAAGGATTGTGTGCCAGTGAGAACACACTAGAAAGTGCTGAAAAGTGGTGCTACTTTACAAGTAGAAGTCATTGAAAAATGCATTGAAAATTTCATCTCCTTTCTTTTTACCAGCTATATTGTATCAGCAATTTGCCACCACTTGTTAAATTGACAAACAAAAAACTCTGTTCAATGTTAAGGTTGCTCTCATCGATAAACTAAACCACACAAAAAAATAAGAAATTTGGAGTTAAGGATTTAAAAGGATTAAAAGGCTGCAAAGTCAAGCACTCAAGTTAGGAAATGCAAGAATGAGCATTGCCCTTGCAGCATAAATTCAGGCCCCTTGTGCATATGAATTACAATAGTCTAGAATTATATGATCCCCATACTATTTTAGGCACAGAACCCACTTGATTCATTCAGTGCACAGGATGAATCGACTCTAGGAATGAATCAGGGATGTCAATGGAGAACTCTGTTGTCTTTAGGACCCCTGACTTATTTGTTGCAGAAGTTAGAAGTTTTGTAATAAACAAGGCAGGGGATTTCTGGAAGAGAAGGGATGTTGTCATGGTTAGGGCAGTTGAATGCTACCCTAGAGACTTGGATTCTATTTCTGTTTATGCCACTAAAGTTCCTGTGTAATACTGGGAAAGTTGCATCAAACTTTTCAGAGACCAATGCATGCTGTTAGAGGCTGCATCATAATGCATACGCACAAGGGGCCTAAAACAAGGGTACATAGTCAACGTTCATTCTGGCATTTCCTAACTTGACAGTGCTTGATTTTTCAACCTTTTAAGGGTGTCATTAAATTTTATCCCAATAATGTTGACTTCTCTTAGATACAAACAGCCTAAAGATTAAAAAATGATTGGGAGAATATAAAAAACAGCAAAGTATTGTGTTTGGAGGAGGTATCTGGGGCCTAATCCTATGAACTGCTGAGTACCACAATTTCCACAGAAGACAGTGAAAGTTTACAGTGCTCAGAGAGTAGGGTTATCTAATGGCACAAAACCAAACACCTTTGCCCTGCCCCCTTCTCCAAGGCCTCGTCCCTTCTTAGAGGACCTGCCCCTTATTCACTCCAGCCCCACTCCCTCTGGTGCTCACTCTCCCCTACCCTCACTCACTTTCACTGGGCTCAGGATAGGGGGTTGAGATGCAGGATTATAGAATCACAGACTATTAGGGTTGGAAGAGACCCCTCAGGAGGTCATCTAGTCCAATCCCCGACTCAAAGCAGGAACACCACCAACTAACTCATCACAGCCAGGGATTTGTCAACTCAGGCCTTAAAAGCCTCTAAGGATGGAGATTCCACCACCTCCCTGTGCTTCCAACCATTCCAGTCCTTCACCACCCTCCTAGTGAAATAGTGTTTCTAAATATCCAACCCAGACCTCCCCCACTGCAACTTGAGATCATTCCTTCTTGTTCTGTCATCTGTCAACACTGAGAACAGCCAAGTTCCATCCTCTTTGGAACCCCCCTTCAGGTAGTTGAAGGCTGCTATCAAATCCGCCCTCATTCTTTTCTTCTGCAGACTAAACAAGTCCAGTTCCCTCTGCCTCTCCTTGTAAGTCACATGCCCCAGCCCCCTGATCATTTTTGTTGCCCTCTGCTGGACTCTCTCCAATTTGTCCACATCTTTTCTGTAGTGGGGGGTGGGCAAAACTGGATGCAATACTCCAGATGTGGCCTCACCAGTGCTAAATGCAGGGGAATAATCACTTCCCTCGATCTGCTGGCAATACTCTTACTAATGCAGCCCAATATGTCATTAGACTTCTTGGCAACAAGGGCACACTGCTGATTCATATCCATCTTCTCATCCACTGTAATCCCCAGGTCCTTTTCTGAAGAACTGCTGTTTAGCCAGTTGGTCCCCAACCTATAGCGATGCATGGGATTCTTCTGTCCTAAGTGCAGGACTCTGCATTTGTCCTTGTTGAACCTCATCAGAATTTCTGTTTTGGCACCAATCCTCCATTTCTCTAGCGTCACTCTTGACCCTAATCTCTTACTCTCCCAGAGTATCTACCTCTCCCCCCTAGCTTAGTGTCTTCTGCGAACTTGCCTGAGGTGAATTCATCCATCTCCAGATCATTAATAAGAGTTGCAACTAAATCAGCCCCCAGAACTGACCGGCTGAGGGCCTCTGCTGATTACTTGCTGCACTAGACATCTAGCGTGATCACTACCCCACTCAGCACATAATCTAGCAGGTTTCTATCCACCTTACAGTCCATTCATACCAATTCCATACTTCTTTAATGTGCTGGCAAGGAATACTGTGGGAGAACCGTATCAAAAACGCACAGATATACTCACATTCATTGCTTCCCCATATTCCACCACGGCCAGTTATCTCATCATCAGCAAGTCAATAAGGTTGGGTCAAGCATGTATTGCTGTCAAAGTAGGATAGGTAAGGTAAGGTGTAAGTTTTCTTTACCTGGAAGGGTAACCAACCACCTGACCAAGAGGACCATCGAGGAGACTGTTGTGATTTTTTAAGTCAGGGGGTGATTGATATACTCGCGGGTCTTTGTTGTTTTCTGGCGATGGGTACAACAAGTTTCCTTCTAAACTCTCTTATCTCAAATGATTCATACTAAAGTCTGTGAGTACGAAGGGAAGCAAAGTAATTCGGCTATGAGAGAGCTTTGTGTTGTATGTACAGATTGGATTGCATGTGTCTTTTTTTGCTTCTCGGCTGTGGGGACAAGCTTTTCTTCCCTAAGCTCCATCTTACTCAAAGTTTCTCCTAACATGCTGTGAGTACAAGAAAGCAAAAGTAATTTTCGGCTATGATGAGCTCTTTGTGTTGTGTAATTGACATGGGGTTGATTTGTGGAAGCTGGTTTAATCGGGCATCTTAAAAGTCAGATTGTTTACTTTCATATTTTCTGGTATGAAGCAAGAGCCTGTATGAGTTCTTATGCACAGATTATGGTTTTATATTTCTCTTTTTTTTACTATAAAGTTTTCATTTACATTGTCACTTTGGTGGAAGTTTCTTTTCCAGTGAGGCAGAGAGGGGAGGGAAAAAACGCCATAACTCTGTGTCTCACCTTCCTATTGTCCCAGGGCGGGAAAGGCTGCAGGACAAAGGGAGGGAGAATCTCTTGTGTGAGCTGACTAGGTGAATGCCTAGCCTCGGGGAAGCTAGATTGCAATGATCATGATTTCTCTGTTCAAAGTTTTATATTAAACAGTACATAATGCACACTGAAAAATATCAGCATATGTTGCAAAATAGCTGCATTTTCACTTATGTTAATTCTCTAATGTGCCTGATGTCCTCCTATATGGAGCAGAGTTCTGGAAAAGTAAGTCCAACCAATGCAAATCGAACAGCTTTCAATGCAAGTGTCTGCACAGACTGGTCAAAGTAAAACAGACTGCTAGATTAAGTAATGAAGAGGGCCTAGACTGGGTACAACTACCTTCAACAATACAAGGAGCATGGAAGAAGAAACAGACATATTTGAGACATGTTTTAAGAGTGCCTGATAGGCTACCTAAACAAGCATTTATTTGGTGACACTGGGGCAAGAGCTGGAGAGGCTGATATAGAGGCACACTCCATAGCACAATAGTTGCTGAAGCAGCATTACTACATTGGAATATAAAAGACTAGGAACAAGAGCCCAGGAAAAGGGTGATTGGCTATATGTGGTTGATGGTGCAGGAAGAAGGATGATAATGATTGTCTAATATACAGCATTTTAGATTTAAGACAAAATCCAATTATAAAGTATTAATTCATACTGTTTGCCTGGCATTCTCTCATGCTTTGCTCATGAAAAATATTTTCTCTCTTTCTGTCTGAAGTAAGCGTATGTAGGGGACCGCGGAAGACTGTGTTATGGCCTAGCTAGGGTATTTCCGCTTCCTTGGCGGCCGGTCACTGTAGGACACGGCATGCCAGTATAATCCGCTCTTAGCTGGTAACAACCGCTTTGTATGGCCTTAAGCCAAGGGGCGGGGACAGCCTGTGGAAAGCCCCTGGCTGCAGGCCAAGGGGCAGACACTGCCTGTGGAAAGCCCCTATTTGTTTATGTATAAGCTGTTTCCACATTTGGTATATACAGCTGCAAGGCTTCGACCCCGCCTTCGGACTCCATACCAGACCGAGCTTCGGTGCACTGGGTTCCCCGCTTCCGTGACAGCAACACCAGGAGTCCCCATTGTGGGTGTTATCACTTTACCTTCATTAAAGCCAAATAACTCACAGTGTGTGTGGGCCTCGTTCTTGCAGAGCACCCTGGGTAGGCCCATGACCTCCCAAAAACCTTACAGTGTAGTTCCTAATTCTCCGCAGCTGAAGACAGAATGTCCAAGTCCACTGATTGAAAGAGAAATGGAGATAAAAAGTTAAGTGACCTGCCCGAAGTCACACACTATGTCAATGCCAGACTTAGAAAAAGAAATAAGGTCTCCTGACTCTCAGTCCAGTGATCATTTGACTACACTTGTGCAATACTGTGTGTGGTGCGATTATATATCCCAAAGGTTTAAATCATTCTTGTCATACTTTAACTGAAAAAAGTAGGGAAAAATATTGAGGAATAAGTAAAGAAAATCAATACCATCCCTTTTCTTCTCCAATCTAAGCAAACTGGTGGGTCCCAAAAGTCTGAAACTAACATCTTCTCACAATTTTTCGACATAGTATATTGATAGAGTCATAGATTTTAAGGCCAGAAGAGACAACTGGGATCATCTACTCTGATCTCCTGTTTAATAGACCATTGGACTACACTGAATTAATTCCTGACTCAAGTCCAATAACTGTAGTTAAACTGCAGCATCTCTCTTTGAAAAACATCCAGTCTTGATTTTAAAAGACCCCTTGATGGAGAATCCACCAGAACCTTTGTTAAGTTAGTCCAATAATTAATTACCCTCATTGCTAAAAATATGCACCTTATTCCTATTCTGAATTTATTTAATTTAAACTTGCAGACACTGGATCTTGTCATACCTTTGTCTGATGGATTGATTCAAATTCCTGTTCCCCATGAAGGTGTTTACAGATTACGATCAAGTCACCCTTAACATTCTCTTTAATAAGATAAATAGATTGACCACCTTGAATCTTTCAGCATAAAACAGATTTACTAATCTTTTAACCACTGTGGCTCTTCTCTGATCCCTCTTGAAGTTCTGACATCTGGCAGATTTCTTTATTTTCCAACTGTCATGACTTTCAGATTTAGGCTCTGTGAATTTGAACTTCAGCTGAGATACCAGCTGTGGATAACTGGAAATATATTCACTGTTAAAGATCTTTATTGTTATTCAAATGTTTTTATTGTATGAAAGGACTATGGAGATTCCTGCTCAAATGGTCCACGTGTTTGTTTCTGAATAGAGGACTCATGCTACTGGCACATAGTGATCCAGAGGGATGTTGTCTTACTTTAGCTGTCTCATCCTGGGCTCAGCTAGAAGTGGCTGATTCTGACAAACTGTCATTTGATTTATGATGTCTTTACTTGGTTTTAAGTTTGTCTTGTTTTTACAGTTCCTGTGACAGATCATTCCTTGTCTTAACTCTGACAGTAACAGAGGACGGGAATCTTTCAGTTAATTCCAAGCTTAGCTGCAGTCCTGTGAAGAAAACTGCACTCTTCCACCATTAAAAATATAACTGACAATGAGAAACAGTAACAGTAATATGAACGGGGATGAGACCTAAAAGAGAGCACATTGAGAACATGTGGTATTAGCAGTCTGCTGTTTATTTTACATGTTATACTATGGAAGAGAGCTCTAAAATCTATGTTTCCTTTCAATTAATAGGCCAGTTGTGTAGCCACACCAGTCTGTGCTGTTATCCTGTCAGACTTAAGACAAGTAGAGTTATGTCAAACAGTCCTTGAATGGGAGATCTTTGAGAAACACACATCGGTTACAGGAAGTGGTGTGAGTGATTCATTTCATAGAATCATAGAATATCAGGGCTGGAAGGGACCTCAAGAGGTCATCTAGTCCAATCCCCTGTTCAAAGCAGGGCCAATCCCCAACTAAATCAGTGGACAACTTTGAGTTAGTACTGAGCCAATTCTCTTCTTAAGTGTCAGTGGGCAGTATACAGATGAAGGTGCATGGTGATATCTTGATAAATTATGGTAGTTAAAACAGCCCAGGAATTTTTCATAAAAGTTGGGGTATTTAGTCTGGACAGATTCCAACTCTGGTATCTACATTTTGCCTACATAATTCCCCTTGCACTTCAAGAGGTGACTATGTTAAGTGATGGATGAAATAATCTTTATACACCCAAAACATACAGCCTAAGACAGTGGTGGGCAAAATGCAGCCCACGCACCACACATGGCCGTTAGGGTAATCAACTAGCAGACCAAGAGACAGTTTGTTTACACTGACAGTCCACAGGCCCGGCCGCCCGCAGTGCCCAGTGGCCGCAGTTCACCATTCCCAGCCAATGGAAGCTGTGGGTGCCTGGGCCTGCAGACTGTCAATGTAAACAAACTGTCTTGCAGCCTGCCAGAAGATTACCCTGATGAGCTGCGAGTGACCAGCAGACCACAGGTTGCCCACCACTGACCTAGGGGCATGAGAATCTTAATTAATGAAGATCTATACAGTGTGCTGAGATGAATGGTGCTACGGAAGTGATTTTTTTTATTATAAGAAAAAAGATAATTTAATTAGCCCTTATCTGATACTCCTATTGGTTTTGATCCCTATTTATCCTCCACTTCCTTTTAAGAAGTATCCATGACTTTTCTGTCACGTGAAAGATTAAGAAATATACTCATCCCAATTCAAGTTAAACAGCTAGAGTACCACTGTCTGAAATCCTCTCTCATTAATTTCTTGCCAAATTGTTATCAGTTCTCCTTTCCATTTTAAGTGCCACAGTATTTATTGATGTTAGCACTTTGACAAATCACTCCTTCCACATAAAAGAAATAGTATCAATATCATTTTAGGGACCATTTCAGAAGGAGCTTCAATGTTTATAATGTAAGCGCTATTCTCTAACTCATCTGCATCTATTCAAAGATAGTTCTGTCTTTCAACATGATAGTGATTAGAGTTTCATGAGTTGGGTAATACATTTCTCAATCAGTAGGGTCAAAGATCTAGTATGTGAATTTCCTAACTGCTCATTTCAATTTCTATCAAGTATTAAAATGCTATGAGATCCTCAGAAGGAAGCAAGGGGTAGGGGGGTGTCACAAAAGCACAAGGTACTATTACCAGTGCCGTAGAAGCCATTAAAAACACCAACCACCAACAGCAGCTATGCAGTAACCACAGATAGCCTCCCATTGTAAATATGCAGGGATGGGGGTGGAAGACGGGGCCGCAGACTGGTAATCTCAGGCTATGTCTGCACTTGGAGCTGGGGCATGGGATTCCCAGCTCAAGCAGATGTACTTGCACTACCTCTCATCAAGCTAGCATGCTAAAAAATAGTAATATAGCCACAGTAGCACAGGCAGCATTGAGCGGCAGCATGGGCTAGCTGCCTCAAGTACAAACTCACTTGGGCCCTGTGGGTACCTACTTGGCACAGCAGTACCTCCTGCTGCCCACCACTGCCCATGCTACAGCAACTATACTATTATTTTCAGCATGCTAGCTCGATGAGTGCTTGTGCACATACATCTGCTTGAGCTGGAAATCACGCCCCCAATTCCAAGTGTAGACAGAGCTTGAGATACCTCAGTGCGGTAGTTGTTGGCAAAGTTAATTTTTAATGACCACCTCCATATAGTAGCCAAATAAGTTTAGCTTTGACTTTTATACTATATTAAAGTTGATTTCCAATGCATTTCACAGAATACATACAGCAAGAAATGCTTCTCCTTCTGGATTATTGATTTGTATTACTGTAGCTTCTAGAGGCCTCCAACCAAGACTGGAGCCCCATTGGGCTAGATACTATACAAACACAGAAAGAAGCGCTCTGTGCTCCAAAGAGCTTACAATTTAAATAAGCAAGACAAATGGTAGGAGAAAGGAAGCACTGATAACCCCATTTTACAGATGAGGAACTATAGGACAGAGAGATTAAATGACTTGCCTAAGACAGTCTGTGGAAGAACCAGGAATTTAGCTCAGATAACTTGAGTCCCACTCCAGTGCCTTAAGCATACAAGCATCCTGCCTCTCACTGCCTTGTGTACTTTTACAATGCTATGCTATGCTATGCAACGCAAAATAGGTGCCACTTTCTTTTAAAAATTGTATGTTTCCATAGCTTTCTGCAGGGCTTAACAAGGTAACATTCTTTATAAAAGACCATTTAAGAAACAGCTATATTACAAATGTTAGGAAATATTGATTTTAGCATCTCCCCTTAGCTACTAGCTTATATAAACCATCTCAAAAAGATCACATTTGATTTCAATCTTTGGAAGAAATTCCTTTGAGGGCATGTAGCACTATATTTCACTTAAACCACTAATATAATTTTTCATCAAGCATTAAAGACTTAAAGAATAAACATGTAGTATGAGTAATGCTTTTGAAATCAGTTCAAAATATGTGCATCTGTGCAATTCTACAATTAGACCAGAGATTTTAAGTGATTTTGTGTCACAATACTGTGATTGATAAGGTGCTGTGTATCATACAGTGTTCTGAAGTGTTAGAGAAATGAAAACAATGGTAAATATGAACAAAACAAACATACAATTGCAGACAAAATGGCTGCAGAGATGACTGGCCCAATAGCAGAGGGTAAGAATCCATAACATCTGAATGCTTATTTATTAATTTATGCAATGAACCCAATTGCACATCATAGAGTACAGATCCATTTTTAAAAAAAGTCAATGCGCCAGCTCCTCAGCTCGAGTAAATTATCATAATGAATTTATACAAATAGAAAAAGCCCCCAACACATCAATTCACCCATCATACTTTCACACAAAACTCTATAACAAATGCTACAACCATCTGTGCTTTCTTCACACAATGCTTTATGCCGGAACACCCTCCATGAATTAGTCTGCAAAGTCACAACTCTTCTCCAAATCCCTCCTCGAGATCCATTCTACAATAATGTCTACAAGAAACTGCCAGCAAGTAATCAATAAGGAGGAGGACAATAGGGATATTTAATGTTTATTTTAGATGTTTCTTTTCCCCTCTTGCCCATCCTATTCATGTAACTTGTCTAGAGAATTCTGAGCAACACAGTGCACTCTGTGTGTATGTCTACACAGAAAAAAAAAAAAAAATCCCTTCAAACCGGCACTGAAGCAAGTCTCAGAGCTCAATAACTCAGGTTCAGATACAGGTCTAAAACACTGGCTCTGAAACCTGGGGGAGGTCTCACAACCCAGGTTAATCCTGACGCGAACACCCATATTGTTGTTTTAGCCCACAGCCCACACCAGGACTCAAGTCACTTGACCCAGGTTGAGGCAGGCTGCTAATGTCGCTTCATTGCAGTGTAGACGTATTCTGAGGTTGCACTACTGTTGAGGCTGCAAAGTAGCCTCATAATCGGAAAGGAGTAATAGTGAGGCAGCCCAGAAAGAGAGGTTATGAAATCTGCTAGGCTCCAAGCTATTTCAAAGCAAGTCCTAGAAAGGACACCCTATTTACTACATGTTCGTTGTTTGCACTGCTCAGCTATAAGAAAGGCAACTCGCTATCACTGCAAAAGTGTTGAGCTCCTTTTCAAAGTTACATGTAGTGCTGGCTCTGCATATAGACTGCATATTACAAGGCAAATTTATGCGCGGAAATAAGAAATGTTAGGGAAACATCCTGAATAGGAAAACCCAAATGTAAGGGGACTGTTATCCCCTTACTAACATTCGGTGGGGCTGTTTGGTTGCTAGCTCCCAGCACTAAATAGGGAGGTTGTTATAGAATGGCAAATCAGGACCCTAAGACTGACAGTCCCCAGGAACAATGGCGAGATGCCAATGCTCCAAGTCAGCCTGATTGACAGGGTGGGCAGGCTAATCAAAGAGACAGAAGGCCAGGGTGGGTCCCATCCTCCGTGTGAGCTGGAATTGCCTGGGTCAGACAGAGTGGGGCCGAGCTAAGGCGAGAGCAGGGGCCCAGGCTAAGCTGCTAGGAGCAGAGCTGCAGCCCAAAAAGCCAGAGCACAGCCCAGAGAGAGCAGACCTGCCCTGGGAGGGGAGCTGCAGCAACCAGAGCCAAAGAGGCCAGAGAAGCAGCCCATCGAGCTGAAGGCAGAGCAGCAGCAGCAGCCATGCTGAGACAGTGTGGAGCTGGGGCTGTAGCAGTCCGGAGCTGTCCGGAGCTGGGTGCGGTGAGCAGCTGGGAAGAGCGAGGGGGACCCTGGGCAGTGGACCCAGCACAGGGAGATGCCTCAGCCAAGAGGCTCTGCAGGCCAGACTTGGAGGGAGATCATAACCCTAACAGAGCGGGGTGACACTGGGGAGAAGGGTCCTGCCACCCAGAGCCTGAGAGAGTGTGGCCACCACCAGAGCAACTATCTGACCCGCAGCATCCCTGCAGCACAGCCAGGGCCTGAGAAGGAGGCCTGGGACCTACAAGGAACAGACTATGAAGTGCCCTGATGTCCAGAGACACTGTTTGTGATGGTCCCTGCCACAGAGCAGGGTGATGAGTTTTCCTTTAATCTTTTCCATTTTTCCTTATTCTTTTTTTTAAATTAATTGTTAATTAAATAACTTGTATTTGCTTTAAATTGTATGATGTGATCAGTGGGTCAGGGAGGTGAGAGTGCAGAGAGAGTACCCCGGAGTGGGGACACCCTAGCCCTATCTTGGGTGACCACAGCAGGGTTGGGGGTTGAGCCTCCCAAGAATCCTAGGCCCAGCCTTGTTGGAGTTGTTAGGACTCTGCCGCCAGACAGGAGAGTGGAAAGGGAGTCCTCAAGGGCAGGGAGGCCTCTGGGTAAAGGAAGTGGGAGCTAGGTCTCAGATCCCTTCGCTAGCCCACTTCATCGGGGTAGTGCAGAAGCCAAGGAAGTTCCCCACAATAGCAGGACCATTCCCCCGCTTACATAATGTAGGAGGGGGAAAAAATAACCCTCAGATACCTTCTGTTTATAACACAGCCAAAAGAAGCCTTGTGGAAAGTGTGTCAATTTCAAATCTTATGTTGTTACTCTAGCACCTTTTATGAGAGCTAAGAAAGGGGTTGGGCCATGCAATAGTGTGGGGCAGCTGGGTAAAGACTGGATCAGGAGTGGAGCTGGGCCGATCATTTGCTGCAAATAATATGCATTGCCATTTTTGGCCAACTTTCAGGGAATACATTCATGAATAAATTTTTCCACTATTTAGCCAGTTCTATAGATGGGCATATAATTTTAAATTAAAGATTATTAAAAGACATCTGTCTGCCAATCAGTGAACAATTTTTCAGTCTCTAGTTAGCAGAATATCATTGTAGGAAGACAAGAATCATCTTGGAAATACTATACATCCTTTCAGGGAAGAGGTACGTAAATATCAGTGCAGGGGAAGGCAGATAAAAAAGGTTCAGGATTCCAAAGAGACAAGCCCTGCAAGGCCCAGTGCTGCTGCTGTGCTCTTCCCCTTCCCTTTGGGCCACGGCAGTTCCTGGCCTGCTCCAATAATGAGGGTCAGGAGAAGTGCCTCCCTTCACAGCCCTTCTTGGCTAGGTGGCTGGAGGTCAGAGAGGCAAATGTCTAACTACAAAACTTCAAGGGATATACATGGATGTCGCAATGAATGGAAGGATCAATTATTTAAAACTTTAAATGCAAGGAGCTTATCAAGATCATCCCTAATGAAGGACACTTGCATGTTCCATGCATGATCCTTGGAAAAGTAGCCCTTGCTACCTTCAGAAAATGCACATACTTCTCTGTGCAAAGAAAGGTGGCAGAGCTCATTCTAGCTTTCACTAGAATGCCAAATTAAGTACATTTGCAGGCTATCGTTAAAAATCTAGGGTTCCATTCTGTAAGGTACTGAGCACTCAACCCAGCAAAGCACCTGAGCAAATGCTTAACTTAAACTGATGAGTTGCATCACTGAAGTCAATGGAACCTTGCAGGATCTTGCAGCACCTTGCCTACTGCACATAGGCAAAGTATAATTTTCAGGGGCCCATAATTCAATCAAACTAAAACCAATTTCACCAGAACATTTAAATACACTTAATGCCAGTGAGAATTATTTCCTAGACTGTAACCAGATTATGAGGGCAGTAACTCTCTCCTGATCTCAGTTGGTTTGTTTCTGTCTCTCAGGGTATCTCTACATGGCAATTAGACACCCAGGGCTGGCTCATGCCAGCTGACTCAGGTTCACGCAGCTTGGGCTAAGGGACTGTTTAACTGTAGTGTAGATGTTCCAGCTCAGGCTATAGCCCGAGCTCTGGGACCCTCCCACCTTGCAGGGTCCTAGAGCCTGGGCTCCAGTCTGAGCCTTGAAGTCTACACTACAATTAAACAGCGCCTTAGCCCGAGCCCTGCAATCCCGAGTCAACGGGCACAGGGTAGCCACTGTTTTTTATTTGCAGTGGAGATATGCCCTCAGAGCTCAAGGCAGTGATGCTTTCATCTCCAGTGCTACCCCATGCATGGCACTGAAGTTCAAAGGTAATCAAGAACAAAAAAACCCAAACAACTGAAATCCAGGGCCAATCACACAAACCATTAGCAGGGCCCCACCCTTCTATTCGTGGTTTGTTTCCAAAATAGTCTGTACTTCCACAATTTCCTTCTCAGGGCCTGGTCATCCATTCCAGAAGGGTAGAGCCAACTGGCAAGCAAGCTCACTCAGAGCTTCAACAGGGCTTCTCTCCTATCAGGAAGAGCAGAACCCTGTCATCCTTCCTGGTCAGCACTCAACAGGACTAGACCCTCTTTTTGTCTGTGCTCTCCATGCCTGACATTAGCTGCAGGGTCAACAGACTTTTCTTAACCCTTTCGTTGCCAGTGAGGAGCCTGTCAGCCTCCTTAATCCAGTCATTGCTAGTAAGGGGCCTCTCTGCCCCATCAAACAGAAAAAAATTCAACTTTCTCCCTATCCCACTTTGGCACTAGACCTAGTCAAAAAAACACACTGCAAGAATCTTTAATTAATGAGAGAATGTTAATGGCTGGACTCTTTTTTCACCATACTTTCCAAAAGAATCATCACTGTGCAGCAACCAGGCCTGTAAAATTTCATCCTGGTAGATGTATGTTTTAGGAAGTTATGAGTAGAATGGAAGATTTCCATTTCAATTTATTAGCCTCAGCAACATCAGCAGAGATGCATTTGATTACTGGAAGTTGAAAATAGAAGAGTCATGGCAGGCTTTTAGATTAGAGTAATTACACTGGAGTAACTATATGGGTCTGAGTTTCATTATACTAAAATAGTTGTTTTAATATCTGAGCCACTGAAGAATTTATACACTGACACTCAAGTTAAAAATCTCTTCTATAATACGGAAAGTGTATTAAACTAATATGCTTAAATTATCTGTGAACAAACAATGCCTGTTTTTACAGTCTGAGAATAATCAATTGTGTAGGTCATGAGAAAAAAAAGATTTATTCTCATGCTCTGCAGAGACACTTAGAATGGCCTGTGTTCGGCAATAACTAAACCCACCACAAGAGTCATATCAGCATCATCTGCTAAACTTTAGATTGTCATCATGAAAAAGTATTGCTGCTACAATCACTATTTTAAAGAGTTCCAAACTTTTCTAATTGGATGAGCTCTGATGACATCTTATATTTATTACTAATATGAGGGGGGGGGTTAGATACTTTCTAAAGTTTTATCTTTAGGACTTTTGATTTTTCCGTTTTATTCACACAGGCCCCAACGCAACAAAACATTTAAGCACAAACTCAGTTTTAGGCACATGCATTAAGTCCCATTAACTTTTGAAGTGTCACAGAATTTAAGCTCCCTCCAATGTAGCTTGAGATCTTCTGCAATGAGACCCTCTTCTGGAAGCCTCAGAAGGATTTAGGGCTTTGTGCGGGGAAGAGGATGAACTTTTTCCACCCACACACACCTTAAGGAGGTTCCACATTAGCAGGGCCGGTGCAAGGAAGTTTCGCGCCCTAGGCGAAACTTCTACCTTGCACTCCGTCCCAGCTAACCCCGCCACCCCACGGCAGCTAACTCAGCCCCCCACCCGGAGAGCCCCCCTGAGCAATTACCCCCCCTACCGCGACAGCTAACCTCTCTCCCCCCTATCCCCCCATGGCAACTTACCCTGCCTGAGGAGACTTCCCCCCTTCCCCGCCTCCAGCTGCTAACCCTGCCTGGGGAGACCTCCTGTAGAAACTAAGCCTGCCTGGGTAGCCCGCCCCAGCTCACCTTGGTTCCGCCTCCTCCACTGAGCACGTCGGCGCTGCTCCAGTTCTCCTCCCTGCTCAGACTTGCGGCGCTGATCGGAGGAGACTTAGAGCTGGGCTGTGTGCTCAGCGGAGGAGGCAGAGCAGAGGTGAGCTGGGGCAGGGAGTGGTTCCCCTATGCGCTCCCCCTTGTTATTGCGGGCAACCCTCTCCACATGCCCCCCCACCCAGCTCACCTCCATCTCCTCGGCTGATGGGGGTTTTAGGCACCCCCAACCACTAGGCGCCCTAGACGGCTGCCTACTTTGCCTAAATGGTTGCACCAGCCCTGCACATTAGCCAAGCTACACATGCAAACATGAGCCACCTTCCTGAGCTCACATTTTACAGTCATAGGCCCTGATTCAGGAAAGCATTACTATTCACTTAAGCTTAATTTTAATTATGCGCTTAAATCCCATAGAAGCCACATGCAAAACACATGAGTAAGTGCTTTCCTGAATCAGAGCCTCCACGAAGAAAGTGTGTCTGCTCAATGCATAATTTTCCAGAAGCTAAAAAAAAAAAAAAAAACACCGAGGCTCAGTTTCCTCTGTTCTTCAATGAAATCTATTTCCATGCAAATGTTATGTTTCATCTATTGAAAGAGTTATGTAAATGAAGTCAATTCAAACATTTCAAACTATGAATAAAGTGATTTTTAAACAAAGTAATTAATATTAACATAAGTTCATGAAAAGTTCATGCACATACATTGAAAGTGCTGCACCACACATTTTGGATTCTTTCCACCTTTTGCCTCTTATTCACACAGACTGGTTAGGATGCTGTGATTTGTGTCACAAAGTAAAGAAGAATATAGTTTAAGAATTAGAGCATTAGACACTAGTTCAGGAGTCCATCCATGTTCAGCACAGCAAAGCAAGTGAGTATGTGCTTAACTAAGTTACATAAAGTAAGTGGGGTGTAAGCATGTTTCTGAAATTAAGTATATACTTAAATACTTTGATGAATTAGGGCCTTATTGCAATTTAGTGCCTAAAAAAATCTACAAGGATGGAAAATAAGTAGGAGGAGCTTCTTCACCTTTTGGCAATATGCATAATGGATCTGAGCTCAGAGTCAGTTCTTTGTTATTTAGCATTCATTTAACTTTGTGCCAACCACCTGATGCTGGGACAAAGCTTTCCTGTTAAGTGACTTACAAAGGGACAGTGATGTTTTTTAATGCTTCAATACATTTAAGATAGTCCTAACAATAAGTGAAGTTCAAAAAGAAAATCATCTTGTACTAGCTCACATAATGTACATTATTAAAACCTATTCACATTGTGTCCATTAGACGGCTATTGGATGCCTTTTGTTAACTGGCACTCAGATACTTCTGTGATGAGTGCCCATTTAAGAACCTAGACAAATGATAGTGGATAGAACTTGGGATCTGCTACCTGATTTAAACAGGGTTGGTGAAACGACCTGCATCCAGGGAAATTCACCCTGCTTTAGAAACATCTAAATTCATTCTTTTCAGAGCTGATTTATAAACAAATAATTCGTCTTTCATTGGGATAACTGGGCTCCACAAAACAGATATTCTAAAGACATTCCCAGAAGAGAGCCTATTGCTCTTTTACAAGGGCTTCATCCCAACAGCCCTCTTCACATTCAGCAAGATGATCACTGCCATGTAGTAGGAATATTACTCAGTATATATTGCAGAAACAAAGAATAAACATGTCACTGCATGAGAACTCCATAGTGTTGTTAAGATGTTCTGTGTGAAAAAAACGGTTTTCCCCACCACAAAAATCATTGAAACACATCTGTCTACTGAACAGTACCTTTTTAAGTAGGACTTCAGATTTGCTATGGTTAGATTTAATATATCATGTTACGTCCCTTAAGGCACTGGAGACTCGCATAGAAATGCTAACATTTTTTCAGCTTCTTCTTCTGAAATCTCCTGTGCTTTGTTTAAAAGCAACTTTGCTGCCTCTTGTGATGACACTTTTTCAGAATAAAGTAACATTAACAAAATGTGTGCAGTAACTGTATTTTACTTTAAATTAGTCATTTTATTACAAGTCATTAAAAAAATTCTTAAGAAATAATTGTTTCAAGTTAGTGAAATTTTAAGATAGTGAAAATTCTCAAAATACCCTTCTAGTTTAAGTGAAAAATATATCATTGACAGTGTATTTTTCTTTATCATCAAATTTGCCTTAAACATTGTTAGACTTAACTTACAATATAGCCCAGAATACATTAGTGCTATCATTTTCACGTCTGGAAAAGCTGTATTCAAAAAATATTTTCATTCCTCCAAACTGATAATAAGCTCTTGCCATCTCCTACACAATACAGCATTTTGCCATAGTTATCAGAAGTGTGAAATACAGGTTCAAGGGCTGATCAGAAGCTCACTGAAGTCAACAGAAACACTCATTGACATCAATGGGCTTTAGATCAAGTCGCACGAGGAACAGACTTTCATACTGTTTGGAAGAGAGGACAGTCAGTCCTTCCTAGTGCATTTTATCAATCACCAATAAGATCCATTGTCATTAAAAAGACATTTTCAGGGCTATTGAATCTTACTAAATAATTAATGTGTCTTAAAAGTCTGGATACTTTACAGCCACTTGTGTACCAAAAACAGGGTTGAAAATTTGAAGAACAGACTCAGAGTTTGTCTTCACGTACAGTGCAGCTGCGCTACTGTAGTGCTTTAGTGCAGACATTACTGCGCCAGTGAGAGAGCTGCTCCCATCTGCATAGGTAATCCACCTCTCTGAGAGGCGGTAGCTATGTCAACACTTGTAGTGTATCCATATCCTTACACAGGCCCAGAGGGCTAAATTATGCCAAGGCCCTCTCGAGCCTTCACAGAAGCCAGGATTGGGAGTGCTCAAAGGTGGCTTGCCTACCTTGACCCCTCTACCGCCTGGGCTGGAAGTTCTGTTTTACACTTCTTCAGGTTTGTCTAGATTGCAATCACAGAGTGTGATTGCACCTTGAGCCAACATACCCAAGCCAGATTTAATTTAGATAGCTCAGGTCCTGGAGCACTGATGTCATGCTTCACCACAGCCTAGCACCATGAGTAATTACCCAGGATTCCAATCTCACTTGTACAGCCTGCACTGAAGTTTCATTATTCCAGGATCCAAGCTAGAGAGATTTAGCAGTAACTCATGCCTAGTGAAACTGTAACCATACCTAGTGGTAGACATACCTTTAGGATACAAATATAACCTGAATACAATCCTGCTCAGGATGCTGCATATGTACTCAAGCAGTTAGCCTATTCCACTGCCCTGTCATGACTGGGACATGGACAGGCTGTCCTAGTGGTCAGAGCAGGAGTCAGAATCCAGGTTGGGTCAGATACCAAGATAGGCCCAAGAGCAAACTGAGAGCACAGTATCTGAGTCAGGCAAGGTCAGGTACCAGATCAGTCAGGCAGGTAGCACAAGGGAGGCAGTCTTAAGCAGGAGGAACCCAACTGCTTGGACAACTTCCTGTTCCTTGTTTAAATATGACTTGGAAACCAA
This sequence comes from Chelonoidis abingdonii, assembly GCF_003597395.2. NCBI lineage: Eukaryota > Metazoa > Chordata > Testudines > Testudinidae > Chelonoidis > Chelonoidis abingdonii. The sequence continues at coordinate 111,745,968 of NC_133773.1, read as the reverse complement.
TCAGGACTACCAGTGTTCCACCAATCAGATCCCAGGAGTGAAGTCTTCCGTCAGTGTTCTCCAGAGCAGGCAGCAGTTAGGTCAGAATTGCCTAGCTCCTAAAAGCCCTGGGGACCAGGCTTCAAGACCTGCAGTCCCTGACATGCCTGAAGTGCTGAGGCTACTCTGCTGTTGTAGCCTGAGCTAGATCACAATTAACATGAGTGTGCTAGCTACATGAGCTGTGTCATAAACAGATAGTTAAGGATTAATGTCTCTTTCACCTGTAAAGGGTTAACAAACAGTGAACCTGGAACACCTGACCAGAGGACCAATCAGGAGACAAGATACTTTAAAAATCGCGGAGGAGGGAAGTCTTTGTTTTGTGTGTTTTTCTTTGTCTGTTGTTCTCTCTGGGTTCTGAGAGGGACCAGACATGTAAGCAGATTCCTCCAATCTTTCTAAAAAATCTCTTCTGTTCTAATTTTAGTAAGTATCAGGATAAAGGTGATTTTAGTCTTTTTGATTGTTTTCTTTATTTGCAAATGTGTAGTTTCTGAAGTATTTTAATTTGCATTTGTGCTGGGGGAGTTTTCTCTCTATTGTCTATAAGCTGAAAGACCCTGTAATATTCCATTTTGATTTGCAGAGATAATTTTTACTTTTTATTTCTTTTATTAAAAGCTTTTCTTTTTTAAAGACCTGAGTGATTTTTTCCCCTTGTTAAGGCTCAAAGGAACTGAGTCTGTACTCACCAGGGAAATGGTGGAGAAGGGAGAGAGAGGAGGGGGAAAGGTGAATTTCCTCTTTGTTTTAGATTCACGGAGCTTGAATCTGTATTGCCTCTGGGTGAGGGGAGGAACATTCCTCTCTGTGTTGTGATTCAAGGAGTTTGAATCACGGTGATCTCCTAGTGTACCCAGGGCGGGAAAGATCTGGGAGGAAGAAAGGAGGGGGAAGGGAAATGGTTTATTCCCCTTTGTTGTGAGACTCGAGGAATTTGGGTCTTGGGGTCCCCAGGGAAGGTTTTTGGGGGGACCAGAGTGCCCCAAAACACTATACTCTTGGGTGGTGGCAGCTATCAGATCTAAGCTGGTAATTAAGCTTAGAGGAATTCATGTTGGTACCCCATTTTTTTGGACTCTGAGGTTCAGAGTGGGGCTAGAATACCATCACAAGCTGTCATTACATCTCCTCATGACAGCATACATATACCTTAAATAGCACAGCACAGACTCTCACCTCTCAGCTTGGGTGAATTGCAAAAGGTCATTTCTAGTGGAAAAGAGGACAGGGTGGTCTTTATTTTACTCAACTCAAATCGTTTTCCTACTTCTAATTAATATACTAACCAACTTTGGTGTTTCAGAACTCCAAAATGTTCAGGGTTTTGTTCATAAACTTGTTTGCTGCCTTCTCAAATTGCAATATTTCCCATCAGGGAAATAGGCAAAATGGAAACAGCATATATTTCATTCATTTTTATGTCCATGAGGTATCTGAAATATCAGAACAGCTGGCTGTCATGATGTGCTTTAGTTTTAATATTTAAGACAAAATGCAAACTACAAGTTAACTACAAGACTAATGTATTTTCTGTTCTTCATTTGATTTTGTATATTTTCAGTGGTGGCAGTGTCTCTTTAGATTTTAAAATACAATTTTAAGATTCTTCTCCTGATACTTTAAAAGGGGCAGGTTATACAGCAAAGGTAGTACAGTCAGAAGAGCAGCAGATACTGCTTGCAGTTCTCCAGTCCAAAGCAAGCTAAGACATGCACCACCAGGAGAACATGGGTTACCATAAGTGTAGAATTTGTGTTGTGCCTAGTCAGGACAAGACCTGTTTGCTGTGAACTGACTGATTTTCAGGGGGCTATAGAAGCTCTCTGACAAAAAAGGGAAGTCTGGTGAAGGGGACACATGATCCAGATTTTTCATACATTTAATGGTCCTTTTGGGGATATACTTCAAAGAACTTCACCACAGTAACAAAGCCGTCATCTGCCCTGTTAAAACGCTGATTCTTTTCATAATTGAATCATGCTAAGACCTTGGTCAGTCTGACAAATATTTTACACTCATGGCAAAGAACAGATATTTTCCAGGTTACCTCAGGTTGCAAAATCTGCTATACTAGTCACAGATATTGCTGAAGTTCCTTAACAAGCAGAGGGTACAAATCCCTCCATTGCGCATGCCAGCAGATTTCTTTGTTTTAAAAAGTTCCTCTTGTAAAAAATATTGAAAAATCCCAGAATTTACTTTTCAATTTTTTAAAAAATGGAAAATTCATTAGATACTGTAGGAGCTCATTGGATCCTAGAGACTGTAAGTGCTTTTAAGAAAAGCAGTATTTCACTTTCAGGCAGTCTGCTACCCTGTGCAAAACCTCTGAAATGTTTCAGCTCTGTTGCCTGCTGAAAAAGTCATTATCTTTGCAGAGTTCTGTACAGAGAAGCAAGGGGCGTGAAATGTCACTTTCTCTAGCAGTATCTACACTTTTTTGGATGCAATATGTTTCTAATAATGGTAGTAGGATACTATTAAAATAGACAAAGCATAGGAATAAAGGCTTCTCTAAAAATAAAATTAATCATCAAGAGCAGTTAGGCACCCAACTCCCACTGAGAGTCATCATATTTACACATATAAGTAGTCCCATGAGAAGCTGCAGGATTGTACCCTAATGAATTAAGGATCCTATTAGCACCTACAGGAATCCTGTGAATGGAGAATTTGAAAGATAAGGATCTCACATTAATAAAGATTAGTTTTGAACCCATGTGAAGAATACAATTGAATTTTCCCCATCTTGGCCTTTAAATCATACTGTACTTTAAGGCCTGATGATATATGCATTAACATCAGCAAATTTTCATTTTAATTATCTGAAATTTCAAACAAAAATGTACCTGAAGCAGGTGTGTAGAGCACTTATTACAAGCCTCTCTGTAGTCCTCAACATGGAAGTACAAGAGAACAGTTATAAAATAATCCCAAACAAAAAGTAACTTTGGGTAAAGTGGTACTTCTCAAAAACAACAGAGAACATAACTATTTCCATTACTACCAATTAGCTGATTATTTCCTATGGCAACTGCACTGCAAATAAATCACAAAATTATATTCAAACCTGTAAGTGGTCTGAACAGCTCTATTACAACCCATATTAAATTGATCACTGGTTTATCACTTCCTTGATTTGGCATTCCAGAAGCTATGATTACATTTTTAAACATGCAAACTATCAAAATGTAATTAAAACCACATTCCTGTAACAACTTGTAAAGCTAAATCTGGCTCCAATGTTGCGGAAATATTATAAGCATATCAAAGGGCTTCAGCTGTTCTGATCTTAAAATCATTATCAATTTCATTATATCTGCACCTAAGCATTTTCATTATTTAAAAGTAATGTCCATCTACAAGTTACCTGCTTAAGATTTGGTGATGTAACCCAAAAGTACCCCAAGCTCATGTAACCCCACCTTTCCTCCCTCGGTTACTCGGGAGCAGGCAACACTCACCAGTGTGCCTGGGTGCCTGATGTTGTTGACATTAAAGGAGATCCTGAGTATCCCAGTAGTGATGTTGGATAGGTGGGAATCCTCTAGTCACCCCTCTGCTGCAGTCCCTTTACTCCTAAAGGAATTTAAAATTGGTGTTCCTTGCACCTGGCTGGCCCCTATAAACACTCAATGGTGTGCCTGGAGAACCTCCAGGAATAAACCTATACTACTACTAATAAAATAATAATAATAATCTGTGGCATGGGTCTAACTCAAAAATACCAATTATAAATAATACACATCCAATATACTTAAATTAGAGTTGACACACCTTTACTTAACAATTTAAGAAACAAGGTATAATAGACTAAGATTAAATGTTACTACTAATTTAAATCCACATGGGGGAGTTGGATAAAATCAAATAACAAATATAGTGTACAGTAATAAATGAAACTTATTTAACTGGCATTTATACTGCCACCATTTACCTCATCCCAGAGTGTAAACTCCTCTGGATTTCTGAATCCTAGATACTCACGTAGGCACGCTTGAAGATTTGAAGCTGGAGAGAGCACACTGTTGCTTCTGTGGATCAGCTGCACAACCCCTCTGATGATTAGAACTGGCCCCACCAAATGTCAGCAGCTCTGGGTCCTGGAATGCTGTGTCTAACCCTTCCAGTCTCTCTCTCCCTAGTCCACTGAAAGAATGATTGTCAGGACTTCATATGGAGGGGCCTTCTCAGGACTGCAGGAACATTCTACAGATCCTAGTTTTTACACTGGTTTGCATCCAGACCATGTTTTTGCTTTCCTTAAAAAAGGCAAGTATATTAATATTAGTGTAGGCCCCCTTTACTAGAGGGGCCTCTGAACTTTACTGGGAGTGTTCCAGTTGGGAAGATCCTGTATGCTGCAATCTAGCCTTAGAGACTAGAACTCCCAAGATGCCTTGGGGAAAAGTCAGAGACTTTCTCTTCCAGGCAGAGCAGACAGAGAGGCGATGGACTCCATTTTGAGAAGAGGAGTGAGATTGCTGGTGTGGAGCTCTGTCCATATCAGGAGCTGCTGCTAGGAATCCAGAAGCTACTGCTGAGAGCCTGCAGAGGCTTTGATCTCGCAGGGAGCCTTAGAGGCTATTGGTGGCTCCACTGGAGCCAGACCAGAGACTATTGGTGTGCCTAGAGCTGACTGAGATGGGCTGCAGTGACGAAACTATGAGTAACCCCCACTGTTGTTTGGGAAAGTACTTGCAAGGGAAGGGGCACAGCAGAGAGACTGAGTCTGATTTTGAGGAGAGGCAGAGTGATCTTCCCATTGAACTAGGACCCAGAGCTGCACCTGTTCCATGTTTAAGAAATTGAATTCAAAGTGGGAGACCAGAACTGCACAAAGCATTCCAGATGAGGTGTATAATTGAACTAACACCTCCCTATTTCTCTGTAAATACCTTGCCTGATGCATCCTAGGATTGCATTAGCCTTTTTCACAGCTGTATCACATTGGTGGCACACAGTCATTCTGTGACCAACCAATGCACCCAGGTCTTTCTCCTTCTCCATTACTTCCAACGGATATGCCCCCTGCTTATAGCAAAAAGTCTTGTTGTTAGTCCTAAATGCATGACTTTACACTATTACATTTCAGCCCATTTCTACTACTCCAGTTTCAAGGTCATCCAGATCTTGTATGATATTCCAGTCCTCCTCCAAATTGGCAATACCTCCCAACTTTGTGTCATCTGCAAATTTCATTAGCACATTCCCACTTCTTGTGCCAATGCCATGAATGAAAATGGTAAATAAGATTGGTCCCAAGACCGATCCCTGAGGAACTCCACTACTAACCTCCCTCCCCTTTCAATATCACCTTTCAGTATCACCCAATGTAGTCCCCCCTTTAACCAGTTCCTTTCAATTCTCATATTAATCCCCAACTTCTCCAATGTAACAAATAATTTCCCATGTGGAACTATATCAAATATCTTACTGAAATCCAGATAGATTAGATCTACTGCATTTCCTTTGTCTAAAAAAATCAGTTATCTTCTCAGATCAAGTTGGTCTGGGATAATATATCTTATGTAAAACCATGTTGTATTTTATCCCCAATTACCATTTACCTCTATGTCCTTAATTACTTTCTTTTTCTAAATTTGTTCCAAGACCTTGCATACAACTGAGGTCAAAGTAATAGGCCTGTAGTTTCCCAGACCACTTCTCCTATCCCCTCTTATAAACAGGTATTATATTACCAATTTTCCAGTTGTAGGGTATGACCCTAAGTTTATATTAATTCAAAATCCCTGCTATTTCGCTTGCCATTTTGTGTGCTAGTTCCTTTAATATTCTGTGTCTTATCCCTGCCCATGAAGCACTGTACACCTTTGAGCAGAGTAGCCAATGGCTACCTCCAAAGGAAGCTATGTTGCTACATTTTAAAGTGTAACTCTCTGGGGCAGTTACTATAAGTCTGTACAGTGCATAGCATGGTGAGGCCCTGGTTGTGGCCTCTAGTATCAATGATAAATAATAAGGTGGCTGCAGAGGACCATGAAGCAGCATAAAGGGGAAAGTCATCCTTGCGGACAGTGCAGTATCTATTAACTTTTGTAGATTATATTCCCTTTCATCTGCACAGCATGCCCTTGATGGGATCGCAGCTCCACAAGCTAAACCTTAGAATTTTGTAACGGTTTTACTGTCTTCACAGAGAGTACCGTAGGATGGGAGCATCAACCTCAGTCAGTTCTAGGCACAGACAAAATCATCCCATGTTCTCCCAAAGCTTTCATAATCAAAAGAGCAAATTGTATTGAAAAATACTGAAACATTCTGAAAACACCAGAAATCAACTAGAATGTAGATAGTTATGAGTTTACTCAGTGACAGTTTACTCAATATATTACTCTTTACAGCAGTACATGCAATATTCCAGTTAGCACAATTCTGCATATAAGATATAAAAGGCCATAGTAGAGAATATGATAACACATTTGAAATAGATTACTTCTACATTCTCCGCATCACCCATTTCATGTTACCAAGCTTAGTGATTTTAACACAAGTCTCATCACATCTGTTGTTTTACATAAAGTCCCAGCTGCTGGAGCCATGTGATTATTTAAAATTAAAAGTATGTTTCTATCCTTCATGTTTGCAGAGGGAAGTTTGAAAACATGAACTTTAAATGCTTAAAAATTAAAGGACAAAAAAAATCCCCCAGAGTTTATTGGATGAGATCCTCCTCCCTGCTCCCATCCTTTTATCCTGGTAAAAAAAGAGCTGGCATGCTGTTAAGGGGCTCTAAAAACCCTGGATGGGGCCCAAGGAGGATTCCCTTACTAAGCCATCTTCCAAGGGTCCCCTGTAAGCTCTGGCATAAGGAGAGTGCCAGAGGAGTGATTGAGGGCAGGGCCACAGCACTTAGTGCTGCAAAGATTTTAGATAATGCTGCAGCCCATTGGCAGCCAGGAGACAAGATGCCCTAATTTAACCCATCTTCTGGGCTGTTAGGCTGGAGTATGTTCCATCCCTGGAAGAGACCCAGAACTGGGAGGATGCAAAAGTAACTTTAAAGCTACCAAAATCCCCACTTTTCCTAGGCTGTAAGTTCGATGAGGTACAGTACAGAATTCCATTCATTTATTTTAAAATCTCATGATTTTGTGGCGCCTCACTAATGATTTTGGAATGTTGGGGGATGGTAAAACTCTTCACTTAAAGATACATCTAAAACTGTGTCAACGCTGCGGGTGGATTTTTCATAACTGACTATGCAGTAACATGTGGAAATAAGTTGTGCCAATTACTCTGTTTTAGAAAAGAACATCACTCAGGAAGGTATATTACTGTGACATGTCCTTTCTGCATTTAAGAGAAGATTTTTAGCAAATAACACAAACATGCTCAAATCATGTTTCACACTGTTCTCAATTTAAGTAACTGTACCTTAAGCCACTTTAAAATCTTTTTGGGTAACAGTTACTTCTAAGAAAGATTCTTACATCTCCCTTTCTCATACCATGAATTAAGTCTGCAAGAAACAGAAGCAAAAACACATTTAAGAAGATGCACGTATGTAACCTAGCATAAAAATCAAGTTCCAAAACACACAAGGACTTCGATTTTGATGTAAGTAGTCCATATTTCTGTAGTTCAAAATGCAGATTCAGAGAAGAGAATACTTTAACTCTAAAGACAATGTTCTAGTTTATATTATGATGCAGGTATCAAGCATTCTTCTTAACATCCTCCCATCCCGCCTCCCCAAAATTCAAATACAAAGTCTGTTCTTGCTTTTGTCTATTACCATGCAAAGCTCATAGTGGAGATTTGACTGGAGGTATTTTATTCACTTAAGTTAATTATGAATCTTTATAGCATCTGTTTTTCAGTACATTTCTTAAATAGGTTACATTCCATAGCTGCACTAAACCTCCCTCTGCTATCTCAAGTGGACAAACAAATCTTCAATAAATATAAGAAAAATATTCTACTTATACCTGCTTAGGCAATTACTGTTCCACTTGAATGGGAACAATTTCTATAACAACTGATAAAGAACACCAAGAAATTTACCAGTTATAGCCCTGATCCTGCAATCAGCTCTGTTCAGTTGAAACCTTACATCCACATGAAGTCCCAACAAAGTAGATCATATGGATGCAAAAGTCTGCCCAGACAGACCCATTTGCAATACTGGGGCCTATGTTACCACTTTCATAAAGAGATGACATAAGACAACTCTTCAGGACAAATTCCCTGGTGCTGTAAATGTCACAGCTCCATTGACTCAAATGGAGTTTTGCAAGTCTACTTCAGCAGAGAGTTTGACCTAAGATCTTCAATAGACCAGAAACACAAAAGTAACTTTAGATTCTAATTACTAATAATAAATGGAACACTCGTCCCAGGAGATAAACATGTGGGTGCATGTCTGTGTGATGGAGGACCACTTAAGAGCAGAGACTTTAAAACAAAAACAAAAGAAATATGTTAAAGGAAATTATTAGTCATAGCAGTTTTCATCTTTTTAAATACTGAGTAAATTACAGTTACTTTACCACACTGGCAGCGATAAGGGCCAATAATAAAATATGTACCTATTTGTAAAATTAGCAATCATCTATTACAGGGGTTGGCAACCTTTCAGAAGTGGTGTGCCAAGTCTTCATTTATTCACTCTAATTTAAGGTTTTGAGTGCCAGTTATACATTTTAATGTTTTTAGAAGGTCTCTTTCTATAAGTCTATAATATATAACTAAACTATTGTTGAATGTAAAATAAATAAGTTTTTAAAATGTTTAAGAAGCTTCATTTAAAATTAAATTAAAATGCAGAGCCCCTCGGACCGGTGGCCAGGACTTGGGCAGTGTAAGTGCCACTGAAAATCAGCTCACGTGCCGCCTTCGGCACACGTGCCATAGGTTGCCTACGTCTGATCTATTAAGTCAAAAATGGCATAGCTATTAGAAAACTATGTAAACGTTTCCCATTTAAGTGATAGTGCAGTATAGAATTTATATCTTCTATGCACCAGCAGTTTTATTCATTACCATAAATTTAAGAATCCTCATTCTTTCACAGTTTCACACAAAACCACTTTATGGTACTTTCCAGTTTAATAGTTAAACATTCTTGTAGGGACTAAAAGTTATTACCACAGCTCCTGACAGGTGGCCATCAACTATCTCCATGCTTGCAACATGGGGAAAATAACTCATGACAATTGGCTCCAAAACTGCAGACCTTTACCAAAAAATGAGCTGGGTAACTACAGGTTTCTTAGTTTGACATCTGTAGTCTGCAAGGTCTTGGAAAAAAAATTAAAGGAAAAAGTAGTTAAGGACATTGAGGTCAATGGTAATTGGGACAAAATATAACATGGTTTTACAAAAGGTAGATCGTGCCAAACCAACCTGATCTCCTTCTACGAGCAGGTAACAGATTTTTTAGATAAAGGAAACACAGTGGATCTAATTTACCTCGATTTCAGTAAGGCATTTGATACAGTTCCACATGGGGAATTATTAGCTAAACTGGAGAAGATGGGGATCAGTATGAAAACTGAAAGATGGATAAGGAACTGGTTAAAGGGGAGACTACAACTGAAAAGTGAACTGTCAGGCTGGAGGGAAGTTACTAGTGGAGTTCCTTAGGGACTGGTTTTGGGACCAATCTTATTTAATCTTTTTATTACTGACCTTGGCACAAAAAGTGGGAGTGTGCTAATAAAGTTTGTGGATGACACAAAGCTGGGAGGTATTGCCAATACAGAGGAGGACTGGGATATCCTACAGGAAGATCTGGATGACCTTGTAAACTGGAGTAATAGTAAAAGGATGAAATTTAATAATGAAAAGTGCAAGTTTACACATTTAGGGATTAATAAGAATTTTTGTTATAAACTGGGGACTCATCAGTTGGAAGTAACCGAAGAGAAGGACCTCTGAGTATTGGTTGATCACAGGATGACTATGAGCCACCGATTTGATATGGTTGTGAAAAAAGCTAATGCAGTCTTGGGATGCATCAAGCGAGGTATTTCCAGTAGAGATAAGGAGGTATTAGTACCGTTATACAAGGCACTGGTGAGACCTCATCTGGAATACTGTGTGCAGTTCTGGTCTCCCATGTTTAAGAAGGATGAATTCAAACTGGAACAGGTACAGAGAAGGGCTACTAGGATGATTGGAGGAATGGAAAACTGTCTTATGAAGGAACTCAAGAGCTTGGCTTGTTTAGCCTAACCAAAAGAAGACTGAGGGGAGATATGATTGCTCTTTATAAATATATCAGAGGGATAAATATCAGGGAGGGAGAGGAATTATTTTAAGCTTCTAGTACCAATGTGGACACAAGAACAAATGGATATAAACTGGATCTAGGAAGTTTAGACTTGAAAATTAGATGAAGGTTTCTAACCATTAGAGGAGTGAAGTTCTGGAACAGCCTTCTAAGGGGAGCAGTGGGGTCAAAAGACATATCTGGCTTCAAGGAAACTAAGCTTGATAAGTTTATGGAGGGGATGATATGATGGGATAGCCTAATTTTGGCAATTAATTGATCTTTGACTATTAGCAGTAAATATGCCCAATGGCCTGTGATGGGATGTTAGATGGGGTGGGATCTGAGTTGCTACAAAGAATTCTTTCCTGGGTGTCTGGCTAGTGAGTCTTGCCCACATGCTCAGGGTTTAACTGATCGCCATATTTGGGGTCAGGAAGGAATCTTCCTCCAAGACAGATTGGCAGAGGCCTGGGAGTTTTTCACCTTCCTCTGCAGTGTGGGGCACTGGTCACTTGCTGGAGGATTCTGTGCACCCTGAAGTCTTTAAACCGTGATTTGAGGACTTCAATAGCTCAGACATAGGTTAGAAGTTTATTACAGGAGTGGGTGGGTGAGATTCTGTGGCCTGTGTTGTGCAGGAGGTCAGACTACACGATCATCATGGACCTTTCTGACCTTAAAGTCTATGAATCTAAGTGGGCTGTAAAGTAATTTCACTATATTAGAAAGGCCAGATATTTTTGAGTAACTTTAACATACCAAACAGTCAATAGAAATACCTACAGGCCAGTACATTACACAGTGACCAAAATGTGAAAAGTTCTCATAGTCCTGGTGGGTAGAAAAACTCAATATTGATCCAAAAAAGGTTAACAAAATTAAAATTTTTATAAATATAGGTTATTACAATCTTGACCCTGTCTTTACTGTATTTTAAGAGACACAGTTATTTTCAAATATGGAAATTATGATCACTCACACCCCTAAACTGGCAATGAGAGAAAGGGATTAAGATTTGACCTACCATGTCATGCTTCTCTAGCCTATACATTTTAGTAATTTGCGGGATAAAATTATGTCACTCCACACCCCTCTTTCCTCCACAGCTCCATGTGCTGTGTAACAGATTTTGATACAAGTGATGTAGGCACCAGGTTCAAGTCTCTACGTATCCCTCATTAGTGTTTCAACCACAAGGCTATAGAGTCAGCCTCTCTCTCTCCAATGACAATTGAATTATTTATACCAAGTGGATCAAGCTTGAAGAGGAGACACTGAGAAAGCAGCATCTCAAGACAACCAACAGCCCACTGGTTGGGGTCCTTACCTGGGAGGTTGGAAAACCAGGTTAAGATTCCTGCACTTCCTCAGTCACAGGCTGAGAGAGACCCATTCCAGAGTAGCCTCATTCAGAGCAGGGATTTGAACCTTAGTCTTCCACATTCCAGATGAATGCCCTGACCACACTGGCTATTCTGGGGACTGTCTTGACCAAACATTTCATCCTGACCCTGAGAAACCTTTCCTGATGAAAGTTTTGTCTAAACTAGCACATTCCTGTAAAGAGATTGGTTTTTACAAATCAATATTTTCTGAGGGAAAAAACTTTAATCAGAAATTACTGCCCAGCTGCAATCCAAACATCTAATTCCACTACAGGCAACAACAACGAAGTACACTAACTGGATGTTTCCACTAAACTAGTCAGTGGTGACAAACTTAAGCATTTTGACTTTTATAATGCCCTCATTAGGTCGAACAGTTAAGCAAGACTGAGAATGGGAAGAGTTCATAGTTCTCTCAGAGCTATTGTTTCAAGCTGTCTATAGACTCATGCACATACACTGCATCAGTTTACATTTTGGAGGTTGCCTTTGCAGCCATAAGGGAGTCTTAACTTTCTTTTAAAATTAAAATTAACATTCAGGAACAAAACTGCATGTCACATTTTAAAAAGAAGCGAACATATGCAGCAATTTATATAGTTACAAAAAAAATCACATTATACACAGGAGCCTGGCACTTTCAACGAAAGCTTTGTTTTCTCTCACTTTCTAACCTTCCAAGAAATTATTTTGTGACTAAAGTTCTCCATGGTTGGCTTTCACTTGGGAGTAATTTTTTCCCTACAAAGATCTTCACAGTGTTTTATTAAGTTCTCAGCATGGGAGAAGAGAGACTTGCACCTGTTAACAGGTTTAAGTACATTTTTGTGCTAGGATGATATTTTTAAAATTTAAAATTCAGCACTTCCATGAGCCCTAAAGAGAGACAAATAGTTTTGTCATGTCTGAAAGAACTTGGTTTTGAAATAACAAAAGTAATGGATGTTAAAAATAGCATATTTAGCAAGAACATTAAATTTGCTTCTTTAACTTCAGAAAGACACCTCAGGGTGTCATCTTTGGAACATCTGCAAGTAAGAATATTACGCAGACCGTGCTTGTGTGCGTTTGATTTTGTGATCATTCCTACAACTACAAGGGATTCTATTAGGCTTTACAATCAGACTGTGGAGATCCTATCCCCGTTGCAGCATTTGTACACTATGTTTATATGCTAGTATCCTTAAAACAGCAGAGATCTATTCAGGTGGACCACAGGTCACCAGCACAATGGTTTATATAATTTTAATGCAATTGGCATAACAAACTCAAATAATTGTGGAAAAGGGCCAATATCGGCATTGGATTTACACTCTTTGTAATGGCATTGATTTATTTCTCTCTGGATTTTTAGTGCAGTGGCAGTAAGTTAGTACAGAATTTCACCTTGATGCAAAGGGGGAAAACAAAAAATTATAGAAGTGTTACACTTATGGATGGTGATTGGTTGTTTGAAAGTAGGTGACCTAACTTGTTTGAATATGCTTGATCTCATCTGATTTTAATTGCTAAGCAGACCTAGTCTTACTTGGAAAATAGCCCCTTTAGAATAGCAAGGGGCAATTTCTGGTGTGAAACCCAGTCCATCATCAGTGAAGGAGAATTTGACTTCTAGTATTCTAGTCTGACTGTGGTTCTAATAACAGTATCTAATCTTAATTATTTTGCATGTTTTTAAATAAAAGATCTTAAATGCTTAGGCCCAACATTTCCTTTGGTGGTAAATACCCATCAAGGGTCAAGACATTCCTTCTCACATTTCTTGCAGTACATTCTGCTGGGGTGGACCGTATTCAAACCCTGCAAAGCAGTCAGGATTAAAAGCCACTCAACTTCCTGAAGTCCTTGAGGAAATTCCCTGGATCTCGAGTGGTATCTAAGGGTATGTCTAGACACCAGTCACTGGGTGTGGCTACAGCTCAAGGTAACATTCCCAAACTAGCTTTACTCTAGATAGCTCAGGTCCCAGAACAGTGAAACTGTGGCAGCATGAGCTTCAGCACAGGTTAGCCCCACAAGTAATCTCCCAAGGTTCTGGACATATTTGTATAGCTAACACTGAAGCTCATGTTGCCGCAGCTTCACTCCTATGGGACCCAAGCTAGCGATATTAAAAGTAGCTCGGGTATGTCAGTTCAAGTAATAATCACACCCAGCGATGACAGTTAGACATATCCTGAGTGATTGAACTGAATGGTCTCTCTACCAGGGCTTTCTCACCCAGTTTCCCCATCTCTCCCCTACATATATTCCTAGGTGATTCTTCTAACAACTCCAGAAAACGTCCAGTGGTTTTATCTGGCCAGGTAATAAGCCTTGATTAAGAGAACTGCAGTATTAGATCCTAAGACCAGAGTGGTTTTGTGTTTCCTAGTTTTAAATAGTACTTCCAGGTGTATGTAATTTGCTCTTTAGCTCAGTAGGTATGACATACCTGAAGAGGCACTATAAACAGAAACAGAGCATGCATTGAAGTACCCAGGTATGGCCACAATTCCAAGAAACACTCCCTGTCTGACAGTAGATTCCTATATATTATATACCTTATGTGACAACTATATACTTATTAGGACACTAAAATGAAATTGCAAAGGAGTTACAAATATAAAGGTATAGATACGAAACCTACATATCATTGTATAAATGTTATTATAAAGTAATTGTTCAGATGTTTAAGTCTATTCTGTCAAATTGCAGAAGCACATTCACACTAGAAAGAAAAATAATTTGTATATTAATGTGCCTCAAATACATATTACCATACTGCAAAATTATGCACTATTTGTTTCCATATTTGATCCCAATCCTGTGAAGAAAAATTTAAAAATCCATCAAACAAGAGCATAAAGCATTTTCTGGACTTAGCACAAAGTCGGGATAGAATGGATTGTATACAAGTCAGAATTTGGCATCAGTCTGATATTAATTACTCCTATGGGCTGGTGTGATGGGGCACTTGCCCCCACACTGTCTTGTTAGGGGTTAATAGAGCCTAGAGCAGTGGTACGAAAGGCGGCCAATAGGATATGAGCTGCGAGGAGCAGCCAATCAGGCCCATATAAGAAGAGCTGCAGGGCAGAGCAAGTTCAGTACTTGCATGGAGTTAGAGGAGGGAAGATCAGGCTCCTAGCAGAAGGAAGGAGCACCAGCACCCTGGACAGATCAGTGCTGCTAGCAGTGACCTGGGGGGCTAAAGACGGCTTCTGGTGGGCTGCAGGGATTCACAGGCTGGGGCCCTGATGAAAGGGAAAAGAGGGTGCTGGGACCATGGGGAAATGACCCAGAGAAATGAACTGAGGAGTCGGAGGGGACGCAGTAAGTGGTGGCCATCTACAGAGTCCCTGGGCTGGGACCCAGAGTAGTGGGCAGTCCTGGGTCTCCACCTACCCCTTGCCACTGAGGAAGTGATCAGACATTTGGTTGCAGTTGCCACTGAGGGAAGTGTCTGGACAGTGGACTGCGGTTCCCCTAGAAGGCAGGGAGAACAGAGCGGGACACGGCCAGATGACTGTGTCCTGAAGAGGATGCTGTGGTCCTTAGAATAACACAGGTCCAGGAGCAGAAGCGATGGTGGCAAGACACCACCAGAAGAGGGCGCTTTGGCTAGCAAAGCTAATTCCCAGGACAGCCAGCAGGAGGCACCACAGTGATGAGTGAACGCCATCACAGCTGGCTACTGAGAAGTGCTGAAAAAACACCCACCTAAAGACAGTGGTACTTAGTGCTCAGCAACAGGCCATAAATTCTGGAAAAGCTGAATTTCAGCAAAACATTTTGTAGTAAGTTGCTATACACAGAGACTAAGGCAGAAGTGATTACTAAGGGACAGCATCCAATCATTTAATCTGTACATGAATGAGATCAAGTAAGGAAAAGAATGGGTATTCTGATGCTATGGTCACTAATAGAGCACTACAGGTAAAAGTTCAGAGTACGTGAATTAAAAAAAACCCTAAAGTTGAACACAATGGGCCAGATCCACAGATGCAGCCAGGTGCAAAAGCACTTTGCACTGCCCTGATCCTGGTGCTGCTCTGTATAGGCATTTTCCCTGTGATGTTAAAGCATCATAAGGGCTACCCTAATTTATGTGAGAGTGTTACAGCCACAAGGGGCAAAAATGCAGCCCAGGATTGATGTGGCATAGAGTTGTCCCAGCTTTCTCCAGAATTCCTACTGTACCACTGTAGGGTCACTGACAATGGGACCCTGGCTTGGGCCAGTTAAAATGGGTTTAATGGACAAATCACTTCAGTGCTACACACTACACATGTAGATCCAACCCAGTGAGTTTAACCAGATGACATGTTACAGATGCAGATAATGGCCTTCCTGGAACTGTTACCGTAAATGACAATGTTACTGAACTACCAAGAGCTAGGCATTAATAATAATAATAATCTTCTTCTCAAATAAGTTTGGTGTGGGAGAAATCTGTAAGTCTATTGTCTCTTGCATGCTGTAGAGCTCATTCTTCTAACTACAATTTTGCTTGGGCATAAAAATAAAATTGTATTATGTATACAAAGAAAAGCTAAAATAAATAGTAAGTTACAGTATATTACACATTTGCCTGGTAAATACTTTCTAAATACATCAGCCTTGTAAGAAAAGAAAAAAGCTCTACAAAATTTATACACTTTATGATATTTAATAAAGTAATAGTAAACAAATGTTGTAGAGACATCAGCAGCATCTTTTGAAGTGCATACATTTGCTGCAACACTTTACACAAAATGATAATCTGAAATTGAGTCAGCATTTGAAAATTCCAACAGATCCACTACTGCCTATGACATTAGTTTTTCATATTCTGTTCTAAAATATGTTTAAAGTAATGGCTTCTTTATTTTTAGAAGCAAGACCAATCACTAAAATACTCCATACTCCATACTGGATATTCTAGAACAAAGGAATATGAATAAACATGAAAGCCAACAAACAAGATCACTGGTAAGATATTCATCATGAGAAGTGATCCTTTTTTTTTTTCTGATATCTAAAATGAGTTAACTGCTTTGTAAAGGGAAAGTTAATATACTCTGCATGCGTCTGACGAAGTGGGTATTCACCCACGAAAGCTCATGCTCCAAAATGTCTGTTAGTCTATAAGGTGCCACAGGATTCTTTGCTGCTTTCATATACTCTGAAAAACAAGAGCCATCAGCTTCTGATGCATATAACCATCTTCTGTGTATTACAGTTGTTTACAATCTCTATTGATATCACCAAAAGAGGCAAGGTTTGCAAGAAATGTTGTAGAGTTGGAATTTTTCTTTCAATCTCAAAAGGCCCAGTTCCAGCTGTACCTCCAGATCTGTATATAGCGTAACATGAAGGACTTAAATGCACTAACCTTACTCACGCTAAATAGCACCCTACATTATGAATATACCCCCTGAGACTCCTCCTAGGCCTATCTCATGGTTTAAGGTAGTCCTCAATGTGAATAAATAGCACAAATCTAGTTCTAACATAGTCTGTTATCCTGGAGAAAAGTGCTCACATTATCCAAGTTGAGAATTGTGCCTTTTCATTACCTTGATCTGAAAAAAAAAAAAAAAATGCAACTTGTGCTCTCAAAAGATTTTGGGCTAGATTGTGCATCAGCGATCTGCCCTGAGTAGGCAGTTGTGAGTAAGCAGCTCTGTGAGTCAGTCTACCCACTTCTCAGGGGAGGTAGTGAACTGCACTGGGTCTATAACCAGCACAATGTATGTCTGCAAATTTTATTGTGAGTCTCATAAATGCCTGGGGCTCTTCTTAAAGCTGCTGCTCCTAGAATGATGGGATGAAATGAGAATCTAGCGCTTGTGGTTGCAAAGAAAGGCTTGAAGATGTGAACCCTAAAGGCTCAAGAATCAGAAGGCACATGAGTCGCCTACACATTTTATTTTTAAAAAAAACATGATTTTTGAATGTTTGGGATTGGCACAACTGTTGAGTGTATTGGGTGTGAATGGAGCCTTGACTCCACCCCTCTTGCCCTCTCCCATCCACCCACACAGGGAGGGATGCAGAAGATCTGAGGAGACTGTTTCTTCTGCACTGTGAGTAGCAATACAGATAGTCTGCACGAGGTAGTACTACTAAGAAATAATATCTAGTTCTTATATCGCACGTTCCATAAATAGATTTATGGCACTTCGTAATTTTTAGTACAGTAAGTGGCTCCCAGCCACAATCTGACCTTTTGTTATAAGAAAATATGCATCTTGTTCTACTGCTATTTGTTCCTTTTATGTCAGATTTCAGAACCTGAGGTGCTAGGGTAAACCTGTAAACATTTATTAATTAGTATATTTTTAAAGTTAATGGAACTATTCATAGTAGTAAGTATTACTCTAAGTAGAAGGTGTTGCATGATCAGGCCTTTTATTTGCATTTAAACAGGAACTGGGAAAATCAAGAAGATTCATAGTAATTGCTTAAACTTCTTAATCAATGCGTGTTCCCTCAGAACACAATGTATTGTCTCAGTGTTATACCAACAAGCTGATATCAGTTCATCAAATTAACTGTAAGCTTCTTGTATACAAATTTGTTCTAATATTGTATTTGTAAAATGAGTTATACATCATCTATATAATCAGCTCTTTAAACTGAAACTTGCCAGATAGCTACTTGATAATACTATCTTCATTTAGGTGAGGAATTAGGCTGTTTAAATTGGCAATTGCTACTGCACATGCTGTTTATGGTCAGGTGTTCCTGCAAGTAATAGTGTCTCCAGAGCTAGGGATGAAAGAATGGGAAATAAGCAGCTAATTTCTTCAATTACTGGAAAAAAGAATCATGAAAAGATTGATAATCTAGTGACAAGTGTATTTGAATAATAACTTAGAAACTCACTATTCTCTTTTTGATCACTTTAAATTTTGTTCTATGGGAGTTTCAGAACTTGCTTGATATTAGCTTTTGAACCATTTCAACACTTTCCAAATATGTATTATAGTACTTTCACTGTGCTAGAGTGAAATATGTGCATGGCTATTTTTTTTTTACATTATGGTTGAGATTAATTATTTTTAAATAGAGAATTTAGCCACACAACAGCTATTAACTGCAACTCTGGAAAAGTGTGTTGGATAATTCCAAAAACTTTAGGAGCAAAAACAATTCTGATAAATACACTGCAGCTGATGCAATAATTTCTAGGAACTCTGTGCTCCTAAATCAGCTACGTGAGCTTTGCAAGCTATGAATTTGGCTACCAATATAGCAAGGTTTTTAAGTAACTTTGTCCCACTGACTAATAGGACTAATCATGTGCTTAAAGTTATACACATGCTTAAGTACTAGAGGTGAACTGGGTGGCAGCAGTAACAAGAAGCTCTACCACTGTGCTCAGATTATTTGTTGTTTTTCTGTATTTTGTTTTTGTCTCTAGTCTTTTGTCTCTAGCTTTACTGAAGGTGCTGGAGGCATAGCAGGTTCTTCCCTTGCTGACTGACAAACTAGCTAGGAAAGAATTGTATGGCCTAAAACTGATGTCTTTTTGAGCTCCAGAATGTAATTTGCCAGGCAGAAGAGTTGGAATCTGTAGTTAAAGATTTTCACCCAAGGAGAAGGAAAAGCAGGGAGCTACCACTGCTGGAAGTGGTGAAGCCTCCAACCTGACAGAAGTCAGACTGGGCAGGACACTGCCCTCAGCTGCATGCAACAGAGAGAGTATGAAAGGCCAATAGTTGGGAAAGTACTAGTGATGTCTAAGAAGTGGAACGCTCCTACCCATGGAGTTGGTTCTTTCTCTCAGCCTTTCAGAGAACATTTGGTTTGAGTAGACTTAAAATCATAGGCTTGCATCATTCTCTTCGTCCTCTACCGTCTCCATCTGTAAGCCCTGCCAAGGGAGCACTGATCATCCACAGCAGCACCCTCTGCTCCAGGGCCGCAACCGTAATCATGGCCTAGTGAAGATGGTAGGCTCCAGGAGCAGAGGGTGGGGTGAAGAGGGAGCAAACCCCCACAGACGCCCTGCAGTCAGGCCAAACCAGGCTCAGTCCCGAGAGAAAGGAGCTGATGCTGCAGGGTGCGTGCAAAGTGGACTCACTCACCCAGGCCCTACCCCAGGTCCTCCACTCTGCACTGAGCCTGTGACCCGTTTACAATTTTCCTGCGACTCACTGTATGAAAACTATTAGACTACTGCACTCTGTTTTAAAAGCTGTCACTGGCTTCTGCACTCAGTTGTATGTGTGTGTTCAATTACAGCATTTCTTTCTCAAAAGACAACATGAACTTTGAGTACAAGTTTCAGTTGCAGGCAGGCAGGTGAATGCTGCAAGCAAGCAGTATTTCAGGAAAACCATTTATAATTATCTTTCCCTATTGGCAACACTGGAACATACAATTCCTTTTATAGCATTACATCTCATAACGGAGAAAAACAATATCAGCAGGAAGAGTCAAAACAAAAAAGGAAAATAAACACAAAGATGAATTGTCACACACATAGGATGTCACTCAGTCGCTTTGAGTAGCACATATTTATTCAGTCCTTACTCTAGCAAAACTCCACCAATGTCAATTAAAGTTTTGACTGACCAAAAAATGATTAAGGACATCAGGATCTGGCCTATTTTATTTTAAAGTCAGCTAAACAGTCAAAGCCCAAGAGTTGTACTGATCTTAGGAAACAAACAACAATCCATATTGGTACCAGCATTCAATAAAAGGAAACACTACAGCTGTAGATGAGCATTTTTTAGGTTGCTGTTGGTGGATATTTATCCCTGATTAAAATGAATTAGACCATCTGAGTATACTCAGTCTCTGCTGGAAAAATATTGCTCTTCAAAGCATGAGCAATGATGTTCATGTCTGATTAGTACACAAATACCTGCAGTGGGTCATAGTAATATCAAAAGGAACAAACCAAGCAGAAAGAGTGAGTATTAAAATAGTACCAGTCCTGTTGTGTTGAAGATTTAACCATATATATTGCTAATTTCTGTACTTCATGGACATAACACCACAGATACAGGAAAAATCCGTTCTCAACATTATTTCAAAGCAATGTTGATTGTATTTGACAGATATTATAGACATGTTGAGAACCATCTTACATTTTCATTTCTTCCCAGAAGAAAAATAAGATTTATTTATATATTCCCAAATTAGATTACAACCATGTCAAACAAAGTGTGTGTTTTGAGTCCCCCTTATGCATTTTTTCTTGATTCCCTCTGACTCATTTTGGAACAGTTACATCATTATCTAAAGCTGATTGCAAACTCAGTACAAATCTATTAATCATATTACATTTTTGCACTGTGGGGCCCCGTGCTGTCTTATGATGTGTTTTTCATTAAACATTCCATGATATTTTAAGCTTCGTGATATTTAAATATTTAATCTGAAAACAAAAATTAAAAAAAATAAACTTTGTGTAGCTTTAGTCTTCTGGACTTTTGGTATATTGAACAACCCGAACTGAAATGCTATTAGCAATATACCGAGTTTCATAACTGCCGGTGTGTTGAAGCAATAAAAAGTGATTTCTTTGTTTTAGACAAATACACCCTGGAATCCAAAGTCTCACTCAAGGAGGGTGCAGTCTAGTGATAAAAACAAAGGAATGGAAGATTTTGTTACATAGGTGCACTTTTAAGTTATTACTTTTGAAGCTATTTTTTGGCAGAAGCCAAAAGCAATTTCATCACCTTCTGTACATACCCAGGATTGTTTGTCACACACTCTGTCCATGTTCACAGTGACTCAACGCCTTTGGTTAAATCACAGCCTTTCCTTTCTGTTTTGCAAAACTGTTCAAAGACTTCAGAACCTTTTGGGCTAGATGATCAGACCCATTTTGCCACTGAGCAGCACAAAGGTTGCAGAAACCTCTGGCAAGTTCCTTCTTGGGGATACGCCCCTGGAAGAAGGCGTTTCCAGAGGAAAGAGTCAACAGAACAGGCTCTTATGCATTCCTCGTTATTGCCACTGGGGCAGTGATGTGCCAGGGCAGGCAGGGGAGTGTCCAGAATACAATGTACTACAGCAATACCCAGATGGTATGTAGTCCCTAGGGCCAAGATTCACAAAGAGACTTAGGTGTCAACCCCAGATTTAGGCACCTATGTCCCAATTTTAGGCTACACAATACCCTCACTTGGCTGCTGCCTAAATCTGTAGGCACTTAAACTCAGCATATAAATTATGAGTGTCAAAGTTCTCTAGGTGCCCACGTTTGTGCCTCTAAGCATGGCACTGCAGCCTCACTTTAAGCGTCCGCACACCTATCTCCCACCTAAGCCCCAGTACAACCCACAACCCAGGGGATGGCAGAAAAAGGAGAACCTATCTCACCCGCAGACCCTTGCCTACTGCATCACGTCCCATTCAAAATCTGGCTGGGAGATGTGGTGATCCCACCTTATAACTTTTAACCCAGTAGTTACTGCACTCACCTGGGATGTAGGAGACTCAGGTTCAATCCCTCCTTAGATGGAGAAGAAAGGATTTCAACAGGGGGCTCCCACCTCTCAAGGGTTTGGGCTCTCATCACTAAACCATAGGACAGTCTGGTGGGTGAGAGCATGGGGTCCCTTCATCTCTCCTGCTGAAGCTGTTCTCCTTTGGATAACTACTTATGGAGCCATTGGGCCAGACTGACAAAACTATAGCCTACTGGTTAGGGCACCCACCTGTATGGAGGCAGACCTAAAGTCCAGTCTCCCTATTCCAGTAACTCAATTATTGAAAGTGGAACAGTTTCAACAGGAGAGTGAGGGAGCCCCATCTCAATATATTCAGTAGCTCTGTGGTTAGAGCACCCTCCTGAGAGATGGGAGGCCTCTATTCAAATTCTCTCCCCACAAGGCAGAGGAGGCAATTGCACCCAGGTGTTCCACATACCAGGCCAGTGTTCTAATCACTGTGCTAAAGGTTGAGCATCAGCACCATCTTCTCCTCCTCTGCTTGTTTTGTGTGAATCATAGATTATTAGAGCTGGAAGGAATCTCAAGAGATCATCTAGTCCAACCCCCTGCTCAAAGCAGGGCCAATCCCCAAATGGTGCCCTCAGGGGCTGAACTCACAACCCTGGGGATAGCAGGCTAATGCTCAAACCACAGAGCTATCCCTCCCCTATCCCACTGAGCTAACTCCTAACTCATTCTCACAAGAGCTGACTTAGGCATCTAAACCACCTGACTCCAAAAGAGGGGTTTCCCATTGGAGATGCGAACAAAAGGGGTGCATGCTGGCTTTTAACAGAATCATAGAATATCAGGGTTGGAAGGGACCTCAGGAAGTCATCTAGGCCAATCCCCTGCTCAAAGCAGGACTAATCCCCAACTAAATCATTGCAGCCAGGACTTTGTCAAACCTGACGGTCAGAGTTCCTTCCCCACTCTGAACTCTAGGGTACAGATGTGGGAAACTGCATGAAAGCCCCTAAGCTTATTTCTACCAGCTTAAGTTAAGACCTGGTACGCTGCCTCCACCAAGTGATTTAACAAGAAACAGGGAAAGGACCACTTGGAGTTCCTCTTCCCCCAAAATATGCCCCCAAGCCCTTACACCCCCTTTCCTGAGGAGGCTTGAGAATAATATCCTAACCAATTGGTTACAAAGTGATCAAACACCCAACCCCGGGGTCTTTGGACAATGGAAAAATCAGTCAGGTTCTTAAAAGAAGTATTTTATTAAAAAGAAAATGTAAAAATCATCTCTGTAAAATCAGGATGGAAAATAACTTTACAGGGTAATCAGATTCAAAGAGCCCACAGGAACCCCCTCTAGCCTTAGTTTCAAAGTTACAATGAAACAGGGATAAACTTCCCTCTAGCAATGGTAAAATTCACAAGTTGAGAAAACAAAGATAAACTAAAATGCCTGCCTGGCTGTTACTTACAAGTTTGAAATATGAGAAACTTGCTCAGAAAGATTTGGAGAACATTGGTTGATGTCCAATCCCTCTTAGTCCCAAGAGAGAACACCACCAAACAAAGAGCACACACAAAACTCTTCTCCCCAAACCCTGCAAAGATTTGATAGTATCTTGTCCCCTTATTGGTCCTTTGGGTCAGGTGTCAGCCAGGTTACCTGAGCTTCTTAACCCTTTACAGGTAAAAGGATTTTGGTGTCTCTGGCCAGGAGGGATTTTATAGTATTGTCTACAGAAGGGTTGTTACCCTTTCCTTTACAGTTATGACACTGACCTTAAAAACCTTTAAGGTTTTCCTTTCCAATCTGAGCCTGTGTCCCCATTCATTGTATAGGAAACCCAAGCACTTAACTTGGGCTTTGCTGATCCCACTATTCCTGTGATTTCCTAGGCACCTAAAAATTAGGTGTTGCAACACTCTGCACTGCTGGGTCATGATTGTGGAACGCATCTCTAAAGAAACTCTAGATTGCAAGTGAAATAGGAGTATAAAACAGCAAAAATAAATTCACTTCAGAATTCTATAATAGTGTTGGGGATTACATCCCTTAAACATGCATAAAACATACAGCAAAAATATGGAGACCGATAAAAATCCTACGAGAAAATATTTAGGGAGTCCTAAAAATACAAAATAGCGATTATTGAAAAAAATATATATTGTATACATCCACATTCTTTTGATTTAATGGACACTTTTCTTATGGGCTATAATAGACATTCCCAGGCTTAACTGAAAAATAAAAAGCAATAGTATTAATTAAAAATAATTGCAATACAGCTCATTTGAAATTAGCACCCATTACAATTACGCATAGGGGGTCATTTAAACTAGCTGGTATAGACGCCAAGAAAAAAAATGAAATTAAAAAGATTGTTTGTCGAAAAACACAAACTGTCAACTGATCCAACTGAACTCTTAACTCTAAATGTCACTCTTTCAAATCCTCAACCTTATGCTTTTGTTTCAATCACTCATTTCTCCCTTGTTATTAATTCTAGCCTCTTTTAAACCTGGATTTTGCTGACTTTTTTACCTTGGGCCTATGTATTATAAAACACATCTCCTGTGAACAAAGGTTACTAAATATCCACATGCTGGACCATAATTCTAACAATCTGAGCAATGGGCAACCAAGTCACCAAACACTTAGGCCTAGTCTACACTACAGAGTTAAATTGGCGTTAAGGTCCACCTTCCCGGGAGGCATAGCGCATAGGTCAGTGTATTTAGAGTGATGCAGTGTCTGTAGACACTTTTACTTACATCATCTGTTGGCTATCAGCCCCATGTGAGGCTCAAGGCAGGAGCTCCCCACCCTGGGGCCCACCAGCCTGGGGCTCCTTTTCACAGCAGGAAGCCTGCCAGTTTTACACCTGTTATTATTTCACATTTCCGCTCCAGCTGTCAGCCCCAGGGCTGGGGGCTTCAGCTATGAGCCCTGTGTGGCCATCAATGACCCACAATTTCCCACATCAGTCGGTGCAAGCAGAAGGAGGGCAGTGTGGACACCAATGGCTAATTTAATTGCTGTTGATGTGTAGCCAAGCCTTTAGTCACACAAGTAGTCTCACTGAAGTAAAATGACTCTAGTACTACAGAGACAAGGCGAGTGAGGTAATATGTTTTATTGGACCAGCTTCTGTTGGTGAGAGATAAGCTTTTGATCCACACACAGCTCTTCAGGTCTGGGAAAGATAGTGCATATGTCACAGCTACATGGAAGGTGGGGTAGATTTTTTAGCATAAGTAGCTAGCATATGTTTCAAGAGACTGTGTGAGGTAGAGCAGACCATTAATATCTCCGCAGTTTTAGGACATAGGGGGGTTAGTGGGTTATTGATTGCTGTAATAAGGCATAAATCTAGTATCTCTATTCAGTCCATGATTTTTACTGTCAAAAAGAGTTTTGAATTTAAGCTCCCAGGCTTGTCTTTTGAAGGTGTTGTGCAGGTTTCTGTTGAGGATGAGGAGAGAGGTCAGACACAGAGTGATAACTTTGTGAAAAGGGCAGATGTGGTGTTTTTGTCTTTAATCATTTTCTTGCATGAGTTCATTTAAGTGCATAGTGATTGTCTAGTTTCACCCACATAATTGTTATTGGGGCATTTAGTGCACCGGTTGAGGTACACCACATGTTGTGATAGGCATATGTAGGATCTGGAAAGGTGTATTGTGGGTGGTGTTGATCATTGTAGCAGAGGACATATATCTGCAGATTTTGCATCCTTTCTTCTGGCAGGGTCTGGTGCCACTTTGAGTTGGTGTCTCCTGGTCTGTGGGGACCTTACTTCTGATGATGAGCTTGGAGTGTTTGGGGAATTATTTGAAGTCCAGATATGGGGGTTCAGGAAAGATTTCTGTCAGGATGGGGTCCCCATTAATTATGGGTTATAGTTGTTGATGATATCCTGCACTGGTTCCAGTGTGGGGTGATAGGTGACAATTAGGGCTGTGCAGTCAGAAGGGGTTTCAGTTCTATATTGAAACAGGTTCTCTTGAGGTATTTGGGCAGCCCATTTCATGACGCAATCTACTTCTCCGGTGGGTCCTTGTTTGATGAAGGCAGTTTTAAGTAAGTTACAGTGTATATCCTACAAACATTTAAGGAAATGATTAACTGCTCACCTCAATATTTCTATCAGCATATGCACAAGCATTTGCAGTATCAGGGCCAATGGGTTTATTTGGGTAAGTCAGGGTTACTCACGTGAGCATGAGTTTGCAGGCACAGTCTCCTAGTACACCATCTAGGCCCTGTTCCTGTGCAGGACTGACTGTTTCCCAAGAGCCCTCAATTCTCATTAAAATAAAGTGAGAGATATGGGTCCCAATCTCAGGACTGTGCCCCTTGAAAGCAAGAACTTTCTGTCCTCTTTGTTCTGTAGAGCACCAAGCACACCATCAGTGTTCAAACAATAAAATAAAGAATATAAATTCATTATGTGGGATCTTGTGGGCAAAGAAATATTTCTCTGTAGAAGACAGAAGCAATATAATGTAAACTGAACAGTTCTCAAGTGCCTTAAATTGCTTGATATCTAAGAATATTTTCCCCAACCCCCAGAACAACCTGCCAATCCTCTGTTTATAGCCAATGACCACAAGGCTGGGGTTATCCTTCCAGGAGAATCCAGCTATTAAAGGTGTTATTAAAAACTCCCATGTTGCTGTTTTACAAATTATTACTGCTGTCCCTTTCTCTGGGTTCCCATATCTCTGACTCTGGAGAGGTGGAGACAGGGCTGCTTTGAAGATAGCATTCAGCTCTTTTCCTGGATGCCATAAAGCATGATATAAATGCTAATAGAGAACTTTTATTCTGCATTTTGCTTTATTCCCCTTGGTAAGAGCGCTCTGTATCATTGGGACCTGGCCACATATTTTAATTGGTTCCAATCATGCAACTTCATACAGACCTTTTGAATTCTTATCAGTCAGTCAGTCTTGGGCCAAATCATGCCCACTGCCTCCACAGATGTAGGAGACAGAAGCACAGTGGATCTCATCAGGAGGGCATAAGGAATAGGGGAGTGGCATACCTGAATCTTAATTTTCCTTTCCTGATGACCCCATAGGTTTGAAGAACTATGCTACAGGAGGAAGTATATAATAGGATTATAAAATAATTATTAAAAGGAGAACAGTAGAAAACAATAATTAATCATCTGCCAAATCTCCATAGGATCTCTCTAGACAGGAGATAATTAGTTACATAGTCTCCAACTTTTCTGGAAGGCTCTCCCATTTGTTATGTCTACCCAACTCTATAGACTATGGCCAAATTTGGCCCTAGTGAGCACAGCAGTGGCAAGCAGAGATCCTGCTAGTTAGGGCAGGATTCTGCAGGGATGGCTAGAACAAAAACGAAAACACATGCAAATCACCAGACCTCTTGATAGCACCATACAGAGTAGTCAGATAAATCACAGGTCAAAATCTGTGGAGACTTGGTGCCCATACAAGCTTGCAGCTAGGCCCACCTCCTACTGCACAGCTTTGAAACACAGACAGATCCTGCCCCACTGGAACGAATGAGGTGCCTTACTGATGTTCTCCTTGCCTCCCCAGAATGAGCCCTGGGTCTATCAATCAGAATGCATGCCAATAAATAAGCATGCTGTTTTGTCCAGAATGTACTGACTGTAGTTGTTACTAAAACATAGTTGGCTTTTAGCCCACTTCACAACCTTGTGTGCCATTTTTCATTCGTCTCAAGTAATAGAAGAAGCCACTACTAATACAAAATATTCAATGAACAGTGCTGCTTATGAAAACTATTCGTAAAACTTGAGACAAGCAGACAGTTATGCACCCACCTCTTTGTCGACTGTTTCCTCATGAGCAATTTAGCCATTTTGGAAGGGGCAGAGGAAACGTCATTCTGTAAGGAAACCCACCAACAAAAGAACCAAGGAGTAGAGTTTTGCTGCAGTTGTGGTGTAAAAAACATACAGTGGGTTACCACTAAAAATATTTACTATTGTTATTGCAGGGTCCATTATTAACTGGTAAGAACTCCAGATCCAGGCCACAGCATCCACGTAATCTACCTGCCTGCCAACATCAATTTGCTATTTGCGGAGATCCCTGCTGCAACAGGGGAGTGTTCAGTGGTGAAAAGAAGAAGTTAGGGCTTCCCTTTTCAGTGCTATTTCTGGAGGTGGGTTAAGAAGGTATAGCAATAAGCGGTTCCTCCCACTTGAGAGTCCAATTCATAGAAAGGGACCCAGGATGAGCCTGGGAGTTGCAGACCTTGCATTTGTTGCAGATCCCAAAGCAGACACATGCTGTCCCTACTGCCTGTTCCATTCTGTATGAAGTTAGAATGGTGAAATCGAGGAAAACATCACTCTGAATGATTTGGAGAGCAAGATCTTTATAGAATGTATTTCAATACACTTTGTGCTCACAAGAAAGAGGAGACAAGCAGGAAGAGGAGGACAGCATGACAAGAATGTGCACATCCATGAAATAAAATAAAATCACCCGCCTTCATGGTATTTTTAGGGGCTCTCTTTGTCATGCACCAAACACCAAGCATAAATCATAATGGTAAAGAGAATGGCTGAGACTGGATAAAATACAGCTAAATGTTTCACATATCAAATATTCAGCGCTAACCTTAAGATTGTCTTCTATGTACATCTGATTCAAATATAAAAGCTTTCCATGACACGTGCGATTTTGTCTTTTTATAGCTGCATTAACTGATAGACACTATCTGCCTCAATATATTTTACAACAGTTGAATAAATGCTGGGAAAGGAGTATGTGCATCAGACCCTATATATATGAAGAAACTTTGAGTGTATTTGCTTATTCATCAATACCCTTAGCTTGCATAGTAACTGCTCAACAATGCAAAATAGATAGGACACAAACCCTGTAAAATTGCTCTTCAGAGGGAAGCCGAGGTATTTTAACAGTGAAGTTATTGTTTATAATGTGAAGTGAGGATCTCTACCAGAATTTTGCATATAATTAATCCAAAAATAGTTACTTAACTAGACTTGAGATTATGACCTATGCTGACAAAGGGATATTCAAACTAAAGATTAAACATCTTCTCTTCAGTGTATTGTTGTGGAATATCTAGTTACTGCAGTGTTCTTGGAGCCTGATTTTTTGGATGTACAAGGAATGCCAAATCTCCCTTTAGTCAATTGGAGTTTGGGGTGTTTACTGAATACAGGATGGTGTACACTTTTGAAATATCACGTATACAGAGGCAAAAGGAGACAAGTGCAGTATTATATATTAATTTACATTGTTTGCCATTCTCCCTTAAATGTTATGTCACTTTCCCTTGCAGACTGCATACTATTCCGTTTAAAATACTGATTTTCCTCCCTCACGTTTCGTAAGTCCGTTTCATTTGTTCCTTTGCTTGTGTATTCATAACATCTGCAGGAACGTGCACAGCTTGGAAATAGCATATTTACTCAATTCAGTGCCTATAAAGGGAATATAAAAACCACTACACAAATGGCTAGATTTTCTCCAGCCTCATGTTAACATGGCAGAAGACCCCAAAGGTGAAAAGTCCATGGAACAAGACTGCAGCAGCATAAAATGGCCATAATCCTCCTTATCCTGGAAGGAGGTCTTCTGCAGCCAAAAAAATGGGAGCATTCGAGCAGAAAGAGACTGACCAAGGTATCCTAGGAGAAACTGATTCAGTTCCTTCCTACTGCAGAATTCCTTGACCCCAGAACAAATTCTAGCTCCCACCATGTTAGGAAGATCAAAGGGGAATGAACTGGCATCAGTAAGTGTAATTTACACTCCCTGCTCCAGCAGTACCAAACTGGGTTCCTATCTTTTTCCAATAGTTCTTGTATTTCTGGTATTAGTTGAAGTGCTTTGTGAAGGCCTCCTTTAGCTTCTTTTTTTCCTTTCTCTGCAACTGTCTTTCCTGTGTATTTTCTCTTTCCTTCTCCTTTCCTACCAAGTCTCTTTTCATCTTTCTCCCTGTGTAGCTTCTCCTTCCCCTTTCTCTGCCTGTCTCTTGTTTAATTTCTTCTAGCGTTTTTCTCCCAGAGATGCCTTCAGCTGCTGAAATCAGGTGTTGATGGAAGAGTGTTAATACTACTTACTTAGCACTAATGCACAAGAATCTCTCACAGCGTGGAGGGGAGCAAAAAAGAGACAAGATAACTATTATCCCCAACCAAATTTTACAGCTTTGTAAATACATCTTCATAATATTGCTTGTGGAGTCTACTATATATTTAATGTGCATAATAGCTGCTTTCTTGAATTGTAAAACAGATTTGGGGATGGAGAGGAGAGAACTGCAAAACAAACCACAGTCCTCTCATTCCATTTAGCTTTTTAAAAAAAATCTTTTATATAAAGGAGACATGGATTTTGTAAAGGTTTTGTTTGTGAAAACACCAGAATCCCAACACTACAACCAGTGTAACCTGTTCATCCGCAGAACATCTGTAACACAGGAATGGACACTGCCCTACCAATATGGCTCAGCTTTAATCTTCATCAATTTCTAGGAGTGGGGGCATTCCTGACTGCACCAGCAGTCAGTGTTGCTCCCATTGTAGGCAACTTGTAGTAAAGTGCTGCCTTTAAGATTCAATATGGTAACTTCCCACCAAATAAAATATGGAAAGGCACTGTCACTTTGAAAAACATAAACTAGATGTCCTTCTCTCTGTTGTTAACATCACTAAAACAACAACAGTTTAAAACCTAACAGACTTATCACTAATGCAGTTTGTTTACTTTTCACATTATATTCAGCTTAGAAAGTGATGCAGAGGAACAGTAGTATTTTTGTTGACTGTTTTAGTTTCTGATTCTTATGCACTAGTAGCGAAATACTAAAGTGTTCATGGTACAGACACTGCAGTGCAAATATACTTACATTTAAAAAGTTGTTTTCATTGGGACTTGAAAAAAGAAATCAGGGAAGCAACTTTCTTGAAAACAGTAAGCACAAAATTTTACAAAAAGGACCTAAATTGATTGGACACTGCCCCTTTAAATGGTCAAGTTGTAAGACCCTTAGCAATGCCAAATGACATTTATCCAAAATCGTTTTAAAGATTCTGTTCTAAACAACATTAAAGCCTAATATTGTAAGTGTAAATATCACACTATGCTTTATCCTTGGTAACTAAGATATTTTGAGTTTTAAAGGTAAAGACTAAAATCCAGCAGAGACTGATACACATGCACTACTTTACTCATAATAGTCCCAGTGAAGTCCAGCTGGTACAGTAACGCATGATCAGGGACAAGAAAAATCAGGCTAATTATTATGAGTTGTGAGCCCAGGTACAATAGTCTTATATAAGGAGCCATTTATTTTGAGACTTGTAATTACAATAAAGTAGATGTGGTCAACAACTTTTTTCCTCCTTAAGATTTCCTGCCACAATAGTGTACACTGAGTGCTTTATATTTTTGTAAAAATTCACACTTTGCTTTTTGGAATTAAGTAGTGAAAATTCAGTTTACTAATTTTATCAATATCAACCATGTATATTAAAGAGGTGCCCATTAAAAATTCTATGAGCAAGCAGGATGCATGTCAAGAGAACCAAAAGAGTAATTCTGCTGAACATACATGTTAAAATTTTAAAGCGCAGGTTCATCTAAAAAAAGTATTTCTGTAAAAACTGCATCTAGTCATTTCATGTTTATTATGTCCCAGTGTTTCAGATTTTATTTCCTCAGTTTACATGCAAACATTTCCCCCTTACTGCTAACTCTGAAAACTCCACCAGTGAAGAGAAAAATCATGCTGCATTCACCCTTTCTTACACATCACTTCTAGTAACAATCCATTGGCCAAATTATGCCTCAGTAATAGCTGTGCAACCCCACTGTCTCCAAATTATGACCTTAGTTCCACCTGTTTAACCCTAAAAGCAGCAGAGAATCCTGTGGCACCTTATAGACTAACAGACGTTTTGGAGCGTGAGCTTTCGTGGGTGAATACCCACTTCGTCAGACGCAGGTAGTGGAAATGTCCAGGGGGAGGTATATATATGCTAGCAAGCAAGCTAGAGAATAACGAGGTTAGTTCAATCAGGAGGATGAGGCCTGGCAGCCAGTTAGAGGTGTGAAACACAAGGGAGGGAACTCGGTTTGTAGTTGGAAAGCCATTCAAGTCTTTGTGCTAGTCCAGAAGCTGATGTGTCAATTGTGCGATGACTGAACTCAGCATTCTCTTTGAAGTTGGTCCTGAAGTTTGTTTTGCTGCAGATAGGCCACTTAGGTCCTGCTATACAGCGTGTGGCCAGGGAGCTTGAAGGTAGACCCTCCTACAGGGTTTCGTATATTGCCATTAGACCTGATATCCTGATTTGTGTGCATCTTACTTCTTTTTCCATAGTGACTGTTCACAGTGATGCAATATGTTGATGGTCACTTAACACCCACGCATCATATATACACGAAAACACTACAACCGCTATGCCTACCTTCATGCCCCTCCACTCATCCGGGCACATCACACGTCCATTAGTCTACCAGGCCAAGCATGAGGGACAGACCAGCATCTGCTCTAGACCTGCAGACAGAGACACAGCCTAACAAATCTCCACCAAGCATTCCAAAACTACAATACCCGCAGAGGAAATGTAGGAAAATATCAACCAGAGCGCCAGACGTGTACTAGAACTCCTACTGCCAAGACAGACCAAGAAAGAAAACCAAAGGATCTCACTGGCCCACAAGACTAAGCCCCCCAGTGCTACAAACCCTCAACGCTCATCAGGACTACCAACCCATCCGGACAATGACCACACTTTCACAGGGTCTTAGGGTGGCAGGCCAGTCCTGCCCCCACAGACACCTGCCAACCTAAGAAGAGCCATAGTTCTCAGATAGCCAGCACTGCACACCGTAACTCCATACGTAATCTGTCAGGAAGCCATCCATGCAATCATAATAATCGATTGGACTGCCAATCTGCCCTGACAGATCTACACCAGCGCCATCACAGATGCTTAAACCACAAATCAGGCTCCTGTAGCCACTCATCTAGCGTTCATTGCTTCCCTGTTGTGAAGTCCACGCAATCAGTAATATATCGCCACATAGCCAGCAATGCCTCCACTGCTAATGCTAATCTTAGTTCGAGGCCAAACTGGACAGTCACCTAATGGACGGAAAGATGGACCAATTCAGATATCAGGAATGGAATAATAGAACAAAAACTCTTCTGTAGGAATGTTAGTCCACACTTCGTGTATTTATCAAACCTCTCCTCACTGTACTACGTACTGGCCAGCATCTTATAGGGCAGAACCATTAAGGTGGGATCCTCAGAAAAATCTTCAGGACAGACTTCAAAGAGAACCTGTCTGGGCTTCTCAGTTCATCTGCAAATTGACTCACCATCTAGCTCTGGGACTAAACAAAGGAACTGGTGAATGGCTTGCCAATTACAAGAACAGTTTCTCCTATCTACTGTGGGTTTTTACACCTACGTACTTGACTTAGAACAGAGGCCTCCCTGCTTGAACTAACCTCGTTATCTCTAGCTTGCTTGCTAGCATATATATACCTCCCCCTGGAAATTTCCACTACCTGTGTCTGACGAAGTGGGTATTCACCCACGAAAGCTCACGCTCCAAAACATCTGTTAAGTCTATAAGGTGCCACAGGATTCTCTGCTGCTTTTACAGATCCAGACTAACACGGCTATCCCTCTGATACTGTTTAACCCTATGAGCCTTGAATGGAGATTTCACAGGTGTAACTGAGGGAATAATTTGGCATGTAGAATATTTACTACAGGAGATAATATGAGAAAGAAAGAAACTAGCTTGATTTTTAGTTCCCAAGTAGAGACTAATGCTGACAGGAAAAAGTCTCAGTGGTTTCCAGGCCAAGTTTCTACAGTTTACAAGAAATAAGGAGTATCACAGCATCACTTCTACAGAGTTACTTCTCAAACTAAAAAGACACTTTGTTTCTAAAGCACAGCTTATTTTTTCTGCCATCTGATACAAATACACAGTTTAATAATATAGCCTAAAAAACACAATTACACACATAATGATCAAGATTCCTTTATGAAGATCAAGTGCCCTAATATCCTGACTGTAAAACTGCAAACCCTAATTTTTGAAAGGGAGAAAAGTATATGAAAGCAGAACATTGCCTGGGGACATTAGACCAGGCAGTGAGTGGACAATAGGTACAATCCTACAGAGTGCACGTGGATCACAGACTTTTGCTTAGAAGACTACTTTGAAGCAGTAGGAAGTAGGCAGTGGCTAGGACTCTGCTGCCTCTTTATGTAACCTCACTTCAAGGCCAATGTTATTCTCTGCTTGGTATCAAGCAGTTTGCAAGCAGGAGTCTAAGAATACAGCAGGAAATATTAACACATTTGCATCCTTCCTTGACAAATACATGTCAAAAGGACCAGGTAATGTTATTTTGCAAGACTTCTGCATGAATTCTCACCTCTGATACCCAGCAGGCTGTTAAGAATTCGGCATCATCCATAATAACAGCAATTTAAATAAAAATACATTCTCTCCATCCAAACAGTTTCATATCTAAATAAATCAGTTTCCTGTGCAGGTTGGATGTAAACTGTAACCCCTGCTCCCTGGTTTCCTTTCTAAAATGCAAGTTACTCCATGCAGTTTCTTTGGAATAGGTTGAACTGCAAAACACAAGAAAAACAAGAAGAGAGCGTCCAGATAGTGTTTCTGTTTTACAGAGTGTCACTGACTTCAACTAGATAGTTCTGTTTTTTACTTAGACATTACACATGCAGGGAAGTACAAAATGTGATCAATGCAGGAAAGTACAAGTGTGACTGAGCAAAATAACCTCATGTGAGAGTTAGCAATTGGAAAGAACACGTGCAGTTGCATTTGGCAGTTTCATATCTAGCCTCCGCTAATTTCAGGAAAGGCAAAAGTACCAGCAAGGTTCACAGTGGACACCTTAGGACAGGTTTTGCTAGGCATTTAACATTTCCCTGATCTGGATCTCATACATGAATCGCCTCCCTCTCTCAGGCCAGCACAGATTTATTTCTCTCATGCAAAGCGGGTTGCTCTGACAAGTTGCAAGGTTTCTGCTTAACAAGAATCAAAGCCCAACATGCTCCCCTAGTCCTACCGCCTGTAGAGCTGGCCTCCTCCAGCTGCGCCGAGATGCTCTCCACTCTCCTCGCGTTCATGCTGAGAGGGGTGGGCTCCCCTAAGTCTCGTCGGGGCTGGGGAAGAAAAGGGTGGCACGATGTTCCCCGGCCGAGTGCAGAGAGAGAGCGAGCGGCAGCGCTGTGTAGGGTCCGCCGCGCGCCTGTGTGCCGGAGCCGTGCAGCCGCGGCTCTCGCAGCGCCGGAGCCAGTCAGCTCACCTTAGAGGGAGGCGCGAGGGCGGACGCGCCAGCCAGCCCCCGAGCGGGACCGTGGCACCCCCAGCCTAGCCTGCGCGGGCACCTCCCCCTGCAACCCGCTGCTGAGTCCCTGTCGGGGGGGGGGGGGCAAGCACCCGATCCTGCTGGATCCCTTGGATGGTTCTGCGACTCCCGTGATGGGCTGCCTGGAGCTCCCTGAGGGCCCCATTCACGGCTGCCCAGGGGCCCCTGGGTGCCAGTGCTGCAGCAAAAAGTGTTAGTAAAGCATCTACACCTCTCTGCGCCCAGCCCAGGACGTGGAGCCCTTGGCCGCACCCCAGTGCAGGGACCGGTGCTAGAATACCTAGGGAGTAGGCAGCAGCTGTGTGTGGCTGTCCTGCCCCTGTACCTTGGCTCTGGGGAGGGGACACCTCTAGGAGGGGAAAGGCTAGTCCATGTCCAGCCGCAACCTGCCTTCCCAGAGGCTGCCAAGAAGATAGCTAGTTACTTACCAGGGCCAGGGCGGCAGGTGTAGACACTTGGTTCCTAGGAACTGGCCTGAGACCATCTGCTCCTCTCCCACAGGCCAGCCAACAGCATACAACTGAATTTAGCACAGGGCCCACCCAGGGACTGCAGCAGTCCACAGAAATCTAGTGCAGGTATCCACAGAGCTAAAAAGAAACACCTCTTTGCCATTCTTTCTTCAAGTCAGTGTGGTCTGATACACTGGGCCCTTGACTAGGATCTAGGAAACCTGTGCTCTTTTTCCAGCTCTGACCTGCTGGGTGACCTTAGGCAAGTTGTTTCCCTCCCACCATTTGTCTTGTATATTTAGGCAGAAAACTGTTTGGAACTGGGGCGGTCTTAATGTGTGAACCAGGGGCCTCCATGTCAGTTAGGATCTCTGTGGGTATGTCTACACAAGGATAAAAGCCCTGAAGCATGGCTGTGGCTGCCCTGGGTCAACTGACTCAGACTTGGGCTGCTGGGCCTACAAAGATCACTGGGTAAACATTCAAGCTCAGACCCTCCACTCTTGCAGGGTCCCTGAGCCTGGGCTCCAATCCAAGTCCAAATGTCTACACAGCAATTTTTCAGTCCCAGAGCCCAAGCCCTGCAAGCCTGAGTCAGCTGACCCAAGCCAGCAATGTGGTTTTTATCCCTGTGTAGACATAACCTGTAGCTAGCCTGGGTCAGCTGACTCTGGCTTTGGGGCTATCAAATTGCAGATGATTGGGCCCAGGCTCGGGTCTGGGACTCACTGCTCTCAGGGTCCTGAAGCCTGGCCCGGGTCCTGTGAGCAGTGAGTCCCAGACCAGAGCACAGACTCGACATCAAGCCCAGACTTCTACACTACAATTTTATAATCCTGTAGACCAGTCTGGCTGACACGGGCCAGCTGTAGGAGTGTTATTTCATACCCTAAGTCCTACTGCAAAACAAATATGTAGTTTGGAGATCAGACTGTGCACAGAACTCTGTGCAATCCAAAAGAACAATCGTATCTTGCAAAAGTAAGGCACTAACCCAGTGCTTGACCTGGAAGATCAAACTCATCACACATGAATCTCATTTTGTTTCAAAATCCCTGAGTTTGATGAAAATATGGCAAGCTCCACCACAGAATATGAAGTCCTTGGGAATTATGTCACCTCAGAAGGACAGCAATAATATATCACCACACAAAAGAAATCTCATAGACACTTTGAATAACTTGTCCTGACTGGTCATGTTGACAATCTGAGCCATATCGAACCCTGGTGCAAGCTGATTGGAATGCCACTGATTAATGAAGTTGTTCCCAGTTACACAAAGGGTAGATGTAGCCTTTCCTTTTTACTTTTAAATGCAAAGGGATGACTTAAGGTATCCTCTAATTTAAAAAACAGCCTGCAGTGACACATCTCTGGAAGATCTTTCCAGTATGGCAAATTTCCCAGTAGGATTTTCTGCTGATTATTTATTTTTGTTCTTTAAATTAATATGAGTTGTTTTAGGATCCACAGTGACTTTTTCTCCTTATGCATTGTCTTTCTCTTCTTATTCCAACCATTTTTATATTCTTTTTTTGTTAAGGTGCAGAAAGGACTCAGGCATAGATTCAGTCACCTAAAACATTAAATATGTTGTCTTCTTCATTGGATTTGCTAACTGGAACTTTTGCACAATTCTTCTGCCCTCATTGCCTCTGAGAGAGAAAGGGACAGTACTTCCCTCCTTCCTAATTGCTAAGTCCTTTAAGGAAAATCCTCCCTTTTTCTTTGAGTACATGGAGATTCTTCAGTCTACTAAAGCACTGGCAGCCAGAGATAGTGTGCAGAGGCACTCCTGCTAACTGACCATTTCTCTAGAAATGCCCTCTGTACTTTAGACTTGAGGGGAAGTGATATGCTGGCTTGATGCCAGCTAGAGATTCACCTATGTAATGAGAATTCTCAGGTAGATGGAAACAGGCTTTCCAGGTGCTTTACACCACTAGACTAGTACAGACAGGGCAGACACCACTCTGGCCCTATAATCAGGATTTGAACTCAGATACTACTAGCATTGCCAGGAAACTTGCCCAACTGCTGACTATTGTATACCAAAATTATTTAATAAAGCTAGTCATCTTACATGAGCCAAAAACAAGGAAATATTGATCTACAGCTGCCACTTTGCTCACATTGCAGTACTTCAGTGTTGTCTCAGAACTGTGAGAGTTATGAAAACACTATTATGACTAGCTGTTGCAGCATATACAGAGTGAGCTAAAGGAAGTATGGCAATCAAATCAAAATGCCTTTCCATTTGTCAGTTTAAGCCAGAGACTTCTAATTAAGAAAAATTACAAATATAGCATAGTATAGACTATAACTTTTAAAAAGTGAACAAAACTTGTTCAGATAAGATAACATGAATCAGAGAAAAAAACAAAACTATAATCAATTGGGTCTGAGGCAATCTAAAATGCAAATGACCCAGATAAACTAAATTGTGTCTGTAAATCTACAACTTTTTACCTTCTCCCTCCAACCATCTCTTCTGCTACTTAATCTGTCTCCTTTCACCCACTACTCTCCCTTTGTCTGCTGTTCTTGGTGGAACTTGAAGTCACTTGATCAATTCCCTCTGCAAAAGTCTTCCTTTGAACTGCATCTTGCAGATAAGTTTTAAATCAAGACTGAAAGAGTTTAAGACTATCCTCAATCACTGCTATGACCATCTATTTAAAAGCTCATTGCCTCCAACTATTGTCACCTAATTCCTTATACTAATGGCCAGTGTATAATCAAATTCCTTCTTTGAATCTACAATATGATCTCTAATCTGTGACTACTTCAAACACTAATCCCCAAAATTGTGACTGGTCACAGTGCTCAGTATGTAAGCAAATTCCATACCTAACTGCTTCATACTACTGTGTTCTCCAATTTGCTTTCCTAATCTGTAGCTACAGTTCTGTGTAGGTAAATGGGAGCCAAACACTTTGCAATATTATATTATAACAGCAGGTACCTGTAGCTCAGGAGCAATAAGGTATGAGGACCCACTCTATGCCCACAAGAAACTCAGTCTACATGTAAGGCAGCTCTTTTGGACTGCAACCTCTTTCAAGCTTTATTGGATTTTATATCTCTCTGGATTATTTAATCCTACTTGTTTTCTCTTCTGATATGAAGATTTTCTTGTCTCACCATCATTAGCAATCAGATCCAAAATACTGTTCACTTAAAAACATTGGGACAAAGTGTACATAAATATAAATAGAAAAAGCATTGAAACATAATGGGACAATCCCTCAGCTGGTGTAAATGGATGTAGCTTCATTGATTTCATTAGAGATACACAGATAGTAGAGCTCTGAAGATTTACACTTGTTGAGCATCTGATCCAATCTTATCTAGCCTGAGACTATAGAAAGCCTTGACACCAATATGGGATGTGAGACAGTTACAATGGTTAAGTGTTAATAACTGAACCTGTCTGTCAAAAGTTTATACCTCAAAGTTTGGTGTGTTTGCAGTTGCTCTTAAAGACTAAATTATCTACCATTTCCCAAATAACATCCATTTTTTTCCAGTGTCCATTGGTTTTCTGATAGCTTTCCAAGTCTCTGTATCCCTGCTGTAAGACGTGTTTAGTGAAACTTTACACAGAAGGTACTTGGTTTTTCTTGGCAGAGTCTGGTGATATAGAATTCTATTCAGTATTAAGAGGCAGAACTTCATGTTTTTGACATAATTACATTTTTACCAATACAGAAGTGCATTGTGTTTTCAGTTTCTAAAACATCTGAGGACCATGTCTCTTCTAGTTTCATTATGCCTACTTTATCATTTCAAAAAGTTCTTTTTTTGGACCTGTGTACTAATAACACTGCTATCATTTAGAAAGATACAGATATTCTTGGGATTTCTTCCCTTTTAATTAATTTTTACTACAGTTTGTCATTCTGGTTCCTGGCTGATTTCTTCTCCTAGATGTTGAATTAATGTATTTCTCCTAGCCTTAAGGTTAAACCAGCTACCATGATTTTGCCACATCTGTTTAAAATGCTATGTAAAATAAATTGTACCACGAACTTACGGCTGAGAAGACATTTTTATTCTAAGAACAAATTCAGGACCAAATCATCCTTTCCATGAGTAAAAAATTGTGGAAAAAATAAGAGTGAGTTATAACTTGTGGAGTTTCAGTGGTGTCATCCTATCAAAGAGGGCATGGTTTCTACTCCTACTTACGGAATCAGAAGGGTTTAGCCTTCTAAGGCTACTTCACTACCAGCCGTATCGGCGGGTAGTAATCGATTTCTCGGGGATCGATATATCGCGTCTCATTTGATCTAAGATACTTCAACTTCAGCTATGTTACTCACGTAGCTGAAGTTGTGTATCTTAGATCGACCCCCTCCCCTAGTGTAGACCAGCCCTAAATGCAATGATCCATAGAGATGTACAAAACTCTAGGGGAAAATCCCTGTTGATCTTGGGATATCTGCAAAGTGCTGAGGCTTTAGGGCAGAGACCCAAGCAGTATCTACACTAGAGAACTGAATCATTTGTAATTTAACAGGTTAGATAGAACCAGTTTAAGCACAAATGGTTCAGTGTGTTTTTACACCAGCCATCATGAGCAATTTAAGAATCATTGCATTTTTGCCTCACTTCTGCAAGGCTTTATTCTAAGCCATATGAGTATCTATCCCAAAGACAGTGGATTCTGGGAAATAATGGTTTAGAATGAGATGTTTCTTAGAACTGCTGAAAGCAAGTCTGATTGAAATGGCTCTTGGGAGTGTTTCTAAACTAGTATGTTAGTCTGCCCACTGGTTTTACAAGTGTTCTAGGGGCTGGAACAGTTCTGAGAATAGCATATTTCTCTACTTTAAGTAAGGCCCCAGTGCCTTCGCAGGAGCCATTCTTCCAATGTTTCTGTACTAGATTGCCCCCACAGGGAGAGGGAGTTCATAATGCACAGAACAATGTGTCATTAAGCTCCTATTTACAGTCACCTCTGCTATTTTCCCCTAAAAAGTTAGTTTATTATTTGTTCTCAAGGCAAATATCCCCCCCTTTAAAAAATTCATTAAAATTCCCTTTTGTCATTTTAAAGTGATTCCAGCATGAGCAAAAAGCTGTTGTTTATGCTATAAACATTAGGATTTGGGGGAAGGGCTGCACTCAAAGTCAAAAATAGTTTTATTTTAAGAAGTCAAATTGTGCATGTACATATTCATATCTACCTTATGTATTTACCTGGCCCTCATTACCATAGTATCTGAGCACCTCACAGTCTTACTGTATTTATCCTCAACATGCCTGTGAGTTAGGGAAGTACTATTATCCTCATTGTACAGATGAGCATGGAGAAACAAATTGACTTGGTCATGGTCACATGGGAAATCTATGGCAGAACAGGAATTGAACCCCTGGATCTTTCAAGTCCTAGACAAAAGCCCTAACCATGCTTAGTGAGGAATTTTCTGAATTCTTGCCTTGCTACATTACCAAAAAAAACCAATTGGATGAGAAATATAAAAAAAGTTATAACAGAATGGAAATATATTGATTTAACTGTGAATAAAGGGCCCAATCCACTGCTCTTCCTCAGGCAAAACTCCTAAGGAGTATGGACAACAGACTCAGGCCCAGAGTGCTGTTTTCCATATATAGGAACACAGAAACGTGTCTAGATATCTGAATATTGAAATCGACATTATGATGCTGCACCTACATTTGATTTAAATGATTCCATAGTCTAATGAAGTAATTTGAAGATGAATCTTGTTACCATAAATGTACTGCATTCATGTTTATGGATAACAGTTTATACACAATAGAGTCAGGAAGTTTCTTAGTCATAATTTGGCCTAATTCATGTATAGTAAGATCTCAGTCCTGCAATCTGATCCAAACAGGTGAACACTTATACTCATCTGGAGCCCTGTTTATTTTAATAGGATTTAGTGTAGGTGTGGGTGGAATGATCCCAATCAGTTTGCAGGACTGGGGATAAAACAGAAAAGTTATCATACATGGCCTGATTCAAGAAGTTTCTCTACTCAGAACAGCATATATTAGAATATTTTAAGAGTGTTGGTGGTTTTAGGGAAAAAAAAACTTTGAATGTTCTGCCCGTTAAATATCAAACAAAACATTATATATAAATGTGATATTTTGCATTTAATTGTGCATCAGTACTCTTGTACAGAAAGATCTGGTGATAAACAATATGGGTTACAACCTGAACTGATGTAAGCAGAGGACCTAGCCCTATATTGTTGAATAGCATTTAAACCTTGTTACTTATTGGGAGAAGGATTTTAGTATAAGTCTATCTATATGTAATTCATTGCATGTCTAAAATTAACATCTTTGATCATTTCTGTAGGGGTCAGGAGAGTTCCCACACTTACCATAAATGGGTATGCAAATCAGAATTTAAAGGTGGTGACCAGCAAATGATTTTATTAAAACTTCAGCTTTACAATTATGTACCAGATGCTCCAAATAACTCAGCTAAGAAAGAGATTTACCTCTTATTCTTTAAAGCTGAGATTTTCAAAAGATCCTAGGCAGTTAGGCACC
Organism: Chelonoidis abingdonii; assembly: GCF_003597395.2. NCBI lineage: Eukaryota > Metazoa > Chordata > Testudines > Testudinidae > Chelonoidis > Chelonoidis abingdonii. Next base: position 111,703,496 of record NC_133773.1, on the reverse strand, counting down.
CAGCCCTCACTGAATTCCAGTGGAATTTGAGTGCTTAATTCCCATAGGTTCTCAAACATCCAGCCTCAGTTTCCTCCCCCAAATCCAGGTTAGTTGACTTTCCTTGGTGAGACACATTCTCCTGCTGAGTGGAGTTGACCCCTACAGCTTAACTATTTTGTTTTTGGAGTGGTGGTGATTTGTGTGTTTGTTTTTCAGTATGTGCAGAATTTTTATATGTTTTTAATTTCTTTTGTCAGTGCTGCAAACTTTAATATCCAAAGTTCAGATACATTTTTTAAAAAGTCATTTCAAAACCATGCATACTTTTTAAATACAACATTGCATGTGACCAAGCACCAATCTGCAATGCTGCTTGAAGGTATAATGAGGTAATCTATATCACTTAATATAAACTGTTATTTAATCATTTGTCGTCATTATTAGGCTGTCACTGCAGTTATTTCATGAGTAAATCTTATTCAATATAATGTTTCATATTTACAGATACAATACTATCATTTCACATAAAGTATTTATTAAACATTTCATCCTCATCTGGATGGATCACAAAACACTTTAAAAATAAATAAATATAGGCAACTGCTTCATCTGCTACTGAAATGCAGCCAACTTTGGAGAACAGACAACCAGATCAGAGCACCATGTACAGTTGTGGATGTAAGGAAAATTTTGGCTAGTGATCCTGTAGCAGACCCCTGGTCTTGAGAAAATATGAATGGGGTTTTTAAATGTTGCTCCAGAACAGACAGGACCTTGAGTTTTAAAGACTCATCTCAAATACCCACACACAGTAGTACGCATGGAGCTCAGTTTATAAACCTCTGAAGGAAAAAGTGCTGAACTGACCCTGCTGGTATTTGGACAGCGCTCAAACGGAGATACTCTGTGACAACATGGCATCTCAGCGCTTCTTCTGGTGGCTTGCCATTCAGCCATGTGTTGGCTCTCCACTGCTCTCTGCACTCCCTCTCTCATCAGTGCTTCAGTCTAGTATTGTAGTCCAGTATACCCCAGCCTGACATGTCCACCCATTTCCCTGTCCTATCTGCCTCCACCCATTAGTACTTTGGAGTGGGAGTGGGCAGAGGCGCAATGACTGGCAGATAATTGAGCTTATCAGAAATAAAAGAGATATTTGCACCCAGTCTTCTACAGAGACAATGGTTACTGCATAATAACTAGAAAGCAATACTTTTTTTTTCATTTCTACTGCTGATCTGAAGAGCTGAAGACCAAAGCTCAAGTTTGAGGAGCAAAAGTCCAGGGAGTTCAAGGTATTTCAAACTCACTTCTTAGGCTCCCAATCCATCTCTTTCAGGCAAAATCTGGCTATATATATTGCATATGACATGCATATATACAGGACTGTAACAGGGTACCCACTCACTGCTAGTGTGCCTCCTTGTGTTTATATCTGGGAAAGTAGCTCTCCTGGCATTATGTATCCTATTCTGCTCTCTGTGATAGTCTCTTTTGGTAACTTGGGCCTCTGACCAAGTCTCCATTTGCTCTTCCAGGGTTAAAAAGTTAAACAGGGCCACTGTCCAAATGCCTTCTCCAGATAGTATTCAGCCCCAGCTCGAGGCTCTGTGCCACTATACTAGTGGCTGGCAGGGGAACCCTGGCCCTAGCACACACCAGGTTCTGGCCCAAGGACCCTATAATCAGCAATCCAGGTCTGCTCAGTCCCCCTCCCTGTTACAGTTTCCCTAGGTTCCTTCCTACCGAGTTGCTCTTCTCTTACCTGTTTCTGGGCTTATCACAAGAACCCACTGTAGTCCCCATGGCTACTTCACCCTCTTCTAACCTCTTGCTAGACTCCTTACTCCAGGACAGGATCTCAGGCCATAGTCTCTCTCTAGACTTCCTCCTTGTCTCTCACGCCAGGAAGTGATTGCAGCCTCCTTCCTCTACAATCCCCTTTTGCTTTCAGCCTCCTGGCTTTATAGTATTGTCTAGCTCTTCCCAGCTGGACTTCACTCTTAGACTGGGCCTCCCTCTCGGAGCTGATGCCAGGTAACCTAGTCAGTTTCTCAAGCCCTCATTAACCCTATCAGGGCTGTTGTGGGGTGCACACTTCATCACAAGGACATAGAGCTGTATATGTGGCTATGTAAACAAACATGCCCATAATTCACACATATATGTAGATTAATTTAATAACATCCTATTTCAGAATGTTTACAAAGCATTTTAAGATCCTGCAGATAAAGATGCTGTAATCATGCCAAGTATTGTGCTTATGATTCAGATATGGGAAATTTTAGGAACTTGAGTCACATGTTTGTTAATGCTTGTATATACAAAGACATGAGGTCAAAAGTCTACTGTCAGTGAGAACAGTCCAACCTCTTTGAAGTGAATAGAATGGCATTGGTATGAAAAGAGCCTCGAGCCAAGATAGAAATTTTCCTCATTCCCACAATCAATGCTTTCAGATTGGCTGAATTTATTCTATGAATTTTAGTCACATTTCCTGATTTTTTAAAGATACTTTTTTCTCTCTCAATTTGAATAGCTAAGTACTCTGTTGTCATGGAAATGTTCACCTCCATAAAATCCTTGAAGACCAGCTCTGAGTTAATCAGTGTTTCCAAACACTGCATCTACTAATTTCACTTCTTTCTTCAGGTTTTCCCATACATCTTCCCACCACATCTAGGGGAGATAGCCCTAACTTGTGCCAGATCCCTACGCAGTTTGATCCTTAGAAGATAAACACTAGGAAAAACCCAGTCACACCAATTTTCAGAAGGGATTTCTTCTGAAAAATTGAACCTCCTATGGATCATCTGCAACTACCTACATTAATAAGAGTATAGCAGTAGGATAATATGTAGGCCAATAAGAATTTAGCAGTAGGAACGTAATATTGACCACCTGTCCAGGATGGTTGCGGTGAGTGTGAAATGCTTAGGGAGATTAGAGAGGCTATTATTGTGTTTTCTGTTTTTCATAATGGGGATTTTAACTATCCCCATATTGACTGGGTACACGTCACCTCAGGCCAGTAAGCGGTGATAAAATTTCTGGCCATTATTAATCATTGCTTCTTGAACCCAGCTAGCCCTGGAACTCACAAGGGGAGAGGGAATTCTTGATTTAATCCTAAGTGACACACAGGATCTGGTCCAAGAGCTGAATATAGCTGAACCACTTGGTAATAGCAACCATAATATAATTAAATTTAACATCCTTGTAGGAGGGGGGAAATACCAAAGAAACTCAACATAATTAACTTAAAAAATGGAAGCTACAAAAAAGAAAATGAGGAAGCTAATTAAACAGAAGTTAAAAGGACGTAACAAGCATGAAATGCATTTAAAAAAAAAACCCACCACCATGGCTAAACAGAGTAAAAGAGGCAGTCAGAGACAAAAAAACATTTAAAAATTGTAAGTCAAATCCTATAAGAAAAATAGAAAAGAGCACACAAATTCTGGCAAATCAAGTGTAAAAGTAATTAGGCAGGCCAAAAAAGAATTTGAAGAGCAACTAGGAAGAGACAAAAACAGCAAAAAAAAAAAAAATATTAAAAAAAAATTAAAGCCACAAGCCTGTCAATCAATCAGTGGGGCCACTGGATGATTGAGATGCTAAAGGAGCACCCAAGGAAGATAAGGCCATTGCAGAGAGGCTAAATGAATTCTTTGCAATGGTCTTCATTACAGAGGATATGAGGGAGATTCCCACACTTGAACCATTCCTTATAGGTGACGAATCTGAGGAACTGTCCCAGATTGAGGTGTCAGTAGAGGATGTTTTGTAAAGAACCGATAAATTAAACAGTAATAAATCACCTGAACCAGATGGTATTCACCCAAATGTTCTGAAGGAAAAAAAATATGAAATTGCAGAACTATTAACTGTGGTATGTAACCTATTGCTTAAATCAGCTACTATACTAGATGACTAGAGGATAGCTAATGAAATGCCAATTTTTAAAAAAGGCGCCAGAGATGATCCTGGCAATTACAGCCCAGTAAGTCTAACTTCAGCACTAGGCAAACTGATTGAAAACACATAAATAACAAAATTTTCTGACATGTAAATGGACATAATATGTTAGAGAAGAGTCTATGTGGCTTTTGTAAAGGGAAACCACACCCCACCAATTAGAATTTTTGGAACGGTGGGTCAAACAAACATGGATAAGGGTGATGCAGCAGATATAGTGTACTTGAACTTTGAGACAGCCTTTGACAAGGCTCTTGTGCAAACTAAGCAGTCATGAAATAAGAGAAGGTCCTCATGGGTCAGTAACTGGTTAAGATAGGAAACAAAGAGTAGGAATAAATGGTCAGTTTTCACAGTGGAGAGAGAAATAGTGGGTCCTACAAAATCTGTGTTGGAACCAGTGCTGTTGAACATATTCATAAATGATCTGGAGAAAGGGGTAAACAGTAAGGTGGTGAACTTTGTAGATGATATAAAATTATTCAAGGTAGCTAAGTCCAAAGTTGACTGCAAAGAGTTACAAAGGGGCCTCAGATAAATGAGTGACTGGGCAACAAATTATTAGAGGAAATTCATTGTTGATAACTGCAAAGTAATGCACACTGGAAAACAATCCCAGCTATCCATACAAAATGATTGGGTTTAAATAAACTGTTACCACTCAAGAAAAAGATCTTGGAGTCATGGTCGATAGTTCTCTGAAAACATCCACTCAATGTGCAGCAGCAGTTAAAAAAGTTAATCGAATATTAGGAAGCATCAGTGAAGGCCAAAAGTATAACTGGGTTCAAAGAGCTTTTAATGAATTCATGAAGGATAGGTCCATAAATGGCTATTAGTCAAGTTGGTCAGGAATGCAACCCCATGCTCTGGGTATCCAGGGACAGATCACTCGTTAACTGCCCTGTTCTGTTCATTCCCTCTGAAGCATCTGGGACCAGAAACTGTCACCAGAAGATAGAATCCAGGGCTGGATGGACCATTGGTCTGACCTGATATCGCCATTCTTATGTTCTTATTTATCTAATATAGATGCTCTATATGTATCATTTACCTCCTTTTGAAATTCTAATTTATATAATGATCGCCACCGGGCATAGGAGTAAATGGAATATTTAGGTCTGGTCTACACTTAAAACTTGGATTGACAGTTACAGCACTCAGGGGTGTGAAAAAACTACACCCCTGAGTGTCATAGCAATGTTGGCCTAATCCCTGGTGTAGACACAGCTAGGTTGAATGCTTCTTGCAACCTAGCCACTGTCACTCAGAGGTGGAATTCCTACAGCAATGGAAAAAAAATCTCTTCTGTCGCTGCAGTCTGTGAGGGTTACAGTAGCATAGCTATGGTACAATACTTATAGCAATAGCACCTGCAGTGTAGACATGGTCTTAAAGAATGAAGAGGGCACTGTTTGTGGACAGGAAGTCCTGTGTCTCTTGAGCCATTAATATTTTGAGCTCCTGTGATAGTCTCAATGTGATGGTCACATTAACACCACCCTATAACGAAAACCTACCAATCGCTATGCCTACCTTCATGCCTCCAGCTTCCATCCCGGGCACATCACACGATCCATTGTCTACAGCCAAGCACTGAGGTACAACCACATCTGCTCTAACTCCTCAGACAGAGACCAACACCTACAAAATCTCCACTGAGCATTCTCAAAACTACAATACCCGCACAAGGAAATAAGGAAACAGACCAACAGAGCCAGGCGTGTACCCAGAAGCCTCCTACTGCAAGACAAACCCAAGAAAGAAACCAACAGGACTCCACTATCACATACAGCCCCAGCAAAACCCCCTCAACTCTATCAGGATCTACAACCCATCCTGGACAACGATCCCACACTTTCACAGGCTTGCAGGCAGTGGCAGCCCACACGACAATCCTGCATAATCCTAAATTTCTCTACCATGCAACTAGCCACCGCACCATTAGTAGCTTCTAAGGACTCAGCAACATCCCGAGAGCCAACTTTCTGACCACAATATCACTCCAGCGACCCATCACAGTATCTCTAACCAGAATCAAGCCATACCAATCACTGGTTAGTCAAGTTCACCTCTGCATCCAACCAATGTAATATACGCCATTCAGATGGCCATGCAATTGCCTTCTGCATATATGTACATTCGTGCGCAACTGGACAGTCTCTAAGGAAAAGGATAATGGACATCATAATCAGATAATTTAAGGAATTGGCAATAATACAAAAACTGTAGGGAGGCCACTTTCAACTCCCTGCCACACTAATAATGTCAAGACCTAAAGTGGTGGGCCATCCATAGCAGGCAAAAAAAATACTTCATGACCAGAACTTCAATAGAGAAACTGATGAGCTTCAATTCACTGCAATATTTGACACCATCACTCAGGGCTGATCAACAGGACTGTGAATGGTCTGGCCGGACTACAGACTACAGTTTCTTCCTACCTTAAGGTTTTCACACCTCAGCAGCGTAGAGCAGGCCTCATTCCTCCACGTGGAGAGGCTAACCCTCGTATTCTTCTAGCTTGCTGCTAGTTACATATATATACCTGCCCTGAAATTCCACACACTTCATGACGAGGGATACACCCCACAAAAGCTCACCTCATGTCCTGTTAGTCTATAAGGTGCCACAGGATTCTCTGCTCATTTTTTGAAATCTCCTGCTGAAGGACCTTTCAATAGCACCCCAAATTATTATTAAATATTTATATTGTGATAGCACTTAGAAACCAACAAGGGTGGGGCCCCATTGCATAAACATAGAAAATGACAGTCCATGCCCCAAACCGCTTACCGGGCAAAAGACAAGACCTACCAGGTGGATGAGGCAAACAAGTGGTCCAGTGTGATGGGTGGAAAAGACAGTAACAAAAACAGGTGTAGGCAATTCTTAGCCAAACAGGAGCAGTAATCTCAGCTTGACACCTGCTTAGTCCCTACCACGTTAATATTTGGCAAATATTTCAATGAACCAATTGATTTACATTGTTTGTTTCATTACCATTATCTCAAAACACTTTAAAATGTAGCAGAAAATATATACATGAAATATAGATAAATAAATCAGATAGTGACTGGGACACAAGCTAGGGTGACCAGATGTCCCAATTTTATAGGGACAGTCCTGATATTTGGGGCTTTTTCTTATATAGGTGCCAATTACCCCCACCCCCAATCCCGATTTTTCACACTTACTATCTGGCCACCCTAGACACAAGAAGAAGTCTAGAACAGTAAATCTAGAATTATGATGTTTGTTCTCTGCAATTCATTCAGGTTTCAACCACTCTTCAATAAAAGCATGTCCATCCAACCAACACCTTGGACAATCTTTTAAAAATACACCAAAACAACTAGACCCATCAATTACTCCAAGATCAAGAAGCCTGGCAACAACATAGATACAACAAAATTCGAACAGAATCCACACTAGAGTCCCACCCCGTTACTACCTAGCCCTTAAATTCTCAGCCATCTTCTTACAGGTGGAGTGAGGGAGAAAAGATGGGTGTTGCAGCATGTCCTGAAAGCTAATAAATTTGGGTTATTATGAGCCAAGGGGGGGAATCTCTAAAGGCCAGGGCCTTTAATGAAGAACACTCTGCCAGCGTTCCCGTTCTCTCATAGTGATATGGACCAGTTCAGATGCCTCCACTAACTACAAGCATGGTAGCATGTCATGGGAAAAGAGAGATCTCTTAGATAGAAAGAGTTAGCTTTACAGGTGACTTAGTTTTTACCTATAGAGGCGTTATAGATTAAAACTAACACCTTAAAATCATCTTGAAAACCAATAGGCAGCTCATGTAGAGAACAGAAGCATAGGATTAATACACTTACAGAAAGAAACATCATTTAACAAGCAAGACACCAAATTCTGCACCAAATATAGTTTCTGGGTGCATTTAGGAAGTAGCCCCATGTAGATAACATTGCAGTAGCTTAATGTCAAGGTGAGAAAGGCCAGGACGATGAAAAGTCTAGCTCAAAAAGAAATAGTCACAACTTCCTGGCCATATGTAGATAGAATAAAAGTTGATCTAGTGGTAGGTGCTACCTGACCTTTGTGAAGCTGCTGGGACCAGATCCCCAAACTATGCACTATGTCAACAAAAGGCAGGCACACAGGCTCAGTCAAAGGGGCAGAAGTTAGTCTTTCCTTCTTTTTCAGTTGTTTTGTCCAACATCACAGCCAGTTTGCTTTTATCCAGGCTCTCAAACTGCTCCAGACAGCAAATAAAGCAATTGGATTTCTTTCATAACATCAGTAGAGATGAAGATATAAAGCTGTCATCTGAAAACTTCCAACCAATGTCAATTCACTAACCTTCTCAATAGCCTCATGTACACATATGGATCTTGATTAATTAAATAGCGAGGATATAATAAAAGTATAATAAATCAGTGAATCTGACCCCACTTTCATTATGATTTTATAGATGAGGAAGCACTCTTTTTCCTAGTTGCTACCCTCAATTTATCCCCCCATGTGATCGCCTACGCTATATTCCAGAATTATATCCCATAATTAATTAGCTCCTTACAGTAAAATTCCAATTGGTGCAAATCAAGTAAGGTTCGGTGGTACACAAATATTTAATTTCCATTATAAAAAGTAAGAGTATATCAACAACCGAGTTTCACTTAGGATTGGTGACTATTTTGTGTCGGAATTAAGGTAGCTGATGCGACAGGGCAATGAGGATGATTAACCAACCACTCTATCTAATTTTTGTAGCTCTTCTCCTTCCTTCTTCAAACCTAGGCATCTCACTGTTGTATGGTACACTGTATACATTACAGACTCTCATCAGTTTGTTTAATATTTTTTAGGAGGTCAGACTAGATCAGGGTTTCTCAAACAGGGGTTGCTGCTTGTGTAGGAAGGAGGAAGGAAACCGGTAATGTAAATAAGATAACTGGTCTAATTCTCTGCTCCTCTGGCTGAACAGAGTAGCCCTAAAGCTGGTTTACTCAGCCCCTGGAGGATTCCCCCTGCTACTGCACCACAACCTTCTCAAGATAGCCAAAGATGACATGGTCAGGGCATCCTTACACTGTGGTGATCCCCAGCAGCTACAAAGACTCCTAAAGGCTAGAGGCAGCTGCCAAACCTTTGAGAAGCTTTCAGATGCTGTAAGTTACGCCAGGGGCTGGCCCAGCATCCAAGTGTCCCAGGAGATGCAGGATGGCAAAGGAAAACCTTTGCAGCTCTCTCCCAATTTATGCCAAGTATTCCTTGGCTGGATCCACGTGGTTTACATCGTCACTCAGTAAGGGCTTCTGTACACCATGGTGGAATAAAACAATTTTTAAGGGAATAAGCTAAATATATCTCCTGGTTATATATATGTTATCCCTTTCGCTACTGAGCCTGAAGGCACATGGTTAGTCACCAGATTGCCCTGTCACGTCAGTCACCTCAGTTTTGACACAAAAGTAACAACCGGTGTCAAGGAAAAGGCAATTATTTCTCCATGAAAGCTGACTCTTGAGCTCCTTCTGAGTACAAATTGACAAGGTTTGTTTTCATTGTATGAGTGACAGGTGTGTGATGAAGGAGACAGCCACCCATTAGGGCTGAACTGACCTAAAACTACCTGGTACATTTGATATTAATAGCATGAGGATGCACTTAAACCATTGATTCACAGATAAAATTACCATTCTGTGTTTTTTAAAAATCCGTTATCGATTGTCTCATCTTTCCAAACCTGTTTTAATAAGGGGAAAATGGTTACTGCAACATGATTTTTAAAAAGTGGTATAGGTACATGTTTAATGTGTCAACAAACAGGAACGGTAGAAGATGTAGTAGAGATAAGAAGCTTGGGTTAACTATGTTACATGGCACTTTTTGCAATTCAAAGGAATGCTGTGCAAATTTATGACCATTGAAGCCAGCCATTGGGGCGATTTACTTCCCTATCTATTATTATTTGCAATCTGAGAGGTTTCACAGTTTCCCAATAGGGCTTTCTTCTTTTAAGCTGTGGTCTGGGATACAGCAGCATAGTATTCTGGACCTACTAGAGACAGGGTGAGAGCAAGGTGCCTACGGAGTGAATATAATCTTGTGTGATATTGGTTTACGAGAACATGGGATGTGTTATGGGCTTTTGCCTATGAATACATGTACTCAGCACAAGAATCCCTAGAGCAGAACTTTATTAAAAAAGCATTACCCCAGAAATTGACTGCTGTTGCTATTATAGCACACGGAAAACAAACTACTGGAAAAGTGGTAGGGTCCCTTTAAAGTAGTATGCCTGTTATGGTATATGAACGAGGCACATTGTTAACACCAATGCAGCTTCACCAATGACAGTAGCCCTTGTGTAGATAAAATGTTGTTTGAGGCCCTCCCCCCCCCTTTTTTTTAACCACTGCGTTAATGTAGACCTGCTGTCAGCAAGTTTAGATTATATGGTTTTTAAAACACTAGAGGCAACCTGGAGCCTTGTCTGCACTAGCACTCCCATCATTGCTACCACTGCTGGGGCTGCATCAGTATTAACAAAAATGGGAAAATATGCCTAGGGTAGACCTTGTCAGTAATGTAGACAAAATGCAGTATTGGCTATTGCTGCTACCTGAGCATCCAAGGAAAGCAAAGAATGGAATACATCCCACAAAGCGTAAACATGAATAGCTAGAAACAGGTGCAATCTCATTCAGGAAATCGTTACTATTCCTTACATGCATCCGATGAAGTGGGTATTCACTCACAAAAGCTTATGCTCCAATATATCTGTTAGTCTATAAGGTGCCAAAGGACTCTTTGCTGCTATTCCTTTCAGTTGCTTCATCCCAGCCTATCAGTCTTATCTCAGAATATGCTGAGTTGAGCCTAATCAATCAGCTTTGCTCCAAGCTGCAATTTCAGTGAGCACTGGGTAAATTGCTCAACTATACCACATGTGTCAGATGCCATGGAGACATATTGGTAGATTTCATCAACATACTAAAGTTTTTCACCATCCCTTCTAGTGGCACCACACATGTTGATCAAGAGGAGTGACAAAATAGAAGCATGTTATACATCACATAAAGGAACCTTCTGAACAGATGGTCCACTACATTTGTAAATTTCTTTACAAAAATCAGAGTCACTCAAAGGAACTCCATCTACCTGTGTAATGGACCACAGAAGTTTCAACAGTCCCTCTTGATCAATGGTATCAAAGGCAGCTGACAGACTTAAAGAAATAGCATGGGCATTTGATACTCTGCCATCCCCCAAAAGAGACTATTATCTAATGCAACTCGCACTGTTTTCGTATTCTATGCAGGCCTTCTCAAAAAAGGAAATTTTGAATAAATGAGAAGAGATTGATAGTTGGCAAGATACTAACACATACCAGTAGAATCTTCATAACGTTTTCTTAAGAACAAATGGCACACTGAAGAAAGGAGTTCATTATCTCTATCAACAGCACGTTCACTGATTCTCCTCTGCCTTTCACCAGTCAAGGAGGCCATAGGTCCAACTCACAGGAGGCGGCCTACAGTTACCCAAACACAACAGTGAGTGACCCTGGCTGAAATTCAGGAAAAGAAGAGTTAGCATTTGCCCACTCAAGACATTTCTCAAGACAGCTGAGTCCAGATCATAACAATTTTACCTGTAATCATGAAAATTCCAGAGAGAAAAACTCAATTCTATAACTGAGTGGAAACATCCTAGATTAACCAGCCTCTCTGTTGTGCAGAACAGGGTTGCTGTTGGGAACTCTGAAAACCTTTCTTCCACTCCTTCACAGTCATGGGGAAAGGCATCAGCAAATCTTTCTAAAGCATTTGGGTAGACTTTGTGTAAGAATTCTGCTGATGATTCAAACAGAGACACTAGCTGTCTTCCTTCTCACTTCATCTGTTGCAAGTCATCTATGAACCAGGATGACCTGTGTGCTTGAAGCTGGAAAAGAGGATGTTTAGGGGACACTTTCTCAATACAGGCTATTGATTGGCTGACAAACCACTCTAAGAGCATCCACCCGTAGCGCCCTTGTACACATCCAAATAAACTGGATGAAGAAATTGTTGAGTGTAATCTCCATCCCACCAACCAAATCCAGCCAAACCTCAAGATCGATGGTTAGCTGTATGAAATAACAAAACAAAAAATAAACAAACCAACTTTCCTAACATTTTCTATTTAGAAAAATGGATCAACTGAAGATGCCAAAATACAAGTCCTAACTCTGTGAACATTTCTAAATATTTATCTTTTCCTCATTACCATGAGGTAACAATTACAAAATAAATTCTCTTTTTCTTCCTTGCCTGTAGGAGTAAAAACTGGAGTAGGTTTTCTCTAATTTTCTACATCACCTAGGTGCCCTGGAAATAGATTCTGTATCAATCAATACAATAAATAAAAGTACAGGTGCTGTTCCTCTGTATTTCTCAAAAAAAGGATTTAGAGTGAAAATGTATGTTGCATTTCTAGTTGTTATTTGTGCTTATTAACTTCAAAAACTCAGCCCAAGGATTAAGAGGCTAAATGTATCTTGTGTTTTTGCTTATTTGTTTTGGGTTTATTTTTAAAATTCTATTGATGATAGACTTTTACAAAAGCAACTGTAGTTCCAGCTTGTATATTTTCATCTAAGGCTGTCTCTTTGAGAAATGAGTTAAAAAACCATTGGTTTCAGTGTACATAATGCTCCTTAGGCATTCTACATAGTAACTGGAAAGAAGCATCGATAGGAGTGCAGCTTCCCTGACAAAATGTGATAACTACCTGCAACATGCTGATTCAAATGGAGAAGTCATTATAATTGTGCATTTTCTTGTATTTTTTTGAAGAAAATGAATTCTGGAATAGGTGTAGAAGTTTGACAAGCTAAGGACGCAATGTCTACAGCACTACATAACAAAGGATGCTGTAAAATCTCAATTTTTATCAGATGAATCAGTAATAGCTGCAGTAGTGACAAATAATGTTCAGGTTTAAATGCATTAGAAAGTTACATCTTTGAAACAGTAATATCCAGATTGCCTTATTTTTCATTTCAACGTTGTCTTTTTATTTGAATCTATTCTCCCATCCCTTAAAAAACTTTTCTCTTGCAATAAATGAAACTCTACTAAACTGAATGGAGCTATATTGGTATAAGTCAGACCAGAATCAGAATCCAGTAATTCTTAACATGATTACCCCAGTGAGTATTATAAACTTTGAACATGCCAAGAGCTATACATAAGAACAAGGGATTGTGGCTAAGGTTTTAAAATGCAGTACAGTGGGTACCATAAGAAAATGTATAGCTACAAATAAATAAATAAATAAATAAACCCCCTGACTTACGGTATAAAATGAAGAACTTTAAAATACACTCCATTTAGTTAGTCCAATCCTGCAGTCCTTACTTGCCCTTATGAAAGGAAAACTTCTATTGACTTCAGTGGGTATTTTGTCCACATGACAATTGCAAGATTTGGCTCAGTGTTTTAAAAAGTTAAATAAAAATAAATCACTTTTAGTACATTAACTCAAGCAAAGCAAAGAAAATGAATGAAGACAACTTGTCATACTGAAATCACATCTTCACTACAAAAATATGACCCTACTCCTTCATCCCAGTAAAGAAAGATTCAGGGCATATTTTAGGAACCTGAATGCTTTTGTGGGTGAGCAGAGCATGTATGAAACCCATTATCTGCAGATGGTTAGCCTTGTGTTTGCTAAAAGTATTGCCACATTCCCCAGTCAGACACTGGGGGGAAGTCCTTATCCACAGAGGACTTTAGGACATGTCTATATGTAGCATTAGTTTGCAACAGCTGGTGTAAGTCTACAACACTCTAGTGTGCCATGTGCTAACTGGCCATGTGGATCCTGCTACTGTGCAATAAAACTCCACAGTGCATTTTAACCTACTGCTTAATCTATTATTAAAACACCCATGCACATGCACACTCTGCCTTAGTCCTGTAAACCCATAGACGTGCATAACTTCACTCACGCATAGTCCCATTGGCTTCACTTTGCAGTTAGATAACCTGGTCTAGACAGTATTTGGTCCTGCCACGAGGGCAGGGGACTGGACTCGATGACCTCTCGAGGTCCCTTTCAGTCCTAGAGTCTATGAAAAAAATCTCGAATATATTCAATAATACAAGCAATTGTAAAGTAAGAAGAAGTACAAGAGAGAGGACTTCAGTGGGACTGCTCACATGAATAAATTATGCATGTGCCTACATTTCTTCATGATCAGGGTCTTTCATGTTGTTCAGAATAGAAGTAGCATTCATTTGACAAAGAGATGGAGTCAGTGCAACAATAGGGGTAATCTTGCATTTGGAGTTCCTGATTTGCAGCCAAGTGAATGTGTGAGATTATTAGAAATGAGTAGTGTTTCAAGAAAAGTATTTGATAGCTTTTAAAAATAGGCTCTGGTCTTTGTGAATGTACTTCTGGTCTGCATTTTACAGCCATGTGGTCAGGCTAGTCACTGGGTAGAGTTATTCCAGTTATTCTATAAAAGTTAACAGTTATTTCCCATTCTTCACTTTTACCTATCATTTCTATCCAGCCACCTCCTTAAAAATTGCCTGTTTAAACCATTATGAATAAATATGACTACCTTGCTTTCTGCTGCAGTCCCTTGTGCTTTAATACACTTTTTGCAAATAACCTTTCAATCTGCAGTAATCCAGGTACCTATTTATAACTATAAATACTCATTTAGTTTGAGGCAAATGCAACTTTTAAGCTTATTTCACAGCACAATTGTGTTGGAATTAAACCCAGGATCTCAGAGTGAACATAGTATTCCATTTAATAAAATACTCCTTTTTTTGGATATTAATATTGGACATTATCCTTCTGTGTGTATTTTTATGTGGCTTTATAACTTATGTGCTGCCAATCCTGCAGTCCTAAACCAGATAAAACTATTGATTTCAGTTGGTCTTTTGCCTGAATCAGGACTGCAGGATCAGGATATATAATTGTCGCACAATTTTTTCCAGAGTGTTTTTATGTAAACTCTTCAGTGCTGAACATAATCAATTGACACTGTGGTTTTGTTAGCTTTATGATATTTAAAGGTAAATTATGTGTCCCTCAGGCTGCTATTTTGATTATCACAGTATACTCAAAATAGTACCACTTTATTAGAGTGATCAATAAAGCAGAACAATACTTCTTTTAGCTGGATATCATACAAGATTGAAATAAATTCTTACTGAAAACAGATGGCCTGTTGCAGTGGTCTCCTTAGAAACTTGTCAGTTTGGCCTTAAATAAATAGTGGTATCTCAGGATTTGAGGTAATTTATTTAATTATCTAAAGCAATTGTCAATCTCTTCAGGGTGACCACTGGAGTTGTGCATTGAATAACTATATAGAATTATCAGCTATTGGATCTTTTGTAATGTGCTGATACAGAGATAAGGAAAAAACTATATTTCATTGTATAGCTTATTTTCAAGCACTTTTCTCTTCACACCAGCGTTTCGCTGTGCTTCTGTTTTATCTGCATACTTCAAAATCTGGCATATGGTAAATTCAACAAGGTTTTTGTAGGAGTTAGAAGTGATAGCAACAGTATCTCGAGAGCATCAGACAAACGCAGTCATACGTCAAGTTCCCCATTCTGATATGTGATTTCCATCACTAATTGAAGACATCACATGGCTTCAGAATTCAAAACCTTTTTCCTCCACTATGACCAGTCTAAAGGAAGAATAAATATTAGGACTGTGCCACATAAGAGGATAGCTGAATGTAATTGCTAAAGTAGCAGTTGTTAATGTTATACTGATATATTACAATTAGCACTTGGAGTTTTCCTTTCATTTTTAGGCACATGGTAATAGTATACATATTTATCATTCCCAGAAGCTAAGTTTATTGATATGTTATAGACATACTGAGGCAAATTCTGGCCTGAGCTCCTTGATAATCCCTCCAAAAACAGAGTATTGGGCAGATTGGACATCTCTATTCTGCCTCTCCCCAAATCCAGGCAGTCTTCTTTATGGACTTTTTGTGACATGTGCTGCAGAGGGGTTCTCTGGGGTGGTACTTAACAGAAAGGCGGCCGTAGGTGCCTATTTATACCATTATGCCTCCATTTTGCTCAGACCTCTGCACAAACTATATATGCTTCTGGCAGGAATTTGGCCAACGCAGTGGAAGTTAAATTTCCTGTGATGAGTTTATTCATTTGATCTGTAGAAGCTCCATGATAATAGTGAATAACTAAGCTCTGTATTGGTTCTCAATTTTCAAACAACGTGCAGACTGTTATATAAATCTTAGACATCTACATGTGCTGAGTGTACCATGTGTTGCCATCAAAGTTCAGGCGTGACATTAGATTTAAGGTCTAAGTGGGGGGAGAAAGACCTGAAAGAACATTCTTTCCTCAGTACAGCCCAAGCTCTTAATAAAGTAAAATAGGAGAGAGAACATCTGAAGTCAATATAAAAGGAACTTAGAATTGTGCTATCTACCATCAAACCCTGACTCAAATGGTTCTGTTCAACAACATAGTTTCATCGCTCCCACAAATGCATAAGGAATGAGATTTAAAAATTGGAACAATAAGACTTAAAATTAATAAGTAGTTCAAAGTTAACTCCCAGTCAAAGGAAAGCTGAGAACCACAGACTGCTAGGATGGCACTTTCTCCTAGGTGCTCTTGCCAGGTCAACACCCCTTCCCATGGTTGCACACCATCACTCTCTGCCAATCTGCAGCCCCTTTCTGGCTCCAAGAGCTGGTACTGCCTCTTTGTGACTTGGCCCTCCAGTCAGACCACCAAATGGTTTCCACTTACGAGGTTGGAAAGTCTCTTACCACAAACAGGCTCAGGCAGTCTTTCTATTCCCTGCCTCATAATGCCACTCCCTCAGTGGCTGGCAGGGGAACCTAGGCCAGCCCTCTACTCTGGGTTCCATCTCAAGAACCCTCTAACCAGCAGGCAAGGTCTGTTCCCTCTTAGGCCTTACTACCTTTCCCTGAGTCCTTTCCCTACCTTCCTGATTCCCACCCCACCTCAGGCTTTGATAGCCCAAATACACCACCTTTCTCCAGGGCGTGGCTGCAGATTTTCCAAGCTGATCCTTCTGCTCCCAATTTCCTGTTTTTTTAGTCCCAGCCCAGCTCGTTCCTTCTCAGCTAGCCTCCCTCACTCAGTCAGGGGATTACCTGGCCACCTAATTCCCCTCAGCTGTGCCCCATTGGATTAATTAGCCCCTTGTTCACTCTGTATTAATCCTTTCTGGGCAAAACTGACAGCTTAAAATGTATAAATATGATGCAAACACCTTATCAGTCCAAGCATCTTGAAATATATTTACAAGAATAATAAACATTATTATGGTTAAAGAAGCAGAGTCTTGTAATATTTTGTCTAGGCTTTAGGAGATGAAAAGAACTGACTTTGACAGCAGCCCCATAAATATTGCCAATTGAGGGCTATGGTAAATTAAAGAATGCGGCAGTATCTGCTGTGCCTTCATGTTTTGGACTTTTGATTTACATCATCATCATCATCACTTATGATGATTTGTAAGAAGTACAGTATATATATTTGTCATAGAAACCTTTAACTTCTACAAACAACACTTTTTTGCTGAAAATCTAAGAATTATGGGTTTGCAGTGAATTGTTACAGCTACAGAGAACTACAGGAATAAAGAACTGTAACTAAGGTTGCCGAGAAGTTTCATTAATAACCTCCTGTTTTTACAGGTTGGTTAAACATTCATCTTTAGGCTTAAATTGTCCATGGTCAAATGTTTATTTATTTATATTTAATTTTGAGCAGAATTCCACCAATCTTACAAAATTGTCTTGAAATTTAACCAGACCAGGTATAAAATCTGCTCTCCTTCCCTATTATCAATAATCACAGTAATGAAATAATAAGACTAATGATATTTTACTTGACTATCCAAAATAATTCATCCTGGGCAAGTAGAATTTTACAAGGCTACTTCTGAGTTCTTTGATGGGGTTAAAGACACTGAGGGCCAGACTGCTTCCTACTGGGAGAAAATCTGTAATTAGAGCAGAGGAATCCTACTCCTTTCTCTCCACATGGAGATCACTCCACAATTGTTCCATTTTGAGAAGGAAAAAATTTGCCCTTCCCCCAAGAAATGCTCCAGGGCTGAAGGTCCACTGATTCACTGGCATCTGGGAGATCAGTGGGAGGTCTTCTGGAACTCTGTGCCTCCACACATGCTTTGGTTCCCTGTGGATTGGCTCCGTTCCTTGCAAGCATGGCTTTAATGGATTCTTCAGGCCATGGCTTCCCTACTGCCCCCTTTTTAAAAGAGGATCCCTATGATGGTATAGGAGTTGTGGAAAAGTAACATAGCCCCAGCTTTTTTAATCTTCTGCCCTGAGTTCTGCAAGGCTAGGAAAGGTCAAAGCCAACTTAAAAACTTCCCTGAAGTTTCTGCAATTAATTATAAAGAGAGATAGTGGAGACTGCCAAAAGACCATTGTATCTAATTTTGGAATCTTCATTATGATATTATTGCTACTATTTATTATCCATACAAAGAAAATGTGGTACTGTTATAAACAGATAAGAAAAGTTAATAGAACAGAAGTGCTTTATATCTCTTTTCACTGTAAAGGGTTAACAAGTTCACTAAGCCTGGCTGTCACCTGATCAGAGAACCAATCAGGGGACAGGATACTTTCAAATCTTGAGGGAGGGAAGTTTCTGTGGGTGCTGTTAGTTTTTGGTTGTTGTTCACTCTGGGGGCTCAGAGGGACCAGACGTGCAACCAGGTTTCTCTCCAATCTCCCTGATACAGGTTCTTATAGATTCCAAATAGTAAGTACTAGGTAGGTACTTACCTAGGTTCAGAGTGGGGACTTGTACCATGACAGGTACAAAATGATAATGTTTACAGTAGGCCACAGCTGTTTGTATCCATGAAATCCTTGCCATTTAAATCAAGTAATTGAATCATTTGAAAAAAGTATTTGTAACAGAGTCACTGGCCCTTGTCTTGAGGTTGCGATCACCAAACCTGTAAGCAAGGATGGAAGGGAAACATAAAAACAAGCTCACCTCTCAGACATGTTGCCTCTTGCTTTTCTTATAGGGCCTAATCCAGGCCTATATTTCCTTTTGGTCATAGTGACCTAACTACAAACAACAAAGATTCTCCTGCTGGTTTAGTGGCTAAACAGCCCTATTCTACTCTTGTGTATGGGGAAAGGTGAATGAGGGAGAGAGGAGACCTTCTTCTTTTCCCAAGCACCACCCTCTCCTCTCATTTTGAGTGGAAATTGTCCAGTGACGAGGTTTAACTCTTCCATGTCTCAGCCAAGGATGGGTTCATACACTCCATCTCAGTATTGTTCTTCTATCAAAAGCATGTAGCAAAAGCTTTCTTTTCTGTGTTCTTGCTTTAAGCCATGTAAAAAGAAGGCAAGCAAGTGGAGGACTGACAAGAAGATTATAACTTTAATCTGCCAAACAGTTTCACAGCTACACCCACATTATTAATTGTTGTTATTTCTGCTACATTATGGCTGTATTTTCAAAAGTGTTATTCCACAAAAAGAGGGGCAGGATGAGAGGAATAAGATTTATAGAAACACTTTTCTGTTTTTAAGGTATTCTACCACAAAAGCTAGTATCCAAACATGGACATCTAAAATATATAACCTAAAAAGAGCTAAAGCCTGAGAAAAAAAGAAAACATTATTTTCATAGAAATTAGATTATTCTCATCCAATAAAATTTTCACAGTTTGAAATATGTACTGATGTAATTCAGTACAATGGTGACAACGGTAATAGCATTCTTTACTGCAATGCTTACTCCTATTTCAATAAACAATGCCTTCTTAGCCGAGTTAATAATATACTGGAACACTGTAGAAACATACAAGTGGAAACACTGTAAATGCTGCAGAATTTTCAAATAAACAGTTATTTTATAAATTAATCCTAATTTTTTTCAGATTACTTCCTTCCTCTCTGAATGTCTGCAAGCATGGATCACTAAATGTCAGTGAAGTAAATGGACTGATGGACTCTTAATTTTAAAAAAATAAATCAATCACGAGAAAGTATTTGTAGAGGAGAGAACAGGATTCGTTTTTAAAGGAATTGCTTTAAGTGTAAGGTCCTGATTCTGCTGTAGTTAATCCACCTCCCTGAGACGTGATAGGTAGATTAGTGAAAGAATTCTTCCGGTGATCTAATGCGGTATACACAAGCACTTAGGTCAGCTTAATTACTTCACTTGGGTTTCTGCATTTTTCACACCCCTGAGTGACAAAGCTGGTAAATCCAGTTTTTGAGTGTAGATCAGCCCTGAGGATTGGGAACAAACAAACAAGGCAACATGATATATGGTACTTCAATTAAATGTGCCCAGAAAGATTAAAACGTGATAAAATTAATGTAATGTAAATTTAACTGTTAGCCCTAGTTTTAATTTTTTTGATCATTACAAAGTTGGATTGTTCCCTGAATACATGTGAAAGCATGTGTTGAATGATGGTAGATCTCTAGGGAGACTAGTAATGGTGGGAGGTCTACAATTAGACTTACCAATCATGTTTAGATGGAATGGGGAGAAGGTTGCAGAGTGAATGATGAGACTATGTGGGATGGAGAAAAATACTGAGGAGGGAAGAACTACCTTGAAATTGATGGGATGGGGAAAAGGAAGAGAGAATACAACACAAAAGAAGGGGAAGAAATTGGAGAGAGGAAAAGAGAGAGCAATTCAGTTCAATTGTTTAATAGGTTAATGACAACCTTGTTCAGTTAAATGATACAATAAAGAGTAGGAATATGAGATGAGAGATCAATGGATGGGGATCATATGCTGAAGTTTGTTTAGGGCACCAAAATGCTCAGGGCAAGTCCAGACTCCACTTTTGTGAAGAAACTATGCATTTTCAACGTCTCATCATAGATATTCTTATACTGTGAACAGAGAATCTGCATAGAGAAGTGGAAGATATGAAAAAAGATAATCTTATATAGACAGATTGAGTGAATCTGATCTACAACAAAGAGAATCATTTGACATAGATCACATGCATCACTGACACAGAGGAAGGTTTCTTAAGAAGTCAGACCAAGTCCAAGATCTTCAGACACAGAAAATCCTAAAACAGAATAGTGAACTATTATGAGGGCAATTATCAGACAATTAGGAACCACTTAGCAATACAAGCAATGTAACTGAATGGAGAGAGAAGTTGATTGCCTGATATTAATAATGATGCATACAATAATGAAGACAATAACAATAGTGATGATAATCAGGAATCTAATGTGAAGAAGAAGGAAAATAATGAAGAAAATCCAATAACCATATAAATACATTAATTTGATGCACCATTGGGAGACAGGATTCTGCATAATGGTGCTATTGCACACAGAAAATAACTGATGGTTTGAATTCAAGCTCATTAACTAACATCATTTTAAAATCAGCAATAGAATTGCAAAAGGAAATACAAACCCTTTAATACACGTAACTAATTAATGGGCTAATGCTGATTTAGTAGAATAGTTAGCAGAGTATCATAGATATTAAGACAAGAAAAGGCCACTTGGTTCATCTAGACTAGAACCAGCCTAAACTTGAAATTTCCAGTTCATGAGAAATTTCAACATTTTGAAATTTCCCATGAACTAGAAATGCAAAAAACCCTTTTGTTTATGGTGTTTCTAAAACAAAAAAATGCTTCCCAGATCCCTGGCAGCTGCAGAGTGATGACATGATTCTTGCCAGTTTTAGTGCTGCTGAAGAGTAGTAGTAGGCAGAAGTAAAACTGACAAAAATCATGCAGTTGCTTGGACTCTTAAGGTCTCTGGCTAGGGGGCAGCCCTGCCATGCTGGCTGTCCCGGAGGATCTTGGGCCTTCCAGCCTCCTAGACCAGCCAGTTCCCTGGCCTGCCCAACTCTCAGGACAGCTGGCTCAGCAGGCTGAGAGAGTTGAGCAGCCTGGAGATCCAGCTGGTCCAGGATGCTGGAAGTTCAGGGGTCCCCAGCCTGGGCAGTCTGCACTGGAGGGTTGCCCCAGAGCTGCAGACTTTGGAAACCTATCCCAAGTCTTCCACATTCCAGCCCACACAGCAGGGAACCTAGAAACCCTGAGACCCTCCTGCTCCTGCTGTGGAGCCTGAAAACTCTGTGGGTTCTCAGGGCGTCCAGGCCTCCCAACACTGAGCCCAGAGCCAAGCCCCAGTAGATTCCACAGCTTCAAGTTCCATGCAAGGAGCATGGAAGCCCTGAGATACCAAAGGGTTTTTAGGTTCCTGGCTTCACAGATGGGACCTGAATGCCTTGAGAGCTCTGGCTGCATCTGGGGTTCTCAGCGGTTCCAGGCTCCTGGCCGCAGAGCTGGGAGCTGATCCCCAATCACAGCCAGGACTCACAGGGCTCCCAGGCTCCCAGCTCTATGACAAGGAGCCTGGGAGCTCGGGGTCTCTGGCCCTGGATGCCATCTGCATGGTGGAGCCATGGACCCTGACAACCCACTAGAAACCAGGCTTGTGATTCAACAAAAGTTAATCAAACCCCAGATGCTCTCTGAAACATTTCAGGTTCAATGAATCATCACTAGCCAACACAATTGTTTTGTTGGAAAATTTCCAATTAGTTCTAATGTAGATCTTAGAGTACTCTGCACAGGTCATCTATTTGCTAGGGCTTCTGAGTACAACCTCCTCTAACTGTGTCTGTTCCCAGAATGTTTTGAAAATACTGAGAAGAGGCTGAGAATGATCTTGGGGGTATTTTAGGGTGACCAGACAGCAAGCGTGAAAAATTGGGACAGGGTGTGGGGGATAATAGAGCCTATATACAAAAAAGACCCAAAAATCGGGACTGTCCCTATAAAATCAGGACATCTGGTCACCCTAGGGTATTTCCTATAAAATACTGTCTGGTGTCTGGCCAGTGATGTTTTGAATTCATGTTAAGAACAAAACAAAACAAACAAACAAGCTTGTCCCCATATGTAGGAGTCCTAATAATTAGTTAGCATATAAAGAGGGTGGCCATCCAGCAGCAGAAGCAGCCTACGGGCCACAAAACTGAGAGGGGGAAAAAATCAGCCATAATTTAAACAGTCATAGAATTAATTCAACTCCCAGTGGAACCCCTCTGTGGCTGCAACTGCAGTATGAGAGTATCACAGACCCTGCTGTGTCTGTGCAGCTTGCTCGGTAGGAGGCAATGGCTGTGGATCCATCAGCCCTATCAGCCGAGCCAGACTCTGTGCTTAAATCCTGCTGCTCAGCTAGGCGCTGTAGAGCACAGGTTGTGTAGACTCCACTGGGGACTTGACAAAACCTGAGGCTCCTACATAACAGAATCATGCTGGTTCCACTGAATGCAAAGCCCTCCACACCCACAGAGGGGACAGCAGGACTTCTCCTTTAAAAAAAAAAAAAAAAAAAGTCAGGTATTGTACCTGTGTCAGACTCCCTGCTTTCCATATAATTGTCCCCTTTTGTAGGCATGTTGCTTTTTCATGTCGAGGTGTATGACTTTATATGCACTTGCTTTGACTCTGTATTCACTCTATTCAGCCCACTGTTCTTCTCTAATTAATTATGTTTAATTATTACAGAAAACCTAGAGGCTCCAAAGGACACGTGGGCCTCATTGTGCTAGACACGGGTGCAAACATTTAGTAAAAGAAAGTCTCTGCACTGAAGAGCTTACAAGCTAAATAACGATGACTGACAAAATGTGGGAGGAAAAACAGCTGCACAGAGACCAATGACAGAGCAGGGAATAGAACCCTGTAGTGACCAGGAGAGAATACAAATGAAAAAAAATCAAACATCTTTAAAATTCAGTTTCACCTAAGCTAGGTATAAGCACTATTATGCATGAATCATAATTGTATGCTTATTGCATGGCATCACTACAGGGTGGAGTTCAGCTTGTCCAGGTACCTTAACTGTGGATTGCCAAAAATAATATTTTAATGATTTCTTTTGTTTTTCATCTGAAATCTGAATTTACCAAGTTTTTAACACTTGTTTGAGGGATAATTGCAACATTCCTCTCATGTTTCTACCCATAAATTATTACAGATACAGGCTTTCCACCTTAACTCCATTAACAATTTTTATAAGATATTCTGTATTATGTGTACTGTGGTAGAACCCAGAGCCTCCAATCAAGATCAAGATCCTATTGCTCTAGATACTGAGTGACACAATAAAAATCAGTCCTTTCCCTTGGAAATGAAAAGGTTAAAGATCTATGTAATCCCTGGGCTGGCTCTACCATTCTTGCTGCCCCAAGCAAAAAACATGCTCGGACTACCGCCCGAACTGGCGCAGCAAAATAGAAAAAAGAAAAAGCTGCCCAGACGGTGCCATCCCAAGAGTGGACAGAATGCTGCCCCTTAGCATGGGCTACCCCAAGGATGTGATTCCTCCGCTGGTCCTGGAGCTGGCCCTGTGTAATCCCTGTCAGTCACTATCATGCCCCCTGAAGTACACTGTCCACCTAAACTTAACATTGCCTCCTGAGATATGGTCTGGTTTTGACATTCTCTTTATTCCTGACCTACCTGTGGCCAGTTTCTCCATCAGAAACAGGAGTAAATTAAAATTGTAGTAGCTCACTGCTCATTTTCCTTCATTACTTTTAAAGGCTGGGTGTAAGTAGGGAGACACAGATCCCCAGAAAAGACCCTGATCAGAATGGGGTCAAGAAGAAGGAAGTCCTATTTCTCTGGCTAGGCAGAGAAGAAAATCCTAGCTTGGCCTGGGAGCTGTCAGTTACAGAGATAGAAAAGATACCTTGTGCATTCTGGTGGAACCTTGAGGTGATCACTCTCATTATTCAAATTAATCGGAATTGATTTTACTTGTGGTGAACTGTGCACTTTACTGACGCGCAGTGAGATCTTAGGTTTCAGTCTTTTCAGAGTTTGGGCTAGAGGGTTAGAAGAGAGGAAGAGCTACAGAAAGAAATTTACAGGATGAGGAGAAACAGAGTAACAAGAGAGAAAGAAAGAGGAGAACAGTATAAGAAAAAGTAACTGAATTAGAGTAGTTGACAACATGTCAGAGTAAAGACATTCAAGTGTCAGTGCAGCAAAGAGAGGGAATTTTGAAAACTTGATTTGATTAAACTGGAAATAAGAAGAGACAAGTTGACTAAAACCAGTAAATCAAAATTAAAAGCAGAAAAATGTATTTTTCATTAATAGGAAGATTGTAATTGCCAAAGATGGGAATTTGAAAGCAATCAAAAGATTGAAAGAAGTCTTCAGCAATAACCTTCTGGGCACAGCAACACAACTGCAGCCTGCAGCAGCTGCTATCACAGCACTTCAACAACTATGTATAGATGAGCATCTTCTAAACCAGCAGTGCTCACATTTTCTCCACATGAAACCCAAAAGCCACCAGTGAAGTCTTGGCACAAACTAATACTGTATACAAACCACTGTGCACAAACTTTACTAGGATTTCGCCCTGCCCCAGAGCTATTCTACAACATACAATATTGATTTAAGAGCTTTTGTTACTTGTCTCAAATTGTAACTATGGCAGCTGATATACAAATGAGAGCGTGATGGGGCAGAGAGACCCTACATTGGCAATGATGGGTAGAGCAGTAATTAGGCATTTTAGCCTAGAGGCAACACCGGGGCGGGGGGGGGGAGACATGCAGGGTCATTTACCCTGCCCCAGTTTTCGGCCTCCCATTTAGCAAGGAGGTTTTAAAACTGTGGGGTTGCCTCCCTAGGGGGATGGGCTGGCTTAATGGGGTAGCCCCAAATGCTGTTGCCACTGAGGGGATGCTGCATATGGGGCTTCCACTTCTCCCCCCGACCCATTCCCCATCCCTTTCTCTTCCCCATCCCATCCCTCTTCCCCACTGTCAACTGCCCCATCTGTCCCCCCTACTCCCACATCCCTCCTCCCCCTTCCATCCCCCTTCCTGCCCCACTGCCTCTTCCCCCACCTCCCCCTCATTCGCACTCACCCTAATACAGAAAACAGGATACTGGCTATGTAGGGTGCCCAACACAAGTAGAAGAGGAAGACAAGCAGCACTAGGACCCAGGAGGTGGCATCCAGCTTCAGAGGCATAGCTGACAGTAGAAGCAGCTCCATACAGAGCCCAGGCCTCTGTTTGAGGATACAGTACCGCCCCAGCCCAAACTACACCCATGGACTCTGGTCAAGGCTGCTAGGCCCAATCCTGCAGGAAGGGGCTGACGCCGCTGGGCCTGATCCTACGCTGTTCCATTTTTGTGCCCCCACTGGCTCTGCGCCCTGGATGGCTGCCCCTCTCACTCCACCCTAGATATGGCTCTGATGATGGGGTAAAGGAGGCTAACAGGCTCTCCATTAGCAATGAAAAGGTGAAGGAAAGCCTGTGGACCCCGTTGGCCCCACCTCGCTACACTTGTACCCAATATCAGGAGGAGAACTAAAAAGGAGGAGTAAATGATCTCTTCCAGTTCCCTAATTAACTGGAACTTTTGCTAAAGAATCTGAAGGAAAAACCTTCAAGCCTTACTGTCTGTCATGTATTTGGTAGACTCATCAGAGCCCTTTATGTCCTTATAATACTGCTGATGAAGAAAATGCCAGGTATGAGCTGAATTATGCCACCCAGATTACAAAAAATTGAAGCTGTTCTTTACACAGAAGCCAACAGCACTTCACTCTAGAAAATTAATGGCTATGTCTACACTACCACTTATGTCGCTTAGGGGTGTGAATAAGCCCCCATGAGCAACAGATGTTCCACCAACCTATGTGCCAATGTGAACAGTGCTATATTGGTTGGAGAGCTTTCCCACCAACAGAGCTGTTGCCCGGTCGCTGGAGAGGGGTTAATTAAGTTGACGGGAGAGCTCTCGTCCATTGGCTTGGAGCGGCTGCACTAGAGAGCTTACAGTGGCAGAGTTCTCTAGTTTAGCCATAGCCTGAGCATAGAATTAGATTAGACTGAATTAGTTTCTATCCTGTATCTCTTGCTTATGAGTGATCCTTACTCACAATAGTCATAGTGAAGTCAGTAGGTAAACCATCTGCAAAAGGATTACTCATGTAAAATGATTTGCAGGATTGTGATCTTAGATCTGAAAGGTGCTAGATCTACAGCTCTAGAACTTGATCCAGCACCTTGAAATTAGTGGGAATTATGTCACTGACTTTATGGAAGTAGAATCAGGCCAGTCTTTATTTACTAAGCTTGTCCTTTTTAGACAAGTAGCATTGTTGTATGCATACAATTTTATTCTTCCCAAGTCCATGGAGAGGAATCCAATAATTTGGTGATTCTGAGCTGACACCAAAAATAGAAGAGATTAAGATAAGACAAGCATGTATTTTTCTGCTATGTGCAATACAATAAAATATTAAACTGACAGCCCTGTGAGCAATATGAAGTTGATTTTGTCAATATAACAGGTTTATGCTAAAGCAACTAAACTCATCATTGCATTTGCGGGAGTGGGGGCTGTACATACGGTAGCACTGGCATAGATAGTCATAATTTTATTCAATTAAGTCAATAATGACTTATTTTCCTATTATTAAACAAGGAGGAGGGCATGATAAGTGCATCAACTCTGAAAACACCATTAGAGAGAATTGTTATGACGTGAAATCTCACAAAGGTAGAAGATCTTCCTCACAGATGCTAACTTTGTGAACAACAGTGAAAGAAATGAATAAGTGCATGTGAGCTTGCAGATATTTTACTAAACAGAAATGCTGGTAATTTAAACTCAAGAAAAGGTGGTGGTAATAATAGGTCCCTTCCATACACTTTTCTCTGGTATGATTTATAGCTGGTGTACTGTAACAAAGACTGGAAAAATCTAATTAGTGTTTGGATTGTCATAATCCTGATGCTGTTTTTTCTTTTACTCTAACATAACTCCTAAAATTGAGACAATTTCTAAGCTCAAACGTTGGTGTTTGGGATGTGGTGTGCTTCCTACACCGGTCCTGAGAGAGTTGAATTAGGCCAGGTGTAGTTTAATTTGTGCCAGGACTGAGTGCTGGCACTTCTAGACTTGGCAGTTTCTAGCCCTGGCACCTCTGGGCTTGCTGTGTCAGTTATGACAGTAAAAAATTGCTTGACCCCAGCACCTCTTTCATTACAAATTAAGCACTGGCCAGGTGGGCCCAATCAGCCAAGTAAATGGCAAACAGGGGAGATGCAGGCGGAGCCGATGATGCTAATTAGAAGGAAGTCACCTGAGAGGGAACAGTCAGGGCTTGTATAAAGTCTGGAGGCTGGCAACAGCATGGTGGTGGCAGGGAGGAATCTGATGTCTCTGTCCCTGTTGTGAAGAGGTGATAGGACTGCCTGACAAAGTTTCTCTAGTAGGCCTAAGAGAGAGGAGTCAGACTAGGAAGGCTGGAGAAGGAGAAGCTTGGAGAAGGATGGTAGGAAGTAGTCCTGGGGACAGCAGTAAGGCTGGTGTAGCTGCAGACCTTAATTGCTCACTATAGGGACCTGGAGTGGACTCCAGAGAAGAGGATGGGCCTGGGTTCCCCTATCATTCACTAGAGAGTGTTATGGCATGGGGCAGTGAATGGGAAAACTGCCTGAATCATTGCAGGAATGACAGTCAGGGCAGCAGATGTAAGGACTGCCTGACACTGCTGGTACAGAGGGACTTTAAAAGACTACCCCAGAAGGGGAAAACACAGAGTGACCTAGCTGGAGGGCCAAGTCATGAAGCGGCTATACTGTGACTCCATGAGCTGGAGGAATAATGGTGGCAGAGAAGAAAGAGGGTGCTGAACTGATTGGAGCTGGTTGCCAGGAGAAGATGCTGCCCAGGGGTGAATAGAGCACCCTGTGTCAGTGTTACACAGTTTGGATGTAGATCTTTGCAGATTGTAACCATCCATTGTTTTGTTATAGAGGTTGCTCTTGCTTTGTCAGTAATCCAGAATATCACTCATTTGGGCACCAGCTAGGAAAATTAAAATTTGAGACAAGTTACAAAATCTATTAAATCAATATTTTGTGTTGAATTGCTGTGAAAAGAAATCTTTGTCCACAGCACCAGTTTCCACCTAAGGTTGGGTTTCATCACTTACCATTGAAAAGGCTGTCTTTTGTCTATTTGTTTTTTCCTGCTCTTCATTGTATTGCTTTTGTGAGCTGTGCTCTGGCTTGTTTTGAACTAACCTATAAATATAACTGAAAAGAAAAAATTTAAGGTGGGAGACAAGACAAAAATGGTCTGATGAAGAGGTTGCATTGAAATGTCAGAATATCCCTTTCCACCTCTGGGAACAGGGAAATATAAACACATTTGGTGTAAGATGTTTCTGTGTGGAGCTCCAACTCCGCTGCTTCTAAGGGAAGAAAGTAGAAATCTAATTCTGAGGGCAAATTGGTGAAGACAGTTCATCATGCTGGTCACCACCTGGGGACTGAACAAGAACCTTCAGAGCTCTACAGCCTGATCTAAAGGAGGAAATTCCCCGAGCTGGGAATGCATAATACACTCTGAACAGAGAGCTACATACTGCCAGCATCCAAGCATTCATGGAGTCATAGCAAACAGATACCTACTATTTCATAACGGGTTACAGTATGTTAGAATCATTGAGTTTAAAGCCAGAAGGGACCACCATCCTTCTGACTTCCTGTATATCACAGGCCTCTAATATCACCCAGCTATCTGCACACTAGATTACAATTGAAATAGAATAACTTTGAATGGCTCAAATGCATCTTATTGTGTACATCACTAGTCTATAACTAAGGGTATGATTCTGTCATGGAGGTCCCTGATTCCATGACTTTTCAGGATCCCCGTGACTTCTGCAGCTGGCTGGCCCCCAGGCAGCGCTGGGTTAATTGCTCAGACTGTTAGCTCCCTCTCCCTACCCCAGAGTGTTTTTAGTAAAAGTCAGGGACAGGTTGTGGGCTTTCATGAATTTTTGTTTGTCCACAACCTGTCTCTGTACTAAAGATACACCCATGACAGAATCTTAACCTTATCTATAAAAGTGTTCCTTTCACTGTTATTCTCATCCTCTTCCCCTCCATTCCCTCCATTTCTTTGTTGCACCCATTTGTCTTAAATCAGACCCTGATCCTGCAATTAAATCTGCCCAGGTGGACCCTTGTACTGAACCCTGTTCATTTCAATGGGACTCCCTCCAGCTACAAAGGTCTGCTTGATAGATTAGGGCTTTAAATTATACTCTTTTTAGGCAGGGATTACCCCTTCTCTGTATTTGTGGAGTACCTAGCAGGATGGAGTCCTGCTATAGCAATACAAGTAATAATAAAACAATAACACTATAGCAAAGCACCAGACAAAATTAAATCAAAATTGAAATATTTGATAAAACATCATTTTACCTGCTGCCTCTTGCCCCTAGTTCCCATTTTCCTGTTGACCCATTAGATTAATAGCTTTTAGGAGGAGTTCCTGGGGTGAATTGTGCTTAACAGATAGCAGATTTTCACCAGCCACTGCTGTGTGTATATTCATGTGTTGGAAAGGTAGCACAATCAAAACAGAAACAGTTAGAAGTAAGGGGGGGGGCATTTTTCCTACATAAAACAGCTGCCATTAAGAAACCACCACTTGCCAACAGATACCACAAAGTTCCTGGCCCTGGTTCACTGCCCTATTATCCCACATTTACAATGTGTGACTCCACTAAAGCAAATAGAGCCATACTGCATGTATAACAGTGTAGATGCAGGTCCTGTTGCTTTAAATATAGAGAATATTGACTTCTCTTATGCCACCGTGTCAAATGTTATTTGATAGAGCTGACCATCTATGTGTTTGTGTGTGTGTGCGTGGGTGATGGTGGCTTGTAATGCTGAATCACGTTGAGTTATGTCTGTGCTCTATGTAGGCAGAAACCGCCATATTTCTTTTGCATTTTCAGGCAGACACTCAACACTTTAGTGTGAAAGCAAGTTTTGAAATGACACTTTATGTAGACTTTAGTGTGAAAGCAAGTTTTGAAATGACACTCTATGTAGACTGTATTGACTTTTTAAAAATGTTGTCCTTTAAGATGCTAATGCTTATTTACTAAATGATTCATAATTCCATTTTGTCCGTATCCTTACAGATATTTTTATGCTAAAATACATTGATCCAATTCTGCCATCCAGGAAATGATTGTACATTCCACAGGCGTCAGTGGAGATGTGTCCCTGCAAAGAAGGGCAGAAATGGATGCAATATATGTAAAGATTGTGACCAAATCCAGTGAAGAGACATGGTGGGTGAGGTAATGTCTTTTATTGGACCAATTTCTGTGGGCGGGAGAGACAAGCTGTTGAGCTGCACAACTCTTTAGGTCAGAGTGTCACAGCTAAATACAAGATCAAACAGTTTAGCATAACTACACTGCATACAGAAGTCAATTTGGCTACTCCAATTTACACCAGTTGAAGAGCTGACCCTATGTGTCTTATTCTGTGATACTAACACACCTTAGGTTATCAAAACAACAATTTTTTAAAAACCAATATACTTTGCAGCATTTGTGATATTTACTTTTTGAACTTCATTTAGCTGAACCAGATCGCTTCCTTGTCAGTTTCACTTCTGTTTCTCTTGCATCAGTACAATGCTGCAGTGTTCTGGGTTGCAAGCACTGCAAGGAAATTCCTAAATAAAATTGTGATTAAAACACTACACTGGTGATTAGGTTCTGTAACAATTACCCTTTCACAGTTATTAATTTCCAGAATCTAAAATGAGCGTTAAACTACTTCAATGTCCCTCAGTATATAATAAAGCAGTATGAACACCTTATCTCAAACATTAATATTTTCTAGGCAGATTTTCAATGAGGATTTTCTGTGATGTTTTTACTTTTTTCTTTTGCAGCAAAAGAAAAAAATAAATCAGGTCTTCCTTTTTTTCAAGTTATTTATGATCAGAACCTTCCCCTCCTCCCCACCCTGCACACTCTGCCACCCCCAGCTCATTCATGCCCTTCTGCAAATATATGTCCAGACTTACATTGTGAATGTAAAGCTACAGTTTCATGATAGGAAAAGGTGGAGGTTCTACATTACCGCTAGAGTTCCTAGAGACATTATGTCTCACAGGTCAGTTCTATGGACTTTGAAAGACTACTGCTTGTGCTAAGCCCATTTTCTTCAGTCCCCTTTGGGGAGGCTAGAGAAGCTGGCCAAGAGCAGTACTAGTGCTCAGGAACCAGATGGATCATGACTGGCACCTGTGTAAATGTGAAGGGTGTGTGTGTGTGTGTGTGCGCGCGCTGCTTGCACTCTTTCCCCTCACTGGCACTGGTCAGAAATTAGCCCATGTCCTGTCAGAGTGCTCTCTGCTCTGATTCTGCTCTGTGATGTTACCAAATTGATTTTACCAATGAAAGCTACTTTTACATGTTCTGATCGCTTATAACCTCAAAATTTATGATTCAGTTTGACTTGATTTGGCTCCTGTTCTTAAAGGGATCATAAATTTGCTGTTAATCTTTGATTGTATTCCATTTGCTCTAAAGTGACTTATATTACCTCACTACTCACTACAGTACTACCTGCCAAACAATCTTCTTGCTGTAAGACTGTGCATTTCCCTATTAAGTTTCAGAGCATTCAGTCTTTATTCATTAAACTGATTGTGAACTACACCATTTCAATGCTCACTTCATTTAAACTGTAGTTATCCTGTTTTTTCAGATCACCTGAGACTGTTTAGTTGTCTCAGATTGACTTAGTCCAATACTACAAGTTGCTGTCATTGAAGCTGACGGAATTACTCACATACTTAAATCGAGTGCTTGTCCATTAGTGTCATAAACCGATAGCTACGGGTTAATGTTTCTTTCACCTGTAAAGGGTTAACAAAGGGAACCAAACACCTGACCAGAGGACCAATCAGGAAACCGGATTTTTAAAAGCTCAGGGAGGGAATGTTTGGGTCTGTGTCTTTTGTCTGTCTCTCGGCTATGAGAGGGATCTTTCTATCTTCAAGCTTCTAATCTTCAGTTTCCAAGTTGTGAGTACAAAGGTAGAAAAACAATAGGCTTTTATTGTTTTTTTGTATTTACATGTGTGTAGTTGCTGGGATGTTTAAATTGTATTTCTTTTTGAATAAGGCTGTTTATTCATATTTTTCTTTTAAGCAATTGACCCTGTATATTGTTATCTTGATACAGAGASCATTTTTATGTCTTTTCTTTCTTTTTATATAAAGCTTTTCTTTTTAAAACCTGTTGGATTTTCTTTTCTAAGTGAGGCTCTAGGGGATAGAAATCCCTGTGCCAGGATTACGGTCTCTCTCAGGGAAAGACTGGGAGGGGGAAAAAGAAGGAGGGGGGAAGGTAAATTGCCCTCTCTGTTTTGTAATTCAAGGAGTTTAAGTACAGTAATCTTCCAGGATAACCCACGGAGGGGAAGCCTGGGGAGGAAGTAAAGAGAAGACAAGGGGAGGGGGGTTATTTCCCTTTGTGGTAAGACTCAGGGCATCTGAGTCTTGGGGTCCCCCAGGGAAGGTTTTGGGGAGACCAGAGTGAGCCAAACACTGGAAATTTTTGGCTGGTGGCAGCGCTATCAGATCCAAGCTGGTAATTAAGCTTGGAGGTTTCATGCAGGCACCCACATTTTGGACTCTAAGTTCAGAATTAGAAATTATGCTTATGACAATTATGACCACTAAAGGGACCAAATAACTTGAGTTTAACACCAGCCACATATCAGAGAGGTTTCCTTTTCACGTAATTAGAGAAGCTGCATTTGGTTCATGAAAGTTTTGTTCTAAGTACAGACTGCACGCAGGTAGGTGAGGCACCAGAAGGGGAACTGTACTATTGGATTGCCATCAGATCAGCAGTTAGGTTACAACACTAATTTAACCCTACTTTTAGAATTGCAAACTGTTTAATTATAATAAAAATGATCCTATATTGAGTTAGCATCTTTTATCCAAATGGTACATCCAAACCTTTTTCAAACTTTTACTAATTGATTGCACAGAATCTATACTCACTAATCACTTTGCTCACCACATAAATGCAGCCACCTCCAGGATGAATCGCAGCAGCTGTTCAAGAGTCTGATCCAAAGTTAATCTTAGTCACTGGAAAGGCTCACAGGACTTCCATGGACTTTGGGTCAACCCCTCACAGTACAGAGCCATTCTATACAACAGTTTAGAACACAAAGTGAAAAAGATCATTAGAAGGATTTTAGACAGACTGTAATTAATCAGGATCGAAATTTGTCCAGGACCCCAGAGTTAATCTTACACAGAGTGCCAAGGGATCAGATGGTAAGGACCTTGGTTTTCTCTCTCCTCCAAAATATGATCTCTCTAGCAATACAGTGATCTGTAATACTTAGCTGGACAATTGGTTTAACAAAGACTCAAATGGAAAAGTGCCAACTATTAGATCACCTACACCACTTCTGGCATCCCACCCAAACAATGAACCAGCCTGACCCTGTTTAATTTATGAAAGATGAAAGTATAGCTTGAGTCACACTCTCAAATACAAGAAAATATTAACTATCCATATAACCTCCTGAAAAGTACTTATGACAAGAATGTATGTTGAGTTAAAAATAATTAAAGAGATTAATACAGATTAGGGATATTTTCCTATTGAGATTTGTCAGTTTCCTTCTTTCCAAGTGACAACGTGATAATTAGACATTTGTCTTATGTTTTCTTTTTGTAGATTGAGTCAACACTACAGTCATAGAAATAATGCAAGTGTGTTCCTTAGCAACCACCAGACTCTGCAGGAAAACATAAATCAATATTCCTAAGTAACAGTAACTCAGAAAGCCATTTAATTCTAGAATACTAGGTTCCCAGACCCCCAAATCATTAACACTTATTTCAGAGCAGATTAGAACATACACTACACGATAATAATGTGTATAAATTATATTAAGATAGAAAATGAAATGGCAAAGTATTTGCATACAAATGGTAAATTGTTTACCACAAGCCTCAGTCTGCCCACTGCAGCATGATAAATTTTGGTCAATTTTCAAAACAGCATTAAAACCTATTAATTTCCAACCAAATCATTTGTTTATTCCTAAAACAGCACTTAATAAGGTGGTTTAGATTACTCTAGAAAAGTCAAGGACTCAGAGAACAGGACATAAGGTGGATAGAAAGCTGGCTAGATTGTTGGGCTCAGTGGCTACTGATCAATGGCTCAATGTCTAGTTGGCAGCCAATATCAAGTGGAGTACCCCAGGGGTCAGTCCTGGGGCGGGTTTTGTTCAACATCTTTATTAATGATCTGGATGATGGGATGAATTGCACCCTCAGCAAGTTCGCAGATGACACTAAGCTGGGGGGGAAGGTAGATACTCTGGAGGGTAGGGATAGGGTCAAGAGTGACCTAGACAAATTGGAGGTTTGGGCCAAAAGAAATCTGATGAGGTTCAGCAAGGACAAGTGCAGAGTCCCTGATTTATACAGAAGAAAGTTCCATGCACTGCTACATGCAAGGTTGGTTTGGGCATTCTGGGGGTCTGTCAGTCTCAGTGGGGTGGTGGATAGGGTCGGGGCAGTTAGGGGACAGGGAGCAGGGTGGGGTCCGGTGGTGTGTTGGGGTGGGTCTCTGGGGGATGTGAGGGAAAGGAGCATGGGTCGGGATTCTGAGGAGGCGGACAGTTGAGGGGAGGAGTGGGTGGGGTCTGATAGAGGCAGAGCCAGGCTGTTTAGAGGCACAGCTTCCCTACCCTAAGCTCATCAGCAGGTTTGGGCTTGCAAAGAGCCAAGCTGCTAGCTTTTCCGTTAGGGCTACCATCCTTTCATTCTCAATGCCAAATTATTGTCTATATTAATTTCAGTGCCATAGGGAGATTCATGTCTCGGAGGTAGCTTCATTAAAATTAGCACTGGGGAGGGATCACATGAAAGAGCAATATCCTTCCCAACCTACCAAGGAGACCCCCTCCTCTGCATTCCTGAGGCTCCAGAGGGGTTAATTCAGTGGTTCTCAACTTTTATATTGATGACCCCTTCACACAGCAAACTTCTGAGTGTGGCTCTCATCCTACTTACACTTTTTTATATATTTAATACTTATAAATGCTGAGGCAAGCGGGGTTTGAGTGGAGGCTGATAGCTCGCAACCCCAGTAATAACCTCGTGACCCCTGAGGGTTCTGACCCGTTTGAGAACCCTGAGTTAATTTAATTTTAGCCCTGTGTCCATTCACATGCTGTGCTATTTGTAGCATTTCAGTTTTTACAACATAGGCTCATCCCGATTCTGGATAAGTTCAAATGCGCAGTTCGTGGAGTATGTAACATAAGCTTTACTAAAGACAAACCACCAGTACCATCTCCAGTTTGTGAAGGAGCCATGGACAGTCTCTAGGAAACAGATAAATGCATGGAGGTTAAGTCCTAATAATGCTATTAGCCAGGATGGTAAGGAATGGTGTCCCAGCCTCTGTTTGTCAGAGGTGGAGATGGATGGCAGGAGAAGATCATTTGATATTACCTGTTAGGTCTCTTCTGGGGACTTGGCATGGCGGTAGACATGAGACTGGGCTAGATGGACTTGGTTTGACCCAGTATGGCTGTTCTTATGTTCTAACCTAAATGAACCCAAAGTTATGGAGGCAGATATGAGTCAAGGAAGCCAGCAGAGTCTCAGAAACCTGGAAAAATCTCTGACTGGATTGGCTCAGGCGTTTGGTCACAAGCTGAGGTGGTTCAAAAGTTTTGGATTTTTTTTAATAGAATTTTTTTTATTGTTTCTTTAAACAAGCAAACACAGCAAGCATCAACTATTTGGCCACACACTTCTGAAACTCCAAACCATATTCAGGTTTTGGCAGACTAATTTCAGCTTTTCAGTTAAAAAAACCAAAACAAATTTTGAAGGAAAGCAGACATTGTCCGTAATCTTTTTCTGCTTTTTAAAAAGCCCTAGTTTTCGATCCAGAAAAAAGTTTTGATGGAAAATATTTGTCCAACCCTTTTAATGAGCTTTAGTGCCTTTTAGCACTAGCTGATGCTGAGAACCAGTGATACCTTGTAAAGAAGTTTTATCAAAACTGGGTTTGTGCAGAGATGCAGAAGGTTTATTTATCCCAGGGCTGCCCGTGGTGGGGGAGCAAGTGGGGCAATTTGTGCCAGGCCCTGCAGGGAACCCCAGTAGAATATAGTATTGCAATTTTTTTATGGAAGGGGCCCCCAAAATTGCTTTGCCTCAGGCTCCCTCAATCCTCTAGGCGGCCCTGTTCCTGAGGTCTCTTTCAATCCTAATTTTCTATGATTCTATGACAGTTTAGCATTCCAGCATTCCTCAGCTGGCTCCATCACTTTCTGCAGATTACTCTTTTTTTTTGTTTAGTAAGTTTCTAGCCCTCATGAAGATAAGCATCCAAGCGGGTACTGAACATGCACAAATTGAATGATGTCTTCTGGATTCTGCATACAGACAGTGTGAAACAATTCTACGAGAGCTGTGAACTTCTCCTGGTCCACCTTAGAGGACTGCTGTCTCTGAAGCCTAGGGATGATCATATAAATAGAAACCCCGTTAACTCTTTAATTATGCCTGAGGTTAGCTGAAACATACAGCTAATCCATTTATGCAATCCCAGTATATGAATGGAAATTAGAGGGATTTTGTCTATACTCAGAAGGTTATCCTGACGACGAGGAAAGATTTTGCTGATTTTTCTATCCTAATTTCACCCTCCCTCTTCACCCAATTTCTCCTGACTGGTCTGATAGATTTTCTTCTTTCCCTTTCACTGGATTCTTCTGTTCATTTCATCCAAATGTTCCTACTTCATTTGCAGAACACAGATGAGTCACCAGCTCAGAAAGTACCCATGACCTCTGGCTCTAGAAACATAGGTTTCAACATTCAACAACTATCTGAGTTTCCAGGGGTCTAATTTTCTGAGGTCCAACCAATGTAGGGCAACATACACACTTAAGGACTGATCTTTATTCGTCACTGATAAAGTCTGCTGATGTCACAAAAATTGTGGGAGTAGTAAATAATGAAGAGGACAGGTCACTGATACAGAAAGTAACTTAGATAGTTTGGTAAGAGGGGTGAAAGCAAATAATAAATGTTTTAATATGGCTGATAGGATCTTTCAACTAGTTGTGCACCCTCCTTATAGTAAATTCATCTAGACCACATTTCCCTAGTTTGTTTATAAGAATGTCATATGGGACTATCAGAAGCCTTGCTAAAATCAAGATATATCATGTCTAATGCTTTCCCCTATCCACGAAGCCAGTAACCCAGTCAAAGAAGGAAATAAGGTTGTATGGCATGATTTGTTCTTGACAAAACCATGCTGGCTATTCTTTATAATCCTATTATCCTCTAGGTGCTTACAAATCGATTATTTAATAATTTCTTCCAGTGTCTTTCCAGGTATAGAAGTTGGACTGACTGGTTTATAATTTCCAAGGTCCTCTTCATTCCCCTAAGTCCCCTCATTCCCTATACATTGGGGGTGGCAGGTCTAGTTGGCCCTAAAGCAGCTTCCACCAGACTTGTCAGTGGAGTTTCTCTGCACAAGCATTTTTAAGTGGCCTTCTCTGGCTGTTTTAAGGCTACTCTGCATCACTTAGGGAAAGCCACTCTCACATTCTCAAGGAAAGGAATAGAGCCTGGCCATATGTTGTCTTTCTGTATGAGCTCTTTTGTTGGAAAATTTCCGTTCATACCCTCATTAGCAGCAGATGCTGTAGCTATGGAATGCTGGAAGCACCAATGATTAAGGGAGATTCAATTTTTGCAAGTGTAGCTTTGAACAGATTTTTTTTAGTGTAAATGCTGAAGAAGTTACACAATAGAGTAGGAATTTTTAACAAAAAATGACCAATTCCTTCAAAGTTAACAAAAGTTGTTTTTTTTTCCTGTCAACCACAAAAGTACACACTGGGAAAATATGTAATGTAAGTTAATACAATAACTCATGATTTTTAGTCCATGTTACAGAAAGATGATACCAGAAAGAAGACAGAACTAGGTCATTCTTCACAATAGTACTACAAAAAATGACAATGTGTTATGAGCTCACCAGTTCAGAAATATGCAAAAAAAAAATTTTTTTTTAAAAAGCAGCTATTTTTACTGCATCTGGTTACATATTCATCTCCTTTAATTATAGCAGAAAAATAATGTTGGAGACATTTCTGGCATTAATAAGGTCTTATAGCATTTTGTAATTTTTTTCTGTGAAACAACAAACTAAATGATTATTCACAATCACAAGCAATGTATTTCAGCAGATGTATACAAAACTAGACTTATACCAGAGAACTAATACAGCAACTGCAATTAACTTTCCTTTGTTTAAAGCTGAATAATTGTTTGTAATCAGTGGAAACCAGGCTCTATGACAGATCTGGTCTTTGAAGAGTATTGAAATTATACTATGAAATTACATATGACTGGGCCAAATTCATCTTTTGTATATCCCCAATAGAGTCCATTGACTTCCACCATAGCTGAAAAGAAATTAGTTCAGTTATTAATTCTAGACCGAGCATAAGTTCTTGACAGGGCCTAGTGAAGAAGTTTGGGTAAAATGAGAATTAAAGCAAACTTCTGTCCATGCTATAAGCTGAAACAAAATACTTAAACTTTTAAAATGTTCTCTCTCCCTGACTAGAGCTGGAGGTCTTTCTCCACTGAAAAGGTCCACGAAAAAGAACATTTTCACTGAAATTAAAGTTTCAACTTTTCAGTGACAACTCTAAAACTTTCTGTGTTTGGTATCCAGTTTTTGATGAAAACTTGACATTTTCCATGGAAAGCAGATATTTCTTGCAAAAAATATTTAGTCAAAAACCCAATTTCCCATTGAAAAAGTTTTGACAAAAAATTTGTAACCACCCCTTATCCTTGACTTTCCTTGGGAAAAGGCACAAATCATGGTTTTGTAGCAGGGTGTTGTCAATGCAACTTCTCCCCTCTAGCCTTAATCAACTACAAGGTTCTTCTCTCTTACTGTATTACTCAGTAACCTGCTTTCTGTGCTAAGTAGCTCTGAAAGTTTCTGTACTGGGCTGCAACATTAATTTTTTCATACTTTGGGGAACTCCTTGCACTCTGGGGAGTACAGAACCAACTCATTTTTTCCAGCAAAGAATCCTGTGGCATCTTATAGACTAACATACGTTTTGGAGCATGAGCTTTCATGGGTGAATACCCACTTCGTCAGATGCATGTCATTTTTTCCAGTTACAGTGAGGCCCAGCAAGTTAGTTTCTCATGGAGAACCAAATAATACATGACAAATGAGAACCACAAATGCATGTCTTGAGGGAAATGCAAAGGATGAGTTTACTAGTTATCAGAAACAAGGTAGGATAGAATTCATTGGAACCAGGGGCGGCTCTAGGCATTTTGCCACCCCAAACACGGCAGGCAGGCTGCCTTCGACAGCTTGCCTGCGGAGGGTTCTGTGGTCCCGTAGCTTTGGCGGACCCTCCGCAGGCACGCCTGCAGGAAGTCTGCTGAAGCCGCGGGACCAAGGGACCCTTCGCAGGCAAGCTGCCGAAGGCAGCCTGCCTGCCACCCTCTCGGCGGCGGCAGAGTGCCCCCCGCAGCTTGCTGCCCCAAGCACGCGCTTGGTGTGCTGGGGCCTGGAGCCGCCCCTGATCGGAACTGAAAAATGAAAAGATCAGGAGATGCTTACGTTGCATACACATCTTGTTAGTTCATTTCATTAATAAAATATGGGCAATATTACCTTAAGTAATATCAATTATTATATCAAAGTAATAAGTAACATCCATATTAATAAAATCCCTGCATCAGACAGGGATACAGAGACACAGCAATATTAAGTAACTTGCCCAAATCAAGTTCACAGCAGAGCCAATATTAGAACACAAGCGGTCCTTTCTTCAAGTCACACCGTCTTAATTTATAAATTAGTAGAATGGCATGCTTACTGTGAAAGATAGAACAGATATCAGCTGTAGTCCACAATGCACTGTTACTTCAGTTACAGTAATTCAAGAAATCTCTTGGACACTCTGGTGATAGACAGTCAGCAGCTCTCCCTTTAACATAACATCCAAGAGCTGAAACGGTGTACGAACATTCCTGCTATCACTTGCCATCATTTCATTCTACTTTTTAAAACTTTTTAATTTGTTCTTTTGATTAGTGACAGACTGGAGGCACAAGAAAGTGCGAGCTTTTCTACCTTCCCTTTCCAAATGCGTCTCAGTCCTGATGAAGAGAGAGACAGCTCTGTGCTGTGACTATTGACTATGGTGCTAGTTTTGATGTGGGTGGATGCCCACACAGAGTAGGAGAAACACCACAACTTTATTCCCACCTAGACCACTGAAATGGCATCAGAAAAATTTCAGTACCATTATTATTAGTAATTTGTAGCCTGAAAGGACTCTCAATCTCTACACACAGAGAGAAAGGCAAAGTCAGTACCTCATAGAGCTTACGTTCCAAGGCCCTTCAATAAGATTCCTGTGAGCTAGCTCCTGTGAACATGAGGAACCCCACTGACATCAGTGTGCAGTTAGTTTTGTGGAGTCACACCACACATAAACCCAATGGCTGTGGTCCCAGCATGCCCACCTCCTTGCTTCCCAACCTACACTTCACTGTGCCATATTAAGAGTTACTAGGGTTTTATTCCATAGCAAATAGTGGAGTGTAAAGAGTGAGAACAGGCTCCGTGCTGTCTGGCCCACCAGTACCGTGGATATGCAGTATTTCAGCTGAATTTGGACTGAGCATAATGTCAATGTCTCTTCAGGATAACGCCGCATTTCTATTGCTGGCATTCTATAGTGCAATTACATAGCAGACGTTAGTAATCATCTCTAGAACTACTGAATGACTGAGTAAAGAATGAATAGGAGAGACGTATTTAACTTTCAAAAATAGAAGATCTATTTCTTATCATTAATCATTTTTACTATGGTAATGCCTAGGGTCCTATTGTATTAGGCAGAGTATCCCTTTGCTTATC
Organism: Chelonoidis abingdonii; assembly: GCF_003597395.2. NCBI lineage: Eukaryota > Metazoa > Chordata > Testudines > Testudinidae > Chelonoidis > Chelonoidis abingdonii. The sequence goes on along the minus strand of NC_133773.1, from coordinate 111,661,591 downwards.
TGGGGAACATTTTCCTATAGTGCTTTCTGTACTACATGCCCCTATAGATACTCAAGGAGCAGTGAGCACCACGGCTTTGTTTTCTCTTCCATAATTTTTTTTTATCATACATATTACACACAACCTCTCTTTAAAAATATCAATCCGGTACCACTAAAGTCAATGAGACTTTTGCCTTTGACTACAATAGAAGAATAAGCAGAGTCAAAAGTAGAAATTATTGTAGGTGAGCTGAATGCATTTTAATATTGGTTCTTCCTTGTATTTTAAAACAAGTGCTGCTCAGAGACATCAAAACAGAATAGGGCTAGAGTGCTACCAAGAAGATACCACTCTTGCCCACACTCTGATGCTCTGTGTTGACTAAGTTGGACTGTGCTCCCTATTCTCAGCTGGACCCAATACCTCCCTCGGCCCACAGAGGTCTTCCAATCTATTCGATGATGCTCCTGCATCACAACTGTCTTTTTAGCTGGATGGAACAAGACCTATATAATTACTCAAGATGGAACATGAACAAGCTATGATAGCTGTGTCAAAATATCTCCTATAAGGTGTAATTAGTCTTCTAAAACATGATTATTCTACCCTATTCCACAACACATGGAGTAAAATTATTCTGTAATCAAATGTGAAATGTAAGATACTTTTATTTCCAAGCATTGTTGAGTAAGATGTGATACAATTAATTTTTAGAAAGTAAAACAGTATAGAACAATTCCACAGCTGAATACTTGCTTTTAAAGCTGCTTTGTATATTCTGGTTTGTAGATCAGAATACATGCAATGCCTTGGGATGCCAATGCCAAAGATTTTTAAATTATGGGCTAGACTGTGACTTGGACTACATGCCAGTCCAGGAGATAAGGGGACTAAGAACCCCCCCTCATAGCACTACACTGCCTATCCAGATCCGCATCCACATGCTTTTGAAGCAGACAGTAGGCAGAGAAAGGTCAGAAATAGGTGAACCTTGACTCCATCTCTCCTGTTTGCTGGCCAGTGCAGGCAGAGGTGGCTGTAGGGATTTTGCCGCCCCAAGCACGGCAGGCAGGCTGCCTCTGGCGGCGTACTTGCGGAGGGTTCGCTGGTCCCTCGGCTTCGGTGGATCTGAGGTCCTCTGAAGCCACCAGACCAGCAGACCTGCCGCAGGCACGCCTGTGGGAGGTCCACCGAAGCCACGGACCAGCGGACCCTCCGCAGGCAAGCTGCCAGAGGCAGCCTGCCTGCCGCCTTCGCGGGGCTGTCAGAGCACCCCCCGCGGCTTGCTGCCCCAAGCACACGCTTGGCATGCTGGGGCCTGGAGCCACCGCTGAGCGCAGGGGCTGTTGCATAGGCCAGCAGCAAACTCCTACTCCCTGAAGCAAGGAAGAAGCGGTGGTGGCTGTCTGAGTCACAGCACCTCCTAGTGCTGCTTCTAGAGCAGTTAAGCTTATACTTTGCTTAAGGCTGTGCCTAAAGTAAAAATTTAGCCCCATGACACTGACAAAAGTTTAGATATAGGGCTTGTCTGGATGTCTTTCTGGAAAGACACAAGTCATAACACAAGGGTAATTGGGGGAAATTCTAGGGCCCATTATATATGGAGGTCAGATTAGATGATCCAATGGTCCCTTCTGGCTGTAGAAATGTATTACTTATTACCAAAAAGTAGACTAGTCAACGCTTATTCTACATAGTTAAATAACCATTTAGCTGGAATTTTTCTAACCTCTTTCTGCGAAGATGTTTTACTGTCCTCTTTGCAGTGCCCTTTAAAGATTATTCTGCTGAAAAAAACCCCCACCCAAGATGTCTCTTTTGCAGTAACCTTACCAAGCCCATTTTTAATTCTATTAAAACACTTGTCTACAATTGCAATATAAAATATCAATATTCTTGATTCAGTTTTTTCCTTTCTTCAGTGTATGGCTTTAATTCAAGACAATTTGTATAATGAAAACAGAAAAATCTGCCAGATATAAGAGATGAAAGAGAAAGCATTTTTTTTTCAAATAATCAAATGAAATGCATAATCAGCATCATATACAGTCTATATCTCTGCACCGGTGAAGGAAGTTATATTGCTCCATATAGAATTGATGATTGCTTTGACCTAGCTGATCTGATTCTTCACTTCAGTTCTATGCTGATGTAACTTCATTGATTTCTGTGGGGCTCCAGCAATATAAAACTAGTGGAACGGAGTTGAGGATTAGACCTATTGAAGCTATTCTTTAAAAAAAAAAAAATCTAATCAGCAACAAACTGTTTCCTATCTCCTATCCCTATCCTATATTATTAAGTATTCAATTTTGGTTCATCAACATAAAACAATCCTAAATATATAGTGTGATCTTTACCTCCAGTAAGGATAATGAAATCTGCAAGCAAATGTGTGTATTTTAGATGCTCAAGTGGTCTCAGTTCATTGTGGTAGCCAATTCCCTGTCAAAATTAAATCCTGGCCTTAGTGAAATCAATGGGATTTTTGCCATTGACTTCATGGGGCTATGATTTCACCTGATGAAGTATACACATAAAAATATATTTCTCTTTCTCTGTTTCTTCAAGTCTGCACAGGCTTGACTTTATGTATTCATTGGTAACAGTGCATTTGTGAGAGGGCTAGCCTGAAAAAAGGGGGCTATTGTAGTTTACAAACAAGATGCTGATATTTGGGGCCTGATATTCAGAAATGCTGAGCTAAAGTCAATAGGAGCTGCTGTGCTTCTGAAAACCAGGCCCTGGTTTTATCTTCTGACAGAGAATTCCAAAATGGGCCAATTGCTAAGACAGCTTTATCTTCTGCACATACAAGTTTCACAGTTGGATTCCACTGTCCCAGCAGCATGTAGCTTGACATTGTGATTATGCAAGATGAAGCATCTTTCAGGTAACTTGGGCCATTCTTGAGGTCCACTTTTAATACTGAATATTAAAACTTTTCATTTGACCAAATACTTACTTAGGAGCCAATGAAGAGCCTAAAACATTGGGGTCATGTGCTTCGTCTTCAGCCTTTGTCACCAAAAATATAGGTGGCTGTGTTCTGAGAGAAAAGGGAAGCTATTTAATGTCAATTTAAGTCAGTCTATTAGCTGTGGACTGTGGTACAATGTTGAAGCTAGGAATGAAAGCACATATGGTGAATAGAATTTTTCAATATAATTGAAATATGGTAATTTCTCTCTCAAATCCTTAGGTAATGTTGCAATGTCACCATGTTTTACCCTAATGGTGGTTAAAATTCATTGGGGTATAAATTGATTCCTACGTACAGAAGATAAATCAACTAGTAAAGTGCTTTTTGATGCTTCTGGATAAAAGGTGCTGTATAAATGTAAGATCATCATCATCAACATACTTAAGAATAATATGCCACTTCATTTTATCAGCAAGTGAATCCTTTTCAGACTTACAATCCAAGTGAATCTGGTGAATTTTTCTTTTCTTTCAGAAGGTGATTGTTCCAAGCTTCTCTCAGCTCTACAAATGGTAATACATTTATATTTGAAGATCTGGGCCCTAGTGAGATTTTGAAAAGCACCTACATGGATTAGGCACCTAACTCTTTGAGAATCCTACTAGATGCTACCTACATCATTAGGTGCTTAAATACCTTTGAAAATCTGGCTCTTAGTGTCCATCTGCATAGGATGTAAATCTAGTGGACCATCAGCTGATGCACTGAAAGCATGCTTGACTTTTGTGCATAATCAGGCTTCATCCATTTCCCTAGGTGATACAGAAAAACTGGCAAGGGCCAGCTTCAAAAGCCTCGGTGATATTGTTGAGTACAGGAACACTCTGACCAGTGCTGTTGACAAATATGGAGTTTGCATGATTGATTGTTTTTTGAAATGGATGTAACTTATTCAAATTGACCTAAATAAATATGTTCAAAAAGGGCTAAGGTTTGGGTTTCTTCATTTTAAATTCTGAGTGAATTTGTCCAGTCCTAATCCTGGGTGACATGTTTTGAAATAGAATACAGACAGTGATAAATTGCATTTAGGGATCTTAAAAATGCGCTATAAAGACACACAAGTGGGAGCAAAAAGATAGTTTGAAAGGAAAAAAGAGAAGAGCTAAATTAGTTTGCTCTTTATAAAAGGAATAGTATCTTGATTCTTTGATCATGGATGTTTGTTACCTACCTTTCTGTTGTGTCTCTATAATCAGATCAGCGAATTCTAGTTAATATCTGTATTTAGGATATTTGAACTAATAACTCAGGATTGAGAGATCTGTTTTGATCTGTCTGCATCCCTGAAGCCTGGCAGTCAATTAGAGAGTCACTGTGTTTATATCTATTTTCTGTCATAGCTATGCACAGAGTTAGGCCTGGTCTACACTACAACTTTAGGTAAAATTTGGCAGTATTACCTCGATTTAACCCTGGACCCGTCCACCCAACGAAGCCCTTTTTTCCGACTTAAATGGCTCTTTAAATCGATTTCTTTACTCCACCTCCGACAAGGGGATTAGCGCTGAAATCGGCCTTGCCGGGTCGAATTTGGGGTAGTGTGGATGGAATTTGACGATATTGTCCTCCGAGAGCTATCCCAGAGTGCTCCATTGTGCCCCCCTTGGACAGCGCTTTCAACTCAAATGCACTGGCCAGGTAGGCAGGAAAAGGCCAGTGAACTTTTGAATTTCATTTCCTGTTTTGCCGGCGTGGCGAGCAGATCAGCACAGGTGACCATGCAGAGCTCATGCAGATCTCATCAGCACGATGTGCACATTGCCGGGGCACATTGCCTGGCCTGTACTTCGTGAGAAGTCTATGTCCATGTCTATGTCCTCATCAGTCTCATCACCACGCTGCCGTCGCCTCCTCACCTGGTTTTGCTTTTGCAGGTTCTGGTTCTGCACTGAAAAAAGGCGTGAAACAATTGTCTGCCGTTGCTCTGATGGGGGGGAGGGACAACTGACAACATGGCTTACAGGGAATTAAAATCAACAAAAGGGGTGGCTTTGCATCAAGGAGAAACAGAAACAACTGTCACACAGAATGGCCCCCTCAAGGATTGAACTCAAAACCCTGGGTTTAGCAGGCCATTGATTTCACAAAACAAATCTGGTCAATTTCTTGTTTTGATCCTTTCCATCTATCTTTTACATCTTAGGTTGGTAGCAGAAGATGCAGTATGACTGCTAGCTATTGTCATCTCCTGGGTGCTTGGCAGAAGATGCTACATAACGATTGCTAGCCATCATCATCTCCTGGCTGCTTGCCAGACGACAGTGCAGTATGACTGCTAGCCATCGTCATTTCCTGGGTGCTCAGCAGAAGATGAGAATGACCTGAGTCACTCCGATGTCTAACCAGGCACCCCTGACCGACCTCACTGAGGTCAGCTAAAAGAGCACCCAGGAGTATGATAATGGCTACTAATCATAATGCACTGTCTGCTGCCAAAAGGCAATGAGTTGCTGCTGTGTAGCAATGCAGTCCCACATCTGCCAGCACCCAGGAGATATATGGTGACGGTGAGCTGAGCGGGCTCCATGCTTGCCATGATATGGTGTCTGCTCTGGTAACCCAGGAAAAAAGGTGTGAAACGATTGTCTGCCATTACTTTCACGGAGGGAGGGAGAGGGAGACCAGAACCTGTGTCTTCCATCTCGCAGGCGGGTGGAATAGAGTTATTTTCATTCTCTCTTTCTGACCTAATAAATATTTACTTTTATACACAGTGGAACAGCTCCAACAGGAGAGTGTGAGAGAGACTCAAGTTCAAGACCCTACCCCATGTCAGGCAGAGGGGGATTTGAAGTCAGGTCTCCTGCATGCTGGAGGAGTGCCCCAACCACTAGGCTAAAGATATGAGGGGACAGCATCTGCATCATGACCTCTGCTTCTCTTGAAAACGAACTCCAGAAGAGAGTTCATGGCTTTGGCCACATATCTCTTCTCTTTATTCCCTAGTGCCTAGCCTAGAGAATCAGGGTTTTTTTAATCCCTTGCTTAGATGCCTAATTCTCCCCATGCATTGTATGGGGAGCCTGGACACCTAACTCAGGGCTGCAAATTCCACTAAAAGTGGCAGGGCACCTAAAAGTTATGCATTGCAACACTGACTGCTGCAGTGCCGAAGTCCCTCTTGTGAATCCCACCCCTTGTGTTCTGACATGAGGACTCCAAGCAGATGGCCACACTGGCTAACAGTTGCCTACTTCAAAGAGCAGAAAATATTGACACAATATGAAGAACCTGTGATATTTGCATTACAAGTGTTTGAGATACTGGAGACACTATGCAGCACAGCACTTTAAACATGTGAATAGTTCCATTTCTTCAAATCAGGGCCCAAACCATACGAAAGTTAAAATATGCTTAAGTGCTTTGTTGGCTTGGGGCCTAATCTTTCTCACAATTTCTGAGAAATGATTGATAAACAGGAATTCTTTGATGAGGGCAGCCTTATTTTACTTCATTTGATAATTTATAACTACTCCATGAACTGATCATTCTATTACTTCAAATTAAAATCAAAGTAGCTGTAAAACAATTGAAAAGATGAGAATTTAAAATCAGAATTTTCACTTGTCACTCGACTAAAAGTATTCTTAAAAATCAGAGTTTATTGTAAAATTATGGGGAGGAAGTAGCAATATTTTTCACTGCCAAATTATGATGTATTATTGTTTGAAAGAAGCATGTTGCCATCAATTAGATTAATCAAAATGCTATTTGAATGTTAGGGCTCAGTCATCCAGGGACCAAGATTATGTGTTGTGGAAATAATGGATATAATAGCTCCCCACCTCAAAAACAAACAAACAAACAAAAGTATTTACTTGACTTTCATTAATCTTCACTGAACCTTTGACAACAGTTGGATTACAGCATATGATTTATCTGATGATTTGTTATATATAAACACATACACACACATAATGTATAATTTTATTTATTGTCATAAGCTCAATAAGACTAGCTGCATGCATGAAGTTACAGAAGGGTCTGATCCAATACTCAGTTAAGTCAATGGGAGTCTCTCAGTGGGCTTTGGATCAGGCCCCAAACATCAAGTGTTTCAGGATTGGGGCTTTAGATTGCCAACTCTTGATGGCACTGACTATGCTTTCCTACATTTGTCAGAACTATCATACTACAAATAATCAGTAATAATCATAGACCTGGAAGGGACCTCTAGAGGTCATCTAATCCAGTCCCCTGCATTTGTGGCAGGACTAATTACCTAGACCATTCCTGACAGGTGTTTGTCTAACCTGCCCTTAAAAATCTCCAATGATGGAGATTCCACAACCTCCCTAGGCAATTTATTCCAGTGCTTAACCATCCTGACAGTTAGGAAGTTTTTCCTAACGTATAACCTAAACCTCCCTTGCTGCAATTTAAGCCCATTGCTTCTTGTCCTAGCCTCAGAGGTTAAGAAAAAAATTTTTTCTTCCTCCTCCTTGTAACAACGTTTTACGTACTTGAAAACTGTTATGTCCCCTCTCAGTCTTCTCTTTTCTGGACTAAACAAACCCAATTTTTTCAATCTTCCCTCATAAGTCATGTTTTCTAGACCTTTAATCATTTTTGTTGTTCTTCTCTGGACTCTCTCCAATTGGTACACATCCTTCCTGAAATGTGGTGCCCAGAACTGGAGACAATACTCTGGTTGAGGCCCAATCAGAGTGGAGTAGAGTGGAAGAATTACTACTCATGTTTTGCTTAAAACACTCCTGCTAATACATCTCAGAAGGATGTTTGCTTTTTTAGCAACAGCGTTACACTGTTAACTCATATTTAGCTTGTGATCCACTATGACCCCCAGATCCCTTTCTGCAGAACTTCTTCCTAGGCAGTCATTTCCCATTTTGTATGTGTGCAACTGATTGTTCCTTCCTAAATTCAGTACTTTGCATTTGTCCTTATTGAATTTCATCCTATTTATTTTAGTCCATTTCTCCAGTGTGTCCAGATAATTTTGAATTTTAATCCTATCCTCCAAAGCACTTGCAGCCGCTCCCAGCTTGGTATCATCTACAAACTTTATAAGTGTACTCTGTATGCCATTATCTAAATCACTGATGAAGATATTGAACAGAACTGGACCCAGAACTAATCCCTGCGGGATCCCACTTGTTATGCCCTTCCAGCATGACTGTGAACCACTGATAACTGGTCTCTGGGAATGATTTTCCAACCAGTTTTGCACCCACCTTATAGTAGCTCCATCCAGGTTGCATTTCCTTAGTTTATTTATGAGGAGGTTATGCGAGACAGTATCAAAAGCTTTACTAAAGTCAAGATATACCACATCTACTGCTTCCCTCCCCCCAGTCCACAAGGCTTGTTACCCTGTCAAAGAAAGCTATCAGGTTGGCTTGACACAATTTGTTTTTGATAAATCCATGCTGACTGTTACTGATCAGCTTATTATCTTCTAGATGTTTGCGAATTGATTGCTTAATTATTTGCTCCATTATCTTTCTGGGTACAGAAGTTAAGCTGACTTATTGGTAATTCCCTGTTTCACAATTAGTACTAGCTCTACTATATTAAATACCTGACAACTGTCTTTAGGTGTCTAACAAAATACCTGTTGGCCCACATCCTCAGCTGGAGTAAATTGGCTTAGCTTGGATTTTATGCTTCTCTTGCTAATTTCTCATTTATATAATTCATACTGTAGAGTGAAACCAACAATTACTAGTGCCCTTGTTGAATATGCATAATTGAATCATATGATATTTGTAGATATTTGCATATGGACATCAAAACAACACAAATACTGGCTGTTTTCTTCTGCATTAGTGTACAGCGCATCCTTGACAACACTGATTTATTTTGGAGAAAAATGTGTAGGATGTGATATTTACAAAATTATTTTAGGAAAGTGATGAGGTAGTATTAAGGGTGAAATCCTAGCCTGACTGAAGTCAGTGGCAAAATTTCCATTGACTCTACAGAGCCAGATTTCACCCTAGGAGGACAGGCTTTTTGTAATATTTTGTTATCTACAAAGCTCTACGTCTTGCATATGTGCAGAATTTCACTCGCTTGATCTGCACTGCAGCTTTATAAAACAACCCCCGTCAGTTGATTAGCAACAGCCGTAAAAAAATTCCTAACCTTGCATTCACTTTATAACTTTGCTATTTATTGTTAAGTTTGCTTCATTGGTTTTATGGTGCAACCATTTCAACTTCCAAATATGGTGGAGTTTTTTTTTCAATTTAATCTTTGTTTCAAAGGAAAATTCTGTGCTTTGCAAGTCTTCTAAATAAATAAAAATGTGTTCAAAGTAAAGGAATGCTAATGTCCTCCAATATGAGCTTATTGTATTTATAAGCTGCTTCCTTTTCTTGGTAAAAAATTATGCTTACCTCTACTCAGGTGAACTATTCTTTGGGAAAGACTGTGAAGTCACAAGCAACAGGCAGCCAAAAGATTATATGTATTATATATACACACAAAACATATACATATACACACACCAGAGGTGAAGTGGGCCAGTACAGCATACTGGAAAGAAGTGGCCACCAGTACTGGCTCATACACAGCTGATGTTAAAGCGTTGCCGTGGTAGCGCTTTAATGTCACTGCCTTTTTTGCCTCCCCCCCGAGGGGGCCACTGACGGGGGGTGGGGGAAAGGGGCAGCTGCCCTGGAGCCTAGTGATTTAAAAGGGCCCGGGGCTCCTGGCTGCCGCTACCACAGTAGCGACCAGAGACCCTGACCCTTTAAATCACTGCCTGAGCCCCAGGCAGCATGGGCCAGGCAGCGTGGAATGGCTGGTTGGGGTAGGCTGACCCCCAGCCCAACCCTTCCTGCCCAAGGCCACGCCTCTTCCAGGGGCCCGGAGTTGGGCCCCCGTATCAGTAAGTCTTTTATATTACATTCACCCCTGAGAGAGAGAGAGAGAGAGAGAAACACACACACACACACGAATGGTTCAGCAAAACAACCAACAAATGTGCTGTTCTAATCAAAATTAATCAAATTACCACAGCTTCCAAGAGAGTCATATTTCTAAAACAAAAATACATAGCTTAAATGTTATTTGCCTGCTAATGTTTCTGGCAATTGCTAAACGTACTGGAGTCTGATCTTCAATTGATGTAAATGAGCCAATCTTCATTTAATTCAATAGACCGATGTTGATTCACACCAGCTGAGGATCTTGCCCACTGACTGGGATCATCTCACTGCCAAGTTTCTTTGGTATGTAGGAGTATTTCTGTGTGCATTGCAAGGGACCCAATACACAGTGCTAATGCAAAGCTGTAACTGGGGGAGGGATGGCTTTTGTACAAGCTACTAAAAAAGAGCTGTAAGTTTATTTTACTTTCCTGGTCTCATGTCAGACCAGACATAAGATATTATTCAGATATGGATTAGTCAGTATCAGAGGAGCCTGACTAAGCAGAGGTAGAATTATGTTTTTACTGCAATGATGATTTACTAGAAATATCAAGATATTGAGACTAATGTCCCAGATGGACAGGGCCTCTATCTACAGAAAGTTAAGGCTCTGTTGATACATGCCAATGGACAGGTCAGTGAGATACCTGGCAGAACACAATGTGAACAGTTCATTCTGGCTGCTGTATGGCAGAGTCCCAGCATGTGTTGATTGTGCTGAGGGCAGGACAGAAATATGTCCATTTTGCCCATCTCTATGCTGCTGAGAGCAGCAGGGACCTCTGAAATCGGAGGATTCCATCACAGCATGAACATTCCAACTATCGCAGCTCATGCTGCCTTTTTGTCTCTGACTTAATTAAAGTGATGACCAACAGGAGCCTGAGCTGAATAAAACCTGCAGGTTATTGGCATGGAAAGTACACTGCTTTAGGTATTAGCATGTGTGGAAGTGTGGCTGTGGGAGGAATATATCCACTTCCTACCCAACTGTAACCTCTTTTCCTCTTGACCCATGGAAATCAGGTAGACCTGATATTCCGGAGTACAGCGCTGTAGCTTTTTGACTGAAACTTTATTTCAACAACAACAAAATGCTGGCTCAGGTTGATGAACATTTTGTGAATTTGTGTCACACAAACTGAATGTTTAGTTTGAAAAGCAATATTAAGAAAAAGTATTTCATCTTAACATTTTTAAAACAAAATGTTTCAATTTTTTTATTTAAAATGACTTTGCTTAAAAAGCCCCAAAATCAAAACAAACCATTTCATCCGACCCAAAACAATTCCCTCCCACCCCTCCAACTTCTTAGTTTGCCAGAATGTTTTTGAGAACCTTTTGTTTCAGGTTGACTTAAAATTTTTTTTTCCAAAACTGCTAGAGAACTGAAAAATGAGTTATTCACCCATCTCTGTTCCAGAGATATTCTTGTCTCCCAAGACTCAGCCAGAGAAACATAAGAATACACTCCCAGATATACACCACTCTTTAGGATACAGTGGTCACCAGTAAAACAAACAAAAAGAGTCAGCATTTACAGAAGTACAAAAGGTTGCTCCAAATACCATCATTTCTCCTTATACTTAGGAGATACACATGGTACCAGTTGTCAATAGCTGTCTTCCTAATGACTACTACTGTATATTAGGCACATCTTCCAGGTACAAAAATATACAGAATTTACCCAAAATATAATTAAAATAACCTGCACCTGGAGAATAAAGTAGACATGATTGGAAATAGTCAGTTTTTCATGGTGGATCCCTAGGGCAGGCTCTCACTCCCACCACATCCCCTATGCACTGCTGTAGCGGAGTATAGGACAATACTGGTGATGCAACAAGCCTGAGTCCTGGAGCAACAGCCAGCATAGGGGGAGATGCAGAGGTGAGGCTGGGAGAGCTCCTTTAACAAGATAATAAAAAAGAGTATGGAAAAGATGCTTAATGTGGTACAGTCAGCAGGGATAGTTCTGGTGTCCTACTACTCAAGTTCTGCATTTTAAAAAATGTGACATAAGCCTAAGTGACTGTGCTATTTTTATTTGTTTATCTGTCTGGTGCTGGTGAAACTTTGAAACTATGTATAAATGTGTTCATATTTGCTGTATTAAGAACATCAAGTTCAATATAAAAACCACCTGAGCCCTATAAATTATTGTCAGTTATTTATATCATTTCATTACCCATCTTTTTGGACTATTTCACCTCATTCTTGATTTCTTCATGGGAAAATGCAGTCTTTCTCCTGATGATTTGAATTCATGTCTAACTAGATCTCATGTATTTCTGTATCAGAGACATTCTAGTCCTGTGACTTCTCCTTTCAACTCTTTTGAATATACTACTAAAAAAAAATCACACCCCATTGTTGATATTTCCGTAACAGAAAAATTTAAGCTGTATATATGGGCCAGAACTAGAACACTGGGTCCCAACCCCACTGAATTTTAAAGACATTGGAATCCAGATCCAAATTTGGATCACAACTTCCTGATTTAAGCTGATCTCTATAACAAAGTTGCGTCTCTACTCCTGCCCTTTTACTCACTTAAGTTTCTCAAGAGGAAATATACACTATAACCACACACCCGAGATTAAAATCATGTAAGCCTCAGGAAGGTTATCACTGTGCCTGTACATTTGTTGAACTTAGTGATAATTTTGAGTCTGTGCAAGAATGACCCCAAAAGCTTAGTAACGGTGTGGTGGGCCGGCTGCCTCACCCCCATGTGAGAGGGGCTAGAGTAGGCCAGAACGGCTGTGCAAGCTGGCAACCAATTAGAAAAGGGCTTACTGAGACCCAATAAGAGCCAACATTAGAGCCAGCCAACTCATGACATTCTTCTGTTTCCACTCCCTTACTCAGCCTCCTGCTGTGCATGCAACTCTTCTCTGTAATCTGTTTCCATTCTTTGCTCCCAACATCTCATACAGCCAAGACTTTGCTGCTCCCAACTTGCCAGGCAGCTACTCTGGCATCTCTCCAGCTTCCCTGTTATACTCTGCTCTCAGCTCACCATGTAGCTTTTCCAGTTTCCCTGGTCAGTTGTCACTTTGCCATGACGTTCCTAGATTACACACCATAACAACAAGCTCTTCCCACCATACATAATATAGAAGTGTCCATCAGAAAATCCATCATCATTAAGTCTGCTTTATGTACCCAGCTTTCCAGCCATTCTGAACAAATCAAAAATCTATTATCTTGAGTTTAGAGTAAGGTTACAAGGTTCTGTAACTCTTATTGAATTATTCACATTTAGGCTTGTCAAGTCTTTTATTTTCTCTCACACATGTCAGATATAATAAAAACCAACCAATAAAAAACAAACAAAACAAAACAAAACCCTAAGCTGGGTATTTTGAGTCCTGTGCTTAGACTCATAAAAATTTTCCTGGTCCTTCTGATTCCTAGACAACCCATGCTGCATTTCTTTTCAGACAAAAACTTCTTTGTAAGTGAATCCATTTGTCTTCTGAACACTTAACTACTTAGGGTGGGATTTTCAAAAGCCCTGGGCTTTGGCCTAACTCTGCTACCATTGTAGCAGTAGATCAGTGCTGACAGCCTTTGAAAATTTCACCTTAACTTCTAGTAGTAGTGTCATAGAGCAAGTAAATGGTTGATTATGTCTGTGAATAAAGTTAAATTAGACACACCGGCATGTATACAGTAAGAGGAGTTAGTATTCATTGCCAGTAAGTGGAGAAAATGGACACAAATTAGAAACCCAACTAAAATTGTCAAGATGCATTTATGAAAACTGGAAGATTTTTCAAACTATGCTTCTGTATTTTTCATAGTGATTGGATGTGACAAAAAAAGCAACTGGCAGAAAATGAAATTGCTGCTAATTGTGAGTGGCTGGGAAGTCCAACAAATTAATAGTTGTGAACTGTTCACTGATCCGGAAGAAATACAGAATGTCTCATGAGGGGAAAGTGAAGTCTGACTGCACCTGCACACCACAAAATTTAAAATATGAAGCACAATCCAAAAAACTAGAGTAGGGGGAAGTTCAGGTAAATGTTACCAGAACATTGTGAGAGCAAGTAATTAATAGTATAGATGTCTGAGCTCTTGTACTACAGCCATTTAAAAAAAAAATTCATATTTACTGGTTATTTTCTAAACAACTTCTACACTAGAGCTAAAGTAACACCCCGCCATTATCTAAGTACAGATCTTAGAGCCAAATCTTCAGTCCAAGTACACCTGGCTGGCAAAGGGAGATTCCATGGGGAAAGAAAGGACCTAGTCTTTCCCTTCCCCCCCAACTCAATAGCACTGCCAGTGTTATAGCTATACTAGCATCCAGGGCCGGCGTTACCATTTAGGCGACCTAGGCAATGGCCTAGGGCTCCAGAATTTTTGGGGGCGCTATTTTGCCAGGGGGGTGGCACGCGGCTCCGGGGGACCTATCGCAGTCATGCTGGCAGATGGTCCGCTGCTGTGGCGGCTCCGGTGGAGCTGCCGCAGTCGTGCTGGCAGACGATGCGCTGGTCTAAAGGCTCCGGCAGACCTACTGCAGTCATGCCTGCGGCAGGTCCAATGGAGCCTTTAGACCGGCAGACCGCCCACCGGCACGACTGTGGCAGCTCCACTGGAGCTGCGGGGGACGGCGAAACGGCTGTCCACCTAGGGCGTCAGAAACCCTGGCACCGCTACTGCTATCATCCACTTCAACTGCAGCCGCTGCAGCAACGGTTTGACCAGGAACTCCATGTATGCCTGGATCCACCAACCAAGTGCCTCTTAATGGGCATTTAGGGAGCCTCCAGGAGGATTAGTGCTATCGCAAACAGGAGTTGCAGACTTCCAGCATGAATTCCTATATCCTGCACATCCTCTGCATAGAGTATCTGTATTGGCTGCAGGGAAGCCAGGACTTTCTGCCTACGGAGAACAGAGCTAGGGTTTGCCCTCTAATAACTGTAAGCCTCTCTAGTATAGCGTGTTTGTTCTCTAGTGAATTGAACCCATTTGTGTCTTTATTTTTTTAGATTTTTAACTCTGTAAGGCAGGAACTTGATACCTAATGTTCCAAACCATATGTACTTACAGCACTGTATAAATAACTGCATTTCTTACGATTTGGCACCAAGATAATAAAGGAATTTGTACAGGTGCTTGGAAATACTTTTCCCACTGGGCCAAGCAATACAAATACTTTCACTCTCATGGTTCAGGCATAAGCCAACCTATAACTTACACAGGTTAAGACAAAAGTTTCCCTGTGGATAGCTTATTTCATGATTGCCTACTGTAAAGTTTCTTATACCATCCTCTGAAACAGCTGGTTGGTGCTGCCCAGTAGAGCCTGCGTGGGACTTTTTAAAATCCCACTCCCGCTATTATGGCAGCAGGTCCTGTTTAGGGCTCTACTGGCCACTTTTGGAGGCAGGATATTAGACCAGGTGGACCACTGGCCCTAGGTGGACTTAGCCTAATCATTCCTTATTTTAGTTATGCCCATGGCTATAATTACTGGACTGTCTCAGAGGCAAAATGACAGTGGAACCAGGTAGGTAGATTAAAATTGCTTGTGGGAAATTTACATAAAACTAATAGAGTGTGTGCACTCCAAGGAATAGGAGCCAAAATTGCAGAAACAGGACTAAATAGGGCTTCTGGTGAGATCACCAAGAGAGAAAGCAGCATAACTCCAGATCTCCTGACTGCCCCAATGGTGGAATCAGACAAATAACACAATCTAATATTAAGGCTCCACTAGAGTCTCTGGCCCCATTTAGAGATTTTCTTGTGGCCCACGTATGCTGACTGTGTGTATATATAAGGGCCACAAAGCTAGTAAATCTGGACCTTAAAAAATACTCATGGCAAAGGATCAGAAGTATTGCTCCTTTTAGAGTCAGAGAGCAATCCAAATAGAAGATCCATAAACAGAGAGAGCCCACAGAGCACGGACACAAAAACTTCAAGACTCAAACTCTGCTAAAGGATCTCTTGTAGTTTCAGTGCTTGGACTTTCAAATTAGGCAGGAAATGTTATCAAAAGAATGGCATAAAGGGACTACTGAGATAAATAGAGATGAGTATGCTTTGATCTTGACTACTGAAGCACAAAAAATAAGATGAATCTTCAATTAAATAAATAAATAAAGCAAAAACCTACCTGCCTCCTTCCCTTCTCATTGGCACAGCTGTGATTGATACTGGTCTGTATCCCTGCTCACATGGATAGGCAGTCCTTCAGCCAGTTCAGTTACTGAGATTTGCAGATTATTTTCCTGTGAGTAAAACAAAAGGCTTTGCTCTAAAAAAATGACAGGTTAGGGAATGGATGGTGGGAACACAGCAACCTGCCAGATGAATGCCATTTACAGGAAACAAAGAGCAGCTCTAAATCCCATGGATGTGGAACACATGATAGGAACTATAGTGGTGCAACTAATAACTATTGAGATTGTGACTTTAGAACATATGACTGTGGTAGCTGAATGTCTGTGAAAATATAGTATCTTAGATGTCTATATTCCTGTCTTTATTCCCCATTAGTCTGCTCTCATTTGTGTTGAGAGTCTTATCTAGCTATCTTAAGCCTTGATCTTGCAAACACTTCCCACTGGGCATAGTACCTATTACTAATTGGGAGGTGTTTGTATGATCAGTCTAATAGATTGCAAGTTCTAGAGGAAAGGAAAAGTATCTTTCTCTATGTTTCTAAAGGGCTTTGTAACTTATAGCACTATATGAAGTATTTGTATTAACAACCATAAATTATAATATGGATTGAATTCATGGAATTAACTTTTGTCTTCTGGGACTCTATTTTTTAAGGAGGTTTTATTTTTAAAAGGCAAATCTAAAAGCACTTTACAAAACCTGGTCTCAGTCCCAGCCCTGGCTACTTTGTTCTGTTTTCAAAGCAAAGCTGCCCTAAAAGGGTAGCTGCAGCTCCTCAACAAAGGGGAATCCTTGGATAGCACACAGCTGCAATGGCCAGCTCCATAGCCCTCCACATTTGGGGCACATCAGGATCAGGGCTTCAGAAGGCAGGAGGGGGTCTCACAGAACGTATGCTACTTCTCCTGGTTCTCAGCTGGCACAGCTGTCCCTACAGGAATGCTGCAACTGATGTAACCCAGAGTAGCCTCTAGAGTCAGCCCCATTCTACTCAGCTGTGCTGAGTACTTAACTCAGTTGAGCATCAGACCACTTAATGATGCTTTACAATACCTCTGTGAGAGGCAATAGGTATTATTACATGTGTTTTACAGATTGGAAAATGGAGAGACATAGATTAAGGCCCAGATCCATATGGGCATTTAGGCTTTCAAACCCTGGTTTAGGCTCCACTATGATTCACAAAACTCCTGCTCGGGTATTGCCTAATCCTATAGGTGCCTAAGCTAAATTTTCAGGATACACGTTCTGTAAGAGCATCAGTTTCTGTCTCTGAGCACATGCAGCGCTACTACCTCACTCTAAGCATCTGGACATCATCTCTCACCTAAGCCTAAATGCAATCCCTGAACCAGGGGAAGATAGAAATTCACCCACCATTCTTCTATGCAGGGCACATCTTACAAACATTTCAGCCAGTGGTTAGAGCACTCATCCAGGATATGGGAGACCCAGGTTCCAGATCTCTGCCTGAGGGAGAGAGAGGATTTTAACAGGGCTCTCCTATGCCTCTTAGGAGAATGGATATTCTGATGTGAGTGTCTCTCAGTCTCTCCTGGTGAAGCTATTCCACTTTGGTAAAAAATTAAATATTTTATTTAATTGGAGTAGGAAGATTGGACCCTGGGTCTCCCATGTCCCAGTTGGATGCCCTGACTACTGGGCTATAGAGTCACTCTCTCTTTCTGGCCCAATGACACTCTGGAGTGAGGAAGCCCCACATCAGAATACCCAATGGCTCAGTGGTTGGAGCACTCACCTATGAGGGGGAGACCCCAGTTCAAATCCTTTCTTCCCTACAAGACGGAAGGGAGATTTGAACCTGGATCTCCCATATTCTGGGAAGTGCATTAACCACTGGCCTGAAAGTTATAAGCAGGGAGGCATCACCACTTTATCCTCCTCTCCTCATATTGTGTGTGCCTGTTGGGTTTCTGGGCCCTCATACTGTGTGTAGCAAGTCATTTCTTACAAGAAATGACTTAGGCACCTCCATGAAGCCTGGACTTTGGCTTCTAACTCAGTGAGAGGGGCAGGGTTTAGGACACATCCCTCTTGTCAGCATCTCCATTGGCTAGCTTAGGCAGCTCCCCACCTAGTATGCTGGCTTTTGTGGATCCCATTCTGAGGCACCTGTTTCTCCACATTCATCATATAGGGACCCTACCCATCTAGCTCAGGCTTTCTGGATCCCATTGCTGTTCCAGTGATTTCCTAGGCATCTAAAAGTTAGGTGTTACAATGCTATGTGTTGCAATGCCTAGGGCCCCTTGAGGATCTAGGCACAAGTGACTTTTGCAAAGTCATCTATTAAGTCAAGAAAGCCAGGAGACCAAACTCTTAGGCCCATTTTCTAGCTACTAGGTAACAACATGTCTCTGGGCCAGTTGCTACAATAGGTCTGTTTTTGTGTGTGTCATCTTTGTCCGGCTTGTCCTCATCTGTCCCTCCACGAATGCAAGTCAATGCCACAATATTCCATTTTGTTGCAAGCACATTCTATCCATTTCTGGGCCAAAGAGTTTTGTCATGAGATTAGCCCAGTGTATTTTTGGTCTGCCAAGGAATTGCTTGTAGTCTCTGGTGATCCAGTCACTGATGTGGGTTCTCCACTATTGCCTTGCTTGAGGACTATATGACCCTCTCATCTCTGCTTTGTGTTATACATCACCTGCACTACACTGGTCACCTCTGTATGCCTTCTGATCTCCTCATTCAGTATATGATCATGGAGCAATATATTGCACATTTGCTTTTCCATTGCTCTCTAGGTGACAGCAAATTTTCTTCCTCTGCTTTTGCCATTGACCAGCTTTCCACTCCATATATCATTGCTGGCAGAACAGTGGAGTTAAACAGTTCTTTCCTTTTTCTCATGGGCAGTTCATCATCCATTAGAGATATGTTGTTTTTTTGTTGAAACTTGCCCACCCTGCCTTTTGCTTCCTACTGCATTCCCCTTCCAATGAGTTGTCTCTGCTCAGCTGCTGACCCAAATAAATATATTTGTCGACCTCCTTGATTACTTTCCCATTTATAATGATGATTCCTGCTGCACAATGCTCGTTCCACATCCATTTCATCTTCGATGTGTTCCCTTCCAACCCGATATCATGTGAAAGTGTTTGCTGTTGCTGCAATTTGTTCTCCAGTTCTGCTGTGTCCTTTGCCAATATTACACAGTCATCAGCAAAGAGATGTGTTAACTGTACTCCATCAATTCTGATTCCTTCTTCCCAGGTCAATTTCATGAACAGCGACTCCAGTAGTGCTTCAAACAGCTTTGGTGAGATTGTGTTGCCTTGTCTGACTCATCTATGTATATTAATAATGAAAGAAACATTGAATAATGTTATCTCTGAACAATTGTGGTTAATTTCTTCCAGCAGGTCAATATACCTCAGGTCAATTTCGATTTAGTTAAGCATGATGAGTACAGCATTAATCTCCACTGAGTCAAATGCCTTTTTGTAGTCGAAAAATGCAATACACAACTGTACTTTATATTCCTTGCATTTTTCAATGAGCTGCTGAACTGAGTGGATATGGTCAGTTGCCAAATACCCTGAGCAGAAATCAGCTTGTTTTCTGCTTTTGTACATTTCAAGAGCCTTCTTAATCTTAGTATGATGTGGGTGAAGATCTTATACACTTGTGAGAGGAGTGTGACTGGATGGTTGATCAGTTCTTCTGGGTTGCCTTTCTTCATCAACAGTATTGTCTTCGATTTCTTCCATGCATCTGGAACATGCTTGCTATTGATGTAGATGGTGAATCATTGCAACAATGCTTTGAAGAGCGTGTCTGCCTCTACTTTGACATATTCTGGCCAAATATCGTCCACTCCTGGGCTGTCAAGGTATTTTTCCCCCAGTTTGAACTTTAGCGTCCAAAAGTGGGGACCTGCATGGACACTTCTAAGCTTAGTTCCTAGCTTAGATCTGATAGCGCCGCCACCAACCAAAATATAGTGTCTGGCACACTTTCTGTTCCCCCAAAACCTTCCCTGGGGAACCCAAGACCCAAACCCCTTGGGTCTTAAAACAAGGAGAAATAAACCATCCCCCCTCCTTTCTCCCTCCCAAACTTTCCCCTCCCTGGGCTACCCTGAGAGACTACACTGATCCAAACTCCTTGGACCTTAAAAACAGAGAGGAATTAACCTTTCCTCTCCCCCTTTCCCCCACCAATCCCTGGTGAGTTCAGACCCAATCCCCTTGGGTCTTAAACAAGGAAAAAAATTAATGTGGCATTTGCTATAAAAGAAATTATGAAAAGATATAAACCATCACATTACCATCTCCAGTTTTAGGAAGAACTTTCTCAGGAAATGTTTTTTTTTCTAATAATTGTTCACTCATCTGAATCTTGTTTAAATATTCTTGGGGTTGGAGATTCCATTGACCCCTGCTCAAAACTAATTTAAACTTCATTATCTAGCAATTAGCTCTGATAAGAAGATACATGTCACAAACTCCAACTTGGAGCACAGAGCAGGAAGTTTAGTGGACAGTGTTAAAAGTTCTTTGGGATTATAAATAATAAGTCACCAAGGACCAAATGGTATTCACCCACAGTTCTGAAGGAATTCAAAAGTGAAATTGCAGACTACACTAACTGATATATGTACCCTGTCATTTAAAATACAGCCTTTTTACCAGTTTGACTCATTTGAATCATTTCTGTACCAAAATAACTGGAGATAGCTATGTGTACACATTTTAAGGGCCTCAGAGGTGAATCCCGAGCAGTTATAAGGCCATAAGCCTGAATTCATACCAGACAAAGTTGAAGGAACAGGAATATGTCCAACATATAGAGGAACATATTTGTTGGGAAAGAAATCAACATGTTTTTGTAAGGGAAATTCATGCTCACCAACTACAGAATCTTGTAAAGGGTAAACATGTGGAGAAGGGGATCAGTGAATACAGTGTACTAGATTTTCAGAAAGCCTTTGACAAGTTCCCTCACCAAAAGCCCTTAAGCAAAGCAAGCCTGTCATGGAATAAGAGGGAAGGTCTTCACATGGATCGGTACCTGGATAAAAGATAGGATCAAGAGTAGGAATAAATGATCAGTTTTCAGAATGGAGAGGTAAATAGTTGTTTCCCCTAAGGGTCTGTACTGGTACCAGTTCTATTCAACATATGTACTCATAAATGATATGGAAAAAGGGGTAACAGTGGGGTGGCAAAATTTGCAGATAATACAAAACTACTCTAGGTAGTTAAATCCCAAGCAGACTGCAAAGAGCTACAAAAGATTCTCAAAATGGTGACTGGGCAACAAAATGGCAGATGAACTTCAATGTTGATAAATGTTAAAGTAATCATAATCCAATATACATATATCAATGATGGGATCTAAATTATCTGTTCCACTCAAGAAAGAGATCAATGGAGTCATTATGGATAGTTCTCTGAAAATATCCACCAATGTGGCAGCAGCAGCAAAAAGCTAACGATGCGGGATCATTAGAAAGGGAAGACATTAAAAGAGAATATCTTTGATACTGCATGCACATGTGGTCGCCCCATCTCAAAAGATATTATTGTGAACTGGAAAAGGTTCAGAAAAGGCAACAAAATGATTAGGGGTATGAACAGCTTCATAGGAGGAGAGATTAATAAGATTGGGACTTCTGCTTGGAAAGAGACGACTAAGGGTGGGAGATTATTATAAGAAGTCTATAAAATCATGACTTATGTAAGGAAGGGAATAAGGAAATGTTATTTATTCCTTCTCATCACACAATAGTACAATCAAAGTAGCGCACAGTAACTGACCTATAACGGACAGATTACACTCAAATCTATAATCAACAGCTGAACAGAAACTGGCCCTCATACTTTTACTTTTTCTACTAAATTGTACTCAATATATGTTAGTTGGATTTTTCAAAAAATATAATTGTCAAGCAGAAATTATCTTACACACTGTCCTCCACATGTATCTTAAATTGGACAGAAACAGCAACATTTTTCAAAGCTACAGAGTCTGATTCAGTTTGCAGTTTTCCAAAATGCACTGGACAGCCACGACCAGCTGCCTATTACATCATGCATGATTAGGAGAGTAAAAGCACTTTGGATGAATTCAACACTACAATGTAAAGAAAACATCTCCATTGAAAATACAAAAATTGCAGGTTGACAGTGAAGGAATTGAGGTAGAGTTGGAAATAAGAATAATTCCCCTGTTTTTTGCTTTGGTTGAAATCCTCGCTTCTACAGTTCAATAGAATAAAGAACTAGTTTATAGAAACTTGGTATAAAGAACAGTACATAATGTCATTGCTAATGTAGTTTGATTCTGATCCCTTTTGTGTCTTTGTTCTTACAAAAATACATACATTTAGAAATCAGAGTTTTGTTCACATTTGAATAATTGAAGCATGAAAACAGAGAAAGTTCCAGACTGTAAGATCATCAACATTTAGAATTTAATGTGATGAGAACAAATAAAAAGGATAACCACTTTAAATCCTCACTCCACCAGAAGATATAGGTAACCATGACTCCTCATAAGAGGAAGGAACCAAAGGACAAAAAAGAGAGGACAGATTGTAAATGTACATCTTTGAATTGGGAAAGAGTCCCAGTCTCTGATTTAGAGAGGAATAATTCTGCAGCTAAAGATTCCTTAAAGAGAGTCCAGGAATAGATTTAAAGAACTCAACCTTCCCTCAAACCTGAAGAGCCACTTGTTAGCATGAGTCAGAGGAGCACCAACAAACAGTTAGGTTCTCTCTTTCTTTGTATTGTCCAGCACTAGATAAACAAATGAGCGTAGGAAACAGAGCTCTCTAACTCTGAATACATCAACAGTAATGAGTTCCTGAAGAGCTACAAAATAGCTGTCTACTGGTGGGATGATGATATTACTCCAAAATCTTACAGATCAATTTGAATATGTAACCATGAGGGTGTAAAGAGGAGATATATGGCCTCTAAAAGCAAGCTTCCATAGTCATTCACAAACACTAAACCACCGGAATGTACAGCCCAGGCTAAAGGTAATAGTATGGGATGGTAATGACATAGTTTGTATAAGGAAATTACAGGAAATATCACAAGGGAATGTTTAGTAAGCGCACAAGACTAATCATTGCTCAGCAGATATAAAATGCTCCTGCAATTCAGATTTAGACTGAGAAGCTCAGACCTTCTGAAAACATTCATTTACATTAGGCACACTAGAGGCTTAACAGTCAGTAGCATAGTAGTTCCCACTCAACTACTGCAATCTCATTAGCATAGTCACTTCACGTAGTAAGTACTGCACAACGCATACAATCCATTTTTAGCTACTTAGTTCCACGTGTAACTTCAAAAATAAACATAATTTGTAATGGCCAATAAGATCCTATACAGGAACAAAGTAATTTTCTATGGTCCTTTAATCCTAACAACAAGAGATAACAAGAACCAATGCCTGAGTTGAATATAGACACAATGCAGACAGAGTAAGGTATCGATTTAGCAGTAAGGGAATACTCATTGAACAATTTTCAAAGATGGTGTGGATTCTCCCCATCCTGACAATTTTTTTAAATCGAGATTTGATGTTTTTCTAATGATATGCTCTAACTGCAGCAAGAACTGTGGACAGTCAGAATGAGAATCTGAGCCATTGTCCTCTTACTTTCCGTGTTCACTGATAAATGCATCAGAAAGCAAACTGCAATCTGCCATGGATCTAGAACCTGTATCAATAAACATACAAATTCAATGATAAATAATAATTAAGTAAACTTGTTTACAATCTAGATATAATCCATTTTGTGATGATGCACTAGAGTGGTCAGACACTTAAGCTTTTTGTGTCAAGAATGCAATCAGTGCAAATGAAAATAAAACCCTATGTAAAGTCAGAGTGTTACAACATTAAATAAATTCTACTAAAATCCCCAACAACAACCTGAATTAAGATTGAGAAGCATACCAATTGAAACTCGCATTTATTCATAGTTTGAAAAACACAAATAGTAAAATCCAGTTAATGTTTACAGTTAGGTACAAATTTAAAAAATAGGAAAAGAATGGAAAATCACCAGCTATGGTAACATAGGAACATACGAATGGCAACCATACTGGATGAGACCATGGTCCATCTAAACCCAGTATCCTGTCTCCAACAAGTGGCCTAATGCCAGTTCCCAGAGGAAATGAAACAGAAGATGAATCATCAGTGGATCCGTTCCTCTGTCGCACATTCCCACTTCTGGCAAACAGAGGCTAGAAAATACCATCCTTGCCCACCTGTCTAATACCATTGATGACCTATCACCATGAATTTATCTAGTGCTTTTTTGACCGGTATAGTGTGCCTTCACAACACTCTTCTGCGAAGAGTTCTACAGGTTGACTGTGCATGTGTGAAGAATATCTCCTTTGTTTAAACTTGCTGCCTATTAATTTCATTTGTGACCCCTACTACCTTGTGTGATGAGAAGGAATAAATAACATTTCCTTATTCCCTTCCTCTACATAAGTCATGATTTTATAGACTTCTATAATATATCTCCCACCCTTAGTCGTCTCTTTTCCAAGCAGAAGTTTCCCAATCTTATTAATCTCTCTCCTCCTATGAAAGCTGTTCATACCCCTAAGCATCATTTTTGTTGCCTTTTCTGAACCTTTTCCAGTTCAATAATATCTTTTTTGAGATGGGGCGACCACATGTGCATGCAGTAATCAAGATATTCTCTTTTTAATGGTCTATCCCTTTCTTTAAATGATTCCCGACATCGTTAGCTTTTTTGCTGCTGCTGCACATTGAGTGGATATTTTCAGAGAACTATCCATAATGACTCCATTGATCTCTTTCTTTGAGTGGAAACAGATAATTTAGATCCCATCATTGTATATGTATAGTTGGGATTATGATTACTTTACATTTATCAAACATTGAAGTTCATCTGCCATTTTGTTGCCCAGCACACCATTTTGAGAGATCTTTTTGTAGCTCTTTGCAGTCTGCTTGGGATTTAACTACCCTTGAGTAGTTTTGTATTATCTGCAAATTTTGCCACCCCCACTGTTTACCCCTTTTCCAATATCATTTATGAGTACATATGTTTGAATAGAACTGGTACCAGTACAGACCCTTAGGGCGAAAACAACTATTTACCTCTCTCCATTCTGAAAACTGATCATTTATTCCTACTCTTGATCCTAATCTTTTTATCCAGGTACCGATCCATGTGAAGACCTTCCCCTCTTATTCCATGACAGCTTGCTTTGCTTAAGAGCTTTTGGTGAGGGAACTTGTCAAAGGCTTTCTGAAAATCTAAGTACACTGTATTCACTGGATCCCCTTCTCCACATGCTGTTAACCCTTTCAAAGATTCTAGTAGATTGGTGAGAGGCTAATGAATCTTCCCTTAACAAAAACATGTTGATTCTTCCCCAACAATTATGTCCTCTATATGTCTGACATATCTGTTCTTTCAACCAGTTTGTCTGGTATTGGAATTCAGGCTTACTGGCCTATAACTGCCGGGATCAGCCTCTTGAGGCCTTTTTAAAAAATGGTGTCACATTAGCTATCCTCCAGTTATTGGTACAGAAACTGATTCAAATGAGTCAAACTGGTAAAAAGGCTGATTTTAAATGACAGGGTTACATACCACAGTTAGTAGTAGTTCTGCAATTTTCACTTTTTGAATTCCTTCAGAACTGTTTGGGTGAATACCATTTGGTCCTGGTGGACTTATTATTTGAATAAATCCCAAAGAACTTTAACACTGTCCAACTAAACTTCCTGCTCTGTGCTCAAGTTGGAGTTTGTGACATGTATCTTCTTATCAGAGCTAATTGCTATAGATACTATGAAGTTTAAAATTAGTTTTGAGCAGGGGTCATGGGAATCTCCAACCCCAAGAATATTTAAACATAAAGATTCAGATGAGTGAACAATTTATGAAAACAAACATTTCCCAGTGAGAAAAAGTTCTTCCTAAGAACTTGGAGATGGTTATAAGTGATGGTTTATATCTTTCAAATTTCTTTATTAAAAATGCCCATGAAATGTTGTAACTATGCATGTTCTTGTTTTGCCATTTAAATACTTATTCCTTTTTTTGAATTCTGCTAAGATTCTTAGCTCAGTGATGCATTGTGGCATTGAGTTCCACAAACTAATCATGCTTTATGTAAAAGATATTTCCATTGATCAATTAACATATGTTTGTGTGTCAGATTTCTTTGAATGTCCCCTTTGCTCTTTTATGAGTAACAGTACAGTAAGCAATGGGCCAGATCCTCAGCTGGTATGATTCACTGTAGCTCCACTTAAGCACCTGAAGCTACCATTTAATAAGCTGAGGATCTGGCCCTAGAATACTTTAAAACTTGAATCTCACAAGGTGAAAATGAGTAGTTTTGCTTCCTCCATTTCTGGCATTTTATAGGATATAATTATTATTCAATTCAATGAAATTTAGTTAATAAAATCCTGCATCAAAAAATGAGGTGCAGATTTCATAAGTTAATGATGTGCACTAAATGTGCAATTACTGTACGGGTGATTATTGAAAACTACTGAACCTGATTATTTTGTAATATTTGTTGTTGCTAGATTCTGTTGATGGCAGAAAAATAGGAATATAAATGTTATTCCACAGTTTATAAAATGTACATCTCCTCAACTGGTAGATAATGAAGCACCTCTGGAATCAAGTTAACTTAAGCCCTTGATATTACACCTATCTTATATTTCTTATTTGTCATACTAAGCATCAGTGATGCAGCTTAGAAGTCATTAATTCAGCAGCATCCCTCACACATTTGATTTTTCCTCATTTATTGATTGGAAAAAACATTGAAAACGCAATGGTTTTTAAGCTTTCTCTTAATTCAGTTTATCATCCATACTACTTATTGTCCAGTCTTCAGAATACACTGAAAAATCTGCCTCATGAATTCAAAAACAATAGTACTAGAGATCACTGCTGCTACATTCTTTTACAGTAAACACACACACAAGGACAGAATCAGTGAGGAAACTGTGAATTGATGGTGAGGAGGGCATACATGAAATTAGAAGGAAAGATGGGCGAAGAATACAGAACACTATGCAAAGAAATTTGTGTGAAGATCAACGAAGACTACAAAGACTTTAGAAAGAAGAAATTGAGAGAGGCAGCTGCAAAATAACCAGTCTGAAGGAAGGTAGAAAAGAGATGTTAGGGTGAAACAGATTATCCTGGCAGTGCTAAAAAAGATGAAAATGGTGAAAGGACATCAGAAAGGACCAGATGAATGAAATATGTACAAATTCTACAATGATCTCTACTCGTTGCATGTCCAATTGTCCAATGTATACCATCAAACAGCAGGCTACAGAAGAAGTTCCTGATGTTTATGTGGAAGAAATCGAATATGCAGTTCGTAACATAACGAGAGGGAAGAGCCCATGTCATAAGTGAAACAGATGATCAGTTATCAGAGGTTAATGTCTCTTTTACCTGTAAAGGTTAAGAAGCTCAGTGACTAGGTTAACAAAGGGAACCAAACACCTGACCAGAGGACCAATCAGGAAACCGGATTTTTCAAAGCTCAGGGAGGGAGGGTCTTTTTTTGGGTCCTCTGTCTTTTGTCTGGCTCTCAGCTATGAGAGGGATCTTTCTATCTGTCAAGCTTCTAATCTTCAGTTTCAAAGTTGTAAGTACAAAGGTAGAAAAAACAATAGGCTGTTATTGTTTTTTTTGTATTTACATGTGTGTAGTTGCTGGAATGTTTAAATTGTATCTCTTTTTGAATAAGGCTGTTTATTCATATTTTTCTTTAAGTAAGCAATAGCCCTGTGTATTGTCACTTGATGCAGAGATCATGTTCATGTGTTTTTCTTTCTTTTTTATATAAAGCTTTCTTTTTAAAACTTGTTTGAGTTTTTCTCTCTGGGTAGGCTAAGGAACGAAGGGGAGGGAATTCTCTTTGTGTTAGATCTACGGAGGGTAAAAGCTCTGCAGCACCAGGGAAGTGGGAGGGGAAGAGAGATAGAATCATTTCTGTTTCCTTGTATTTGGGTTGTCTCTTTGTGAAGAGAGGAGACATGCTTCTTGGTATTGTGATGTAAAGAGGTTGCATCAGTAACTCTCAGGTTAGCCCAGAGAGGAAATTCTGGGTGGGAGAGAGAGGGGAAGGGAAGTGGGGTTATTTCCCTTTGTTGTAAGACTCAGAGTCTCTGAGTCTTGGGGTCCCCCAGGGAAGGTTTTGGGGAGACCAGAGGGAGCCAAGCACCCTGGAATCCTGGCTGGTGGCAGCGAGATCAAGATCTAAGCTGGTAATTAAGCTTAGAGGGGTTCATGCAGGCACCCAGATTTTGGACGCTAAGGTCCAGATTTGGGAATGCTTATGATATGGTGCAGCGAGGTGGGAAGATAAGAATCCAGAAGCCAGTAGGATTATTATTTTTCTTTTCTCTGCTAGGGGCTTTTAGCAGAGAGAAAGGGTTTGGTTTTAAAAGTAGCCAGAGAGAGAAATTTTTTTTTCTGCTGCTTAGGTGCTTGCATTTTAAGCAAGGAGCCATTAAGGTGACAAAAGGGTCTTTTGTTAAACAATAGAATTTGATTGGGAATCAAGTACCCAGCAAACACACACACAAATAAGTGGGTTTTTTTTGGTTAATTTACATATCAAAGATTAGCTAGAAGAAAAAAGGCAGTTGCTAGGCAAACCCAGGAGACAACAGAGAGCCAGCAGTTCAGACAATAACACCAGAGGGCACCCCAACACAAGAAAACAGAAACCATGAGTTCCAAGGAAAGCCTGAAAAAGAACGAGCACTGCAACAAGCCATAGACAACGAAAAGAACATAGGAAATGGATGGAACTAATTAAGGCAGACAGATAAAAGAAGCCAAGAGGCAGCCCATAAAAGAGATCAAGAACAAAGCCAAAAATGCAGCTCAACGAAAGAAAGAAAACTACAAAAGAAGAAAGCCTACAAAGAAAAAACAAGAAGAAGAAATGCAGCCCACAGAAGACAGATAGAACTCCAGAGGGGAAAAACACCAACAAGAGAGTGAAAGAGAGGCCACAGAGAAGGCATGAACTGGAATTAGAACAGGCTAAGCAACAGAACCCAGCCAATCCTAACCACCCGTCGCCCAGTTGTTGTTCCACACCGCACAAGAAATTTCCCAACTACAAGGCAGGTGATGACACTGAGGCCTTCTTAGAAAATTTTGAAAGAGCCTGCATTGGGTACAGCATCTCTGAAGACCAGTACATGGTAGAGCTGAGGTCACACCTCAGTGGACCCTTAGCAGAGTGGCGGCTGAAATGCCAAAGGACAAAATGAACGATTATAAACTGTTTCAAACCAAGGCCAGATACAGAATGGGGATAACCCGGATCATGCCCGTCGGCGTTTCAGAACCCAAAAGTGGAAACCAGATGGTCATTTCCCAAACACGCCTACTACGTTGGAAAGAATTATAAGGCCTGGATATCAGGAACCAATGTTCAATCCATTGACGAACTGCACCTCCTCATACAAATGGAGCAGTTCTTGATGGTGTTCCTGAGGACATAACACGGTACATCCAAGATGGAAAACCCCAAAATCTCACCGAGGCGGGGGAGATTGGAGCCAAATGGATGGAAGTGGCAGAAAGCAAGAAAGCTACTGTAAAGGGAATGAAAACCCCAGGGGGCACACCGACAATAAACCTACAACCGAGGGCAACCCAAAACCCCACCTACAACCCAAGGAAAGCCACAGACACCCTTCTTCCACCTCACCAGTCTCCAGTAACTCACCTCGACCCAGTGACCCGTCAGCTGGAAGATGCTATAAAGTGTAATGAACTGGGACATATAAAGGCCAACTGCCCAAAGAACCCCACCCGGGTGCAAGTCATTACACCACCATCACACCAAAGATCCCCAGGCCCAGATACCTCTCAAAAATCCCCTTGGAGCGAAGGGAAAATTTGAGAGTGGGCGGAAAGAAGGTTACCGCGTGGAGAGACACGGGGCACAAGTGTCAGCTATCCACCAATCCTTCGTGGATCCCAAACTCATCAACCCAAAGGCCAAAGTGACCATTTACCCCTTCATGTCACAAGCTGTAGACTTGCCTACAGCTGAACTGCCTGTCCAGTACAAAGGCTGGTCAGGAATGTGGACTTTTGCAGTCTATGACAATTATTCCATCCCCATGCTACTGGGGGAAGACTTGGCCAACCAGGTGAAGCGGGCCAAGAGAGTGGGAATGGTTACACGCAGCCAAACCAGGCAAGCTTCCAGACCCATTCCTGTTCCTGAGCCGTCCACAGGGCCCCGTCTGTGTTACCAGAGACCCAGACAGAGGTAGTGGACCCGGATCCCTGCCAACGGCTGAACCAGCCACAGCACTCCAGTCCCAGGACCGGAACTGGAACAGCAACCACCACCACCAGCAATTGCAACCACATCTTCAACCTCAACGCCAGAGGGGGCCAGCGAGCCTGAACTGGCAGAAGCAACAGACAACCATACCGAAGAGGCTCAGCCAGAGCCTGAAATACCCCCAGGTGCACCAGCGAGAGAGCAGGTTCACCAGCAACGGAAACAACCCCATCACCTACATCGCTTCCAGAGGGACCAAGCCCAAGTCCACAGTCTGAGGAAGAACTGGTGTCCCCAGCCTCAAGGGAACAGTTCCAGACTGAGCAGGAAGCAGATGACAGCCTTCAGAAAGCTTGGGTGGCGGCACGGAGCACCCCACCGCCTCTCAGCTCTTCTAACCGATCCCAGTTTGTTATAGACCAAGGACTTTTATACAAGGAATTCTTCTGGTGGACACCAGAAGAATGGCAGCCGCACAAACGGTTGGTGGTTCCAACTAAGTACCGGGGAAGCTCTTAAGCTTAGCCCATGATCATCCAGTGGCCATGCTGGGGTCAGAACCAAAAACAGATTGGGAAGTCCTTTCACTGGGAGGGGATGGGCAAGGACGTTGCCAAGTATATCCAGTCTTGTGAGGTGTGCCAAAGAGTGGGAAAGCCCCAAGACCAGGTCAAGGCCCTCTTCTCAGCCACTCCCCATAATTGAGGTCCCATTTCAGCAAGTAGCTGTGGATATTCTGGGTCCTTTCCCAAGAAAGACGCCCAGAGGGAAGCAATACGTACTGACTTTCGTGGATTTTGCTACCCGATGGCCGGAAGCAGTAGCTCTAGGCAACACCAGGGCTAAAGCAGTGTGCCAGGCCCTACAGACATTTTTGCCAGGGTAAGGTTGGCCCTCCGATATCCTTACAGATTCAGGATCTAATTTCCTGGCAGGCACCATGAAAGACCTGTGGGAAACTCATGGGGTGAATCAACTTGGTTGCCACCCCTTACCACCATCAAACCAATGGCCTGGTGAAAGGTTTAATGGACTTTTGGGGGCCATGATCCGTAAAATTCGTGCATGAATACTCCATGACTGGGACCTAGTGTTGCAGCAGTTTGCTCTTTGCTTACAGGGCTGTACCACATCCCAGTTTAGGTGTCTGAACCTGACCAGAGGACCAATGGGGGACTAGATAACTTTCAGATCTTGGTGGAGGGAAGTCTTTGTGCTGTTTGTTTTTTGTTCTTTGTTGCTCTGGGGCTAAGAGGGACCAGATGTGCACCCAAGTTCTCCAATCTTTCTGAAACAGTCTCTCATGTTACACAATAGTAAGTACTAGCTAGAAAAGGCAGATTAATCTTAGTGTTTGTTTTCTTAACTTGTGAATGTGTATTTTGCTGGAAGGATATTTTTACCTCTGTTTGCTGTAACTTGAATTTCAGGCTGGGGGGGGAAGTCCCTCTAGTCTATATGAGCTGAATAACCCTGTAAACATTTTCCATCCTAATTTTACAGAGATAATTTTTACTTTTTTTTCTTTCTTTAATTAAAAGCTTTCTTTAAGACTACCACCTCGGATAATTTTTTTCCTTTGTTTTTGACCCAGGGGATTGGGTCTAAACTCACCAGGGATTGTGGGGGCAAGGGGGGAGAGCGAAAGGTTAATTTCCTCTCTATTTTTAAGGTCAGGAGTTTGGATCAGTGTAGTCTCTCACGGGTAGCCCAGGGTAGGGGAAAGTTTGGGGGAGAAAGGGGGGGGATGGTTTATTTACTCCTTGTTGTTAGACCCAAGGTTTGGTCTTGGGTTCCCCAGGAAGGTTTTGGGAACAGAAAGTGTGCCAGACACTATATTTTGGTTGGTGGCCGCTATCGCATCTAAGCTAGGAACTAAGCTTAGAAGTGTCCATGCGGTCCCACTTTTGGACGCTTAAAGTTCAAACTGGGGGAAAAATCTACCTTGACAGCCCGAGTGGACGATATTTTGCCAGAATATGTCAAAAGTGAGAGAGCAGACACGCTCTTCCCAACATTGTTTGCAATGATCACATCTACTATTCAATAGCAAGCATGTTCCAGATGCTATTGGAAAAATCGAGACAAGTATGTTGAATGAAGAAAGGCAACCGAGTAAACTGATTCAACACATCCGTCACACTCCTTTCTCACAAGTGTATAGAATCTTCACCACTCATACTAAGATTAGAGGCTTTGAAATGTACAAAAGCAGAAACAAGCTGATTTCTGCTCAGGGTATTTTGGCAACTTGACCAATATCCACCTCCAGTGTCAGCAGCTCATTGAAATGCAAGGAATATAAAGTACAGTTGGTATATGCATTTTTCGACTACAAAAAGGCATTTGACTCAGTGGAGATTAATGCTGTACTCTCATGCTTACATAAATCGAAATTGACCTGAGGTATATGACCTGCTGGGTACGAAATTAACCACAATTGTTCAGAGATAATTATTCAATGTTTCTTTCTTATTAATATACATATGATGTAGTCAGACCACCGGCAACACAATCTCACCAAAGCTGTTTGAACACTACTGGAGTCGCGTCATGAAATGACCTGGGAAGAAAGGGAATCAGAATTGATGGATAGGCATCTACTAGTCTTATTTTTATTTTTAAACCCCTCTTCTTTTTTATACTCCCGCTCCTGTTTTTTTTATTACCTGACCCCTGCCCCTACCCCTTTTACCACCTACCTTGGCCTCACACCGCGCCATTTTAACTGTGTTTTCTTTAGATACAAATTATTTCTGTTTTTTACTTCCTTTTTTTTTTTTTTTCACCCCTTACCTTTTTTTTTTTTTTTTTTTTTCTATTCTTTTACCTTTTTTTTTTTTTTTTAACCTGTCCGTAGAATCTATATAATCTGCCCCTGCCGCCCTTTTTTTCTTTTTTTCTTTTTTCTTTTTTTTTTTTTTTTCTTCTTTCTATATCTTAGTCATTACTTAGCATACCTTTTCCACTCTGATTTATCTTGTGGTGAGGGAACACATCGTAAGTTATGAATATTGGCTCTTGGTGACGAGCATTTTTGTTTGCTGGCTAGTTCTTTCTTTTATTTAAATGTGAATAGTATATCATAGGTGTCTATCTAATATATTTTTATATATAGACGTCCGCCGCTGGAGGCAGAGACAACCTCCTGGCGAATTCGCCTAAGCAATAATCTTATGCCTTCATATTTTCCACTATAATATATACATTTATCTTATATAAATTAGAATTCAACTCTACATTCTTTTCCTTTTTCTTCTTTATTTTTTTTTTTTTTTACCCCCCTCCCTTTTTTTTTTTCTTTTCTACCTTCCCCTTTTCTTATTTTTACCTTCTTTTATTTTCTTTATTACCTGCCCGGCCCCTTTACCCCCCCCTTTTCTTTACCCCTTACGGACGCTCCCGGATGCAACTAAAACCGCACGCGGACCGCAACAAGCAAACACTCACTTCGGGATATCGTTGTTTCTATCGGTGAGGCGATACACAGTACGTTAAGATGATAAGCTGGAGTGTTCGTGTCCTAAGGCGGTCTGGTCACTGAGCTATTGTTCTGCAGCGGCCGTTCCCCCTCAGACCTCCCTTTTTTGTTTCTTTTGATTTTTATCCCCTCCCTTTTATCACCCCCCTTTTTTTTTTGATGCACCCTTTTTTTATTTCTCTTTTTATTTTTAACCTACACATTTTGTTTTACGGAGTAATCTTATACCTTATATTTTGGTTTGTTTACCTCCTAAACTTTTTTTTTTTTTTTCTATATCCCTACTCCCCCGCGCCCCGCGCGCCCTTTATTTTTTGTTTATTTTTTTTTTTTACTGCCCCCCCCCCTCGCCCACACTTAACCCCTTTTTTATTTTAATTTTTCTTTTTTTTTTATTTTTTACTGCCCTTTGTTTTTTTTTTTTTTTACTCTCCTCCCCCGCTTTTTTTTTTTTTTTTTTTACTCTTCTACTTTACCCACCCCTATATTTCTTGTACTCCTCGTCAGGCAGCCCCTCCCTCCCCCCCCTTGTTTTTTCTTTTTTCTACTCCCCCCCCCCCCCCTCTTTCTTTTTTTTCCTATCCCTTTTTTTTTTTTTTTTTTTTTTTCTTTTTTTTCTCTTTTATTTTTTTCTTTTTTTTTTTATTACCTTTTTTTTATTTTTTTTCTTTTTCTATTTTAATACCCCCCTTTTACCCCCCTTTTTTTTTTTTTTTTTTTTTTACCCCTTTTCTATATTTTTACTCTTTTTTTTTCTTTTTGTGTATTACACCCCGCAAGCACCAACCCGTCCCCACTTCGTCTGTTTCCTTTTTTACCCCCCCCTTTTTTTTTTTACCCCCTCCCTTTTTCTTTTATTTATTGCGTGTTATATTTATTTTATATTTGTCTTACCCTTCCCCTTTTTATTGTAGCTTATCGACTTTCTTAGTTCCTATAATATTTAGGTTACTTTCTCTTACCCCCCTTTTTTTTACCTCCTTTCTTTTACCCCCCCCCTCTAGTTTTTTTGTTTTTTTTTTTGTTTTACCGCTGCTGCCCCCCCCCCCACCTTTTTTTTTTACCCCGCTCCATGTCCCCCTCTTCCCCACCCCCATACCCACCCAATATCATTATAATTCTCTTATATTTCTTTCTTTTTTTTATTCACCCCCCCCGGCTCACATGCCTCCCGCCTTTTTTTTTTTTTTTTCTTCCCCTTTTTTACATCCGTCGACTTGCACAACCCCTGCCTCACCCTTTTTTTTTTTTTTTTTTTCTTTTTTTTTTTTTTTTATTTTTTTTACCCCACCCCCTTTGCTAGACAAACTAATGTTTCTTATTTTTTACCTCTATATTTAAGCACCATTCTTTTTTTTTTCTCGTTTTCTTTTCTTTATATTTCTTTTCTCTTATCCTGTTTTCTTTGCTCCTTACGCCCCTATGCCTATTTTATCTTTTTTGTATATTTTTTTTTTATGTTTGTATGTTTTTAGGACCCACCCGCGCTGTCCTTTTTTTTTACTTTTTTTTTTTTTTTTTTTTTTATCTTTTTCTCTTTTTTATTTTCCTTACACTTTTACCCCCCCCCCTTTTTTCTTTTTTTCTTTTTTTTTTTTTTTTTTTTAATTTCTTGTCTAACTCTTTTTTTTTTTTTTTTGGACCTAAACCAGCCCCTTTACTCTTTTTTTTCTGTTATTAGAGATTTTTTTTTTTTTTTATACTTTTTTTTTTATTTTACTTATCCAATAATTTTTGTCTTTTCTGTTCTTACCATTTTTTTTTATTTTTTTTTTTTTTTCTTTTACCATTGTTTGTTTTGCTTATTATATAGCCCGCCCTTCCTTTAGCCCCACTCCAAGCAATCCCCACCCGCCCCCCCCCTACCTTTTTATTTAGTTTTTTTTTTTACTGCCATATTTTTTTTATAATTATTGCCTTTTCTTCTTTTCTTTTTTTTTTTGTTATTCAGTTTTATTTATTTTTTTTCTTTCTACCTGCATTTTACTCCCTTTTACTACCCCTTTTTTTTTTTTTCTTATTTCACTAGCCCCTTTTACCTACTTTCACCTTTTTTTTTTTTCTTTTTTAGAGCGACCTCTGATTAGCCCATACAAGCCACCCCCGGCATATTCCATATGACTCCACCCCTCTACCCCCCACTTTTTTTTTTTACCGTGCTTTTTTTTTAACCCTAGTCCCCTGCGCTCTCTACGCCCCCACTGCAGCCATCCCCCTTTTTACCCGCCTTACACCCTCAGTCCATAACCACCACAACGCACGAGCGGCCTCTCCCCCACTCCTTATTTTTTTTTTTTTTTATTTTTACCTTTTTTTTTTTTTTTATGCCGACCTTGTTTTTGTTTACCGGTACCCTATTTCTTACTTCAATCACCCCCCCCCCCCCTATCCAACCGCCGTCCCCTCCCAAAGCCCCACACCCCGGCTCCCCAATTCTTTTTTATGTTTTTTTTTTTTACCCCCCCCACTCCCCCCCCTTTTTTTTTTTTTTTGCCTCCTTTTCCTTTGTATTGTATAATTTATTTCACCCCAACCCCCCCCCCCACACCTTAATTTCTCTAGTGTTATTTTCTTTAGTTTGTTTGTCTTAATCCCACTCTACCTTTTTTTTTTTTTTTTTTTTTTTTCTTTTTTACTCCCCCCGGATTACCTTATCTATTATTTCTATTGTACCCACTTCAACCTCTTTATTTTTTTTTTTACCTCTAGGGTTATCTTTTATGTGACCTGCCTCCACTCAAGTCTAATCTCCTAAAACAACAAGCTACTCCACCATTTCCTTTGATTTTTGTTTACTTTTTATCTGATTTCCTCTACCACTTACTTCTTTTTCTTTTTTTTGTATTCGCTTTATCTAGACACCACCCCTTCTGTCCTGATAGTTCATCCTTTTCTTTTATTTGGATCTACTTCTTTTTTTTATATTTTGCTTAGTGATTTTTGTTTCTACTGTATTTTTATATTTTATTTTGTTCTCTTTGCTTTTGTTCTTTTATTTTTGTTCCTCTTATTTCTAATATTCTATTAATTTTTTATTCCTCTTCATATACCTCCTTAGGTGTCTTTTTGCTATTTGTGTTTCTAATGCCAAATTTTCTTTCTCTTTATCAGTTGTGCGTTTTCTTGTTCAGTTTCTTTTTTATTTCCCAAGGTTCATACTGTATATTTGACCTACAGATCATAAGTGATTCTTATTTTGCAGTTTATTTAAATTTAAGTTTTTAAATTTGGTTATTTGTTATAAACTTTAGGAGGGGCTCTAACTCTCCTTCCCTCTCGCAGCCTCAAAAACCCACTATTGCGTTTTTTTTTGTTTTATTCTTATAAGGCCTTAATGATCTTTTTCAGCTGATTTGTTTTTTATTTATAATTTACAGCTTTACTTCTTGGTTTTATTTAAGTCTTTTTTTTACCTACATACCCTTTTCTTATATCTCTTATACATGTGGCTCAAATGTCTTTCATATAAGGATCTCGGGGTTATTTGTAGGGGCCCCCCTTGACTTAGTTCATCCTCCCTTCTTTTTTCTTACTCTCCTCTCTCGTGTCTGTCGTGGCGATGATGAGTATTGGTATATGTACTCTACTGTGTCTATATCAGTGCCCCTTCATATTCCTGTGATACCCCTTTCCTGACTTTAATTTTCCGACTACCGTCACCCGTGCTCACTTGCCTCTCCCCGCTCTCTCTACTCCCACTCCCCCCACTATATATAGACCACCCGCTCCTCCTGGAGTTATCAACGACTTATATATATAGGTCCTCCATCCTTGACCACACTACTGACCCGACCCAAAACGCCACCCCGAATGGTTATGAGGCTGAGCCCCCCGACCTGCCCCCCACGAGAACACAATCGAAAGCCCCACCACTCCCCTCCCTACATATCTCTAGTCATATAATGTGCCCTCTATGCACCATGTTGTTACCTAGTAGTCAGTTAAATTGGGCCTAGGTTGGTTCTCTACTGGGCTCTTCCTTGACATTGATGGATACTTTGCAAATCAGGTTCTTAAAAAGAAAGCTTTAATTAAAGAAGAAAAAGTAAAATTATCTCTGCAAATTAGGATGGAAAATGTTTACAGGTATTCAGCTCATATAGACTAGAGGGACTTCCCCGCCCTTGGCCTGAAATTCAAGTACAGCAAACGAGGTAAAAATCTTCCAGCAAAAATACACATTCACAAGTTAAGAAACAAACACTAGATTAATCTGCTTTTCTAGCTAGTACTTACTATTGTGTACATGAGAGACTGTTCAGAAATTGGAGAAACTTGGGTGCACATCTGGTCCCTCTTAGCCCACAGAGCAAACAAAGAACAAAAACAAACAGCACAAGACTCCCTCCACAAGATCTGAAATTATCTAGTCCCCCATTGGTCCTCTGGTCAGGTTCAGACACCTAAACTGGGATGTGGTACAGCCCTGTAGCAAAGAGCAAACTGCTGCAACACTACGGTCCCAGTCACTGGAGTATCATGCACGAATTTACGATCATGGCCCCCAAATTCCATATAACTTTCACCAGGCCATTGGTTTGATGGTGGTAAGGGTGGCAACCAAGAGATTCACCCCATGAGTTTGCCACAGGTCTTTCTGGTGCCTCCAGGAAATTAGATCCTGAATCTGTAAGGATATCGGAGGGCCAACTTACCCTGGAAAAATGTCTGTAGGGCCTGGCACACTGCTTTAGCCCTGGCTGTTGCCTAGAGCTACTGCTTCCGGCCATCGGTAGCAAAATCCACGAAAGTCAGTACGTATTGCTTTCCTCTGGGCGTCTTTCTTGGAAAGGACCCAGAATATCCACAGCTACTTGCTGAAATGGGACCTCAATTATGGGGAGTGGCTGGAGAGGGGCCTTGACTGGTCTTGGGGCTTTCCCACTCTTTGGCACACCTCACAAGACTGGATATACTTGGGCACGTCCTTGCCCATCCCTCCCAGTGAAAGGACTTCCTCAATCTGTTTTTGGTTTTGTTCACCCCAGCATGGCCACTGGGATGATCATGGGCTAAGCTTAAGAGCTCCGCCCGCTTGGTACTTAGTTGGAACCAGCAACCGTTTGTGCGGCTGCCATTTTCCGGTGTCACCAGAAAAGATATCCTTGTTATAAAGTCCTTGGTCTATAATAAACTGGGATCGGTTTGAAGAGCTGAGAGCGGTGGGGTGCTTCGTGGTGCCACCCAAGCTTTCTGAAGGCTGTCATCTGCTTCTGCTCATCTGGAACTGTTCCCTTGAGGCTGGGGACACCAGTCTTCCTGCGTGGACTGTGGGGTGGTCCCTTGGAGAGGTGTAGGTGATTGTTCCGAGTTCGAGTGGTCTCCGCTGTGCCCTGGTGATGTTC
This sequence comes from Chelonoidis abingdonii, assembly GCF_003597395.2. NCBI lineage: Eukaryota > Metazoa > Chordata > Testudines > Testudinidae > Chelonoidis > Chelonoidis abingdonii. The sequence continues at coordinate 111,622,403 of NC_133773.1, read as the reverse complement.
TCGCTGCGCATCTTTATGTTGTCCTGGCAGTCCTCGCTCGGTGCTGTGCTCTAGGCTTGGACGTCGGGTAGCCTCTGTCGGTTATTGGCTGTTAGGCTCGTTCTCATTGTTTGCGCCCTGCTTCACGGACCTTCGATGAGGGCCTTCGGCTATACGGTGTCGGCGCTTGTGGGCTGTGGGAGATATGCCTCTCGCAAGTAGTGTCGCTTGCTACTAGCACTGGCTTTTGCCAGACGTGGGTTGCGTTAATTCCATGTCTCCGGCCTGGAGACTGGAGGTGCTGTGGCCGGTTGCGCTAACTGTGGAGTTCCGTATGGTTGGTGACATCAAGGAATCTTCTCACCTTAACTCCAAGGTTCAGTCTTGGGTTAGTGTTAAACAGATGTGCATATCCATTTCGTTGTAGTGGTGCTTCGCAATTCTAAGATGATTGTGAAGGCGAATCTAGAGAGATGACATATTAGACAATAATACTGTGTTGTAATAGCCAGTTTGCTATTATTTAACTCCATACTTCTCCACTTTCTCTGATAGACCCAACAATGGACCATGGATCCGTCGAAGTGCCAATCCCCCTCCAAGGTAAGTAAACGAAAATAGAGTGGCATTATGTGTGTATACTTTTAAGTAAGACAATACGCGGATAATTCTGCACATCTCATGGACAGATCTATATGTTTTACCATTTTAGTTCCCAGTGAGTTATCGAGTCTCTCTCGCCCTCGCTACGAGCAAAATCTACAGAGTGTTCCTCGACATATGAAAGCAGATATGGAAATATGTCACATTTCGGCGAGCCTGTTGACTCTTCAAGATGTGTAATGACTTCCACCGGTAGGCCGGAATGGTGCCATTCTGAATGATACCTGCGGTGTCTCTATAAGCTAAGTGCGCACGCCACTGTTACAATTTCGACACGTATTGGGGAAAAAGGTGTATGACAATGCAATCATGACCACTAGCTCTCGCAAAATATAATCCTACATGTCGGCAAGTGTCTCCTCATATAAAGGGTTTTGGCTGCAGGTTGAAGATCCCAAGGGACATTGGGCCAACCTAAAATATACTCTGAGATCTGAGACCTAAGTCTATAAGAATCTTGAAGTCCAACCAAATTGAACTTTTGTCCTGATTCTCCTGGCATTACACAGATGTACATGCGGAGTCACTCCAACGGAGGCCACGGAATTACATTGGTGTCAAATCCGGAAACTGACGCTCTTTTTCTGTCTCTCTTTTTGGTTTTTTAGCGTAACTGTTTATTACCCTGAGAATGGCTTAACATAAGAAATGGAAGGAAAGATTACCGTCGTGTCATACATCTTAGATGTCTGAAAGCCATCAATGTATTATATTGCGTTTACTGAAAATTTTATATGCAGTTTAAATGTAATACCCAATAAACGTAAAACATCCTTAGAAAAATGTTTCTTTTGACAATTGGCATTATCTAGTCTTTCTTATTTTTCTTTTTTCTAGAATATTTAGTAGTATCTCCTGAGGTTTCATATAAAATATATTTAAAATTCTACTAACTCTTCTACTACAGTTTCATTCAGAATTATATCTTATCTGTTGAATTCTATGTGATTGTGCAGATTAATTGACCTGAGATGGTTACTGTTATAGTAGGGGTCACCAAATGAAATTAATAGGCAGCAAGTTTAAAACAAAAGGAAGTATTTCTTCACACAATGCACAGTCAACCTGTAGAACTCTTCGCCAGAAGATGTTGTGAAGGCCAACACTATAACAGGGTTCAAAAAAGAACTAGATAAATTCATGGTGAATAGGTCCATCAATGGTTATTAGACAGGATGGGCAAGGATGGTATTTCTAGCCTCTGTTTGCCAGAAGCTGGGAATGTGCGACAGAGAACGGATCACTTGATGATTACATCTTCTGTTCATTTCCTCTGGGACACCTGGCATTGGCCATTGTTGGAAGACAGGATACTGGGTTAGATGGACCATTGGTCTCATCCAGTATGGTTGCCATTCGTATGTTCCTATGTTACCATAGCTGTGAATTTCCATTCTTTCCTATTTTTAAATTTGTAACCCTAACTGTAAACATAACTGGATTTTACTATTTGTGTTTTTCAAACTATGAATAAAATGAGTTTCAATTTGTTGATGCTGTCTCAATCTTAATTCCAGGTTGTGTTGTGGATTTTTTTATCTAGAAATTTAATTCTAATGTTGTAAACACTCTGACTTTACATTAGGGTTTTCATTTATTCATTGCACTGCATTGCACTCTTGCACACAAAAAGCGTAAGTGTCTGACACTCTAGTGCATCAGACACAAAATGAGATTATACTTCTAGATGTAAAACAAGTACTTAAAATTATTTGATTTATCATTGAATTATGTTTATGATACAGGTTCTAGATCAATGGCAGATTGCAGTTTGCTTTCTGATGCTTTATCAGTGAACACAGAAAGTAAAGAAGGAACAATGGCTCAGATCTCATCTGACTGTCCACAGTTCTTGCTGCAGTAGAGCATATCATTTAGAAAAACATCAAATCTCGATTTAAAAATTGTCAGGGATGGAGAATCCACCACAATCTTTGATAAATTGTTCCAATGAGTAATTACCCTTACTGCTAAAAATCGATACCTTACTTCTGGTCTGAATGTGTCTATATTCAACCTCCAGGCATTGGTTCTTGTTATATCTGTTTGTTAGATTAAAGAGCCCATTAGAAAATACTTGTTCCCTGTATAGGATCTATTGGCCAGTTACAAATTATGTTATTTTGAAGTTACAAGTGGAACTAAAGTAGCTAAAAATGGATTTGTATGCGTGTGCAGCTACTTACTAACAGTGAAGTGACTATGCTAATGAGATGCAGTAGTTGAGTGGGACCTACTATGCTACTGACTGTTAAGCCTCTGAGTGTGCCTAATGTAAATGAATTGTTTTCAGAAGGCTGAGCATTCTCAGTCTAAGCTGATTGCAGAGCACTTTTATTATCTGCATGAGCAATGATTAGGCCTCTTGTGCGCTTACTAAACATTACCCTTGTGATATTTTCCTGGTAATTTCCCTTATACAACTGATGTCACTATCCATCCCATACTATTACTTATTAGCCTGGCTGTACATTCCGGTGGTTTAGTGTTTGTGAATGACTATGGAAAGCTTGCTTGCAGGCCATATATCTCCTGCTTTACAACCCTCATGGTTACATATTCAAATTGATCTGTAAGATTTGGTAAATATCATCATCCCTACCAGTAGCACAAGCTATATGTAGCTCTTCAGGAACTCATACTGTGATGTATTCAGAGTTAGAGGAGCTCTGTTGTCCTACAGCTACATTGTTATCTAGTGCCTGACAAATACAAAAAGCAAAGAGAGAACCTAACTGTTTGTGGTGCTCTCTGACTCATGCTAACAAAGTGGCTCTTCAGGGTGGGGAATGGTTGAGTTCTATAAATCTATCCTGACTCTCTTTAAGGAATCTTTAGCTGCAGAATTATTCCTCTCTAAATCAGAGACTGGACTCTTTCCCAATTCAAAGATTACACTTACAAATCTGTCCTCTCTTTTTTTGTCCTTTGGTTCCTTCCTCATTATGGGAGTCATGTTACCTATATCTCTGGTTGGCAGTGAGGAATTAAAGTGGTCTCATCCTTTTAATTTGTCTCATCACATTTAAAATTCTAAATGTGATGACTTACAGTCCTGGAACTTTCTCTGTTTTCAGTTGCTTCAATTATCAAAATGCTGAACAAGACTCATGATTTCCTAAAATGTATGTATTTTTGTAAAACAAGACACAAAAGAATCAGAATCAAAACTTTAATTTCATTAAGCAATGACATTATGTACTTGTTCTTATACCAAGTTCTAAACTAGTTTCTTTACTTCTTATTGAAACATGTTGTTGTATAGAGGATTTCAACCAAAGCAAAAACAGGGAATATTTATTTCCAACTCTACTCAACTCCTCTGATCAACCTGCATTTGTATTTTCATATGAATGTTTTCTTTTACATTTGTTAATTCATCAAGTGCTTTACCTCTCCTAACATGCATGATGAATGGCAGCTGGTGGCTGTGCAGTGCATTTTGGAACAACTGCAACTGACAGACTGTAGCTTGAAAATGTTGCTGTTCTGTCCACATTTGAAAGATACTGGAGGACAGTGTGTAAGATAATTTTGCTACAATTATTTTTTTTGAAAAATCAAACTAAATATATTGAGTACAAGTAGAAAATAAAATATTTAGGGCCAGTTTGTCAGCTGATATAAATTGATGTAACTCCGTTAGTCAGTAATGTGGCTACTTTGATTATACCAGCTGTGGATCTGTCCCCTACAGTACATGAATGTGCCTAGGAGACATGGAAAGATTTAAAGAAAAAATACTGGGATTTTAAAATATTTACTGTTTATCTGTCTTGCCTATTTAGAATGTAAGCGCTTTGGGGCAGGGACCATCTGGTATTGTATTTGTACAATGCCTAGACCAGTGCAGCCCTAATCAAAGACTGGATCCTCAAGGTGCTACTGTAATAAACTAATAAATAATAATTTGGTGTTAGCTTTGTACAATTTGACTCTCCACTAAGGGGCAGATTCCAATCCCCTCATTCCACAAGCAGTGCTATTCAACTCATTTGAGTAAGGAGGTATTCAGTGTTAAGAAGGGCAGTAACACTACACCGCTACCCCGATATAACGTGACCTGATATAACACGAATTTGGATATAACAGTAAATCTGAGCTCCGGGTTGGGGGACTGTGTTCTCTGGAAGATCAAAGCAAGTTCGATATAATGCGGTTTCACCTATAACCCAGTAAGATTTTTTGGCTTCTGAGAAGCATTATATCAGGATAGAGGTGTATATCTGTCTGTACAAAGGGAGGGAGGGAGAGAAGAAATAAAGACAAACAGCGTACCACCTACTAGAAAAGAAGAAAAACAGTGTACCATCATACCAGCTACTCTCACAGACAACAGATTCAAAACACAGAGATGGTTCCCTTGGGCACAAATTTAGTTACACAAAAAATACCCAAATACCCAATTTTGATAATTCCCTTAATGGTACCAAGACAAGTTACAAAGAAAATAAACATAAACCTATTTATGCCTTTCTAAAACTCACTACTCTGATAAGAGGCTAGTTCCTTGATCTTTTTCACTCTGGCTGAAACTGAGACTCTAAAACAAGGAAATTCCCTCCTTCCTTTTGAAACATCTTGTCCCCATTGGTTCCTCTGGTTCAGGTGTCATGCAAGGCTGGTGACTTCTTAACCCTTTACAGGTGAAAGAGGCCATTAACCTTAACTATCTGTTTATGACAGCTCAAACCGGTGGGTTTAGGCAGGGCAATGCCTCAAGCCACTGAGCTTCCCTCCCCCATACGTGACTTGTCATTTTTCCCATTATTATCACTACCCTTGATTTTGTGTTCATCTGCAAACCTTATCCAGTATTATTTTATGTTTCTTTCCAAATCATTAATAAAAATGTTAAAATCAGCCGGCCAAAGAACTGATCCCTGAGGGACCCTACAAGAAAACATAAACCATTTCAATGATGATTCCACATTTAAATTACAATTTTAAGACCTAGCAGTAAACTGAACTTTCATCCTATAACATGTGTCATGTTAATTTTATGTCTTTCTGTTTTTAATCAAAATGCATGGTGAGTGCTAGGTCAAAGGCTTTACAGACAGTCTAAAAATATTTTACATCAACACTATTATCTTTATCAACCAAACTTGTAATCTCATAAAAAAATCAAGTGAGTTTGACAGAATCTATTTTCCATAAACCTATGTTGAATTGCATTAATTATATTATCCTCCTTTAATTCTTTATTAATTGAATCCCATATCAGCTGCTTCATTATCTTGCCTGGGATCAATGTCAGACTGACAGGCCTATAATTATCTAGTTCATCCTGTTTACCATTTTAAAATTTGCATAATATTAGCTTTCTTCCAGTTTTCTGGAACTTCCCTGGTTAATGTAAATCAACATTAATGGTCCATTGAGCTCCTCTGCCAGCTCTTTTAAAACTCTCAGATGAAAGTTATCATGACCTGCTGATTTAAAAATGTATATCTTCAGTAGCTGCTTTTAACAGCCTCCTGGGCTACTAGAGGAATGGAACAAGTGTCATTTTAATAAGGCTACATCTTTTTTTCCCAAATACAAAACAGATATATTTATTGACAAGTCTGTATTTTCTGCATTATTTCTACCATTTCCATCTACTAAAAAATGGTTACTAACCTTCTGAAACTGTTGTGCTTCGAGATGTATTGTGTATGTTTATTTCACTCTAGGTGTGTGCGTGCCCCAAGAACAGTCACCAGAAAATTTTCCCTTAGTGCTACCCATTGGGGCAGCCCAAGTGTCTTTTGGTGCTGTGTGCTTATAGCACCAGTATAAAGCGCCCCAACAGGTATCACTGAGGGAAAATTTCCAGTGACTGTGCTTGGGGCATGCACAGATCTTGAGTGGAATGCAAATATGCTATCACTTGAGCAAGAATGGACTGATATTGTTAGATTATTGTTCCTAATATTCTTTAAAAACTACTTCTTATTGTCCTTAATTCTGCTGGCTATAGATTACTCCTTGGGTCCCTTTGCTTCCCCTATCAATTTTCTACATTTCCTAGCTTCTGATTTATATTCATTACTATCAAGTTCCCCTTTCTTCCATTTGTGTTATACCTTTTTTTCATTTTTATTGTTGTCTTCATTTTCCCTCTAACTCAGGTCAGTTTCTTAATCAATATGGCCTTCTTCCTTGATTGTGGCCTTTTCATCATCTAGTAAAGTGTTCTTAAATGATTTCCCTTTTATCATTTGCATTTTTCTGATTACATTCTTCCTCCCAGCTTTCTTAGTTGTGGTCCTCTGGCTCCTGAGCTGGATAAAATGTGACCTGCCCAGACAAAAGCATACATCAAATGTCTGTAATGGTAATACTGCTCCAAATACCCACCATCTCTGCCCCTAAGAGAAGCCATCTTGGGACTGTTCCCGAGAGGCTTTGGAGGCTTTGGAAGGCTTTGGAAGGTCAAAATCTTCTAAGATCTTAAAAACTGTGACACATTTAGTTCTGGGATGCTGACATTTCATCTTACAGAGAAAATTGCTTTTTAAAAGAACTCCTATTTTTACTACACCAGCTCTCAGATTTTTAGCAAGAATTTCACTTGCCTGTGCTCCATTTTGCCAAAATAGGTCACCTGGGAAATTCTGACAGCATAGATTCCTGAAGCACTTAGAGGTGAACGGTGGGGTAGCTTCCAGCAGTCATCAAAATAATTAGGAGGAGGTGGTGGCCAGGAATATTGCTTTCTGTCCACCTGTATGGAAAAAAAACCTCTTTAAAAGGTTGAGGACGTAGAACAGGAAGCTTGAAGAACAGCTTGAATTTGGAAGCTTGGAACAGAAACAGACTCAAGTGACTGTGGAGTTGCAATAACAACTTCATAGCTAAGATTGTAGCAAGAGTTCTGTTGCAAAACCTTTTTTTTTAACCATTCCTTTCAAGTGTAATTTGAAGTTCAGAGCCAATTTGGTTAGTGTCTTTCCTTACCATTTGAGCTAGGATTTAAGCTGTTGCTGCTGCTCCACCACCATTCTGGGACTTCAATAGCAGCTCACCTGAGAGAGCTCATATCTTGTGAGGTGTCTTTGGGTATGTCTACTCTGCAACTGAAAACCCGCAACTGGCCTGCGTCACCTGACTCAGCCTCCTGGGGCTAAGGGTCTGTTTAATTGTGGTGTAGACATTTGGGCTCCAAATAAATCAATTTCCAAGCAGATTTAATTTAATTGGGCTAATTCTTGAATGCTCTGTGGGTTCACAGGCATGTTAGCGGAGACATGCTCCTAACAGGGGAGGAAGACCAGTGATTGTCCCCTAGTGAGTCTTCCCTCCCTAAACACATATAGGTGGTTGGGATTAGGGGCACAAAGGGCTTATGAGCCTTCCCCAAATAGTATTGCTCCGAGAGAGAAACTGGAAGCCTCACAACAAGGGTAGCTATGTTTTTAATATTTTTTGATTCTCTTCCCCTTCTCAGTGTTGATGAGCTTTTCCTTAAATATAGTGGAGCTCAAGTCCAAGTGAGGTGCTAACATATTGAACCAAAAGCGTTAATCTTCTATTGGAGGATCCATAGGAGCCCTGCTGCTGAGGGATGTACTAGATCAGCTCAGTCCTAGCTATCCTTGCTGTAGCCCTTCCTCCAACCAGTGCTGTCTGCTTATGGTGCTCTGCTAGCTGCTCAAGCCCTCTCCCCTCCACGAATCTCATTTGTGTAACAAATGACTAGAGTACCTTTTTAAATGTACATATTGTACTGGCCTCATAGAAAAATAATTTCTTTACTGGAGTTTCCTGATGGCCTATGCTTTAGGTAATAGTGAGCAATACTATGAAAGAAAGATACATTATGATGCATATACATATAAGTAGGCTTCTGAAGAATATACAGCCTAATAATAAAACTTACAGCCCAGACAACCCTGGTAATGGACTGTAGTTCTGCTTGGTTGCATTTTCTCTCTTTGTTGTAACACATATATACAAAGATTTGGAATTCTTTCCCTGTGTGTATGTCTAGAAAGTACAGCACAAGCTGTGCTGTATGTGATGATTTGAGTTTGGGACTGGTTCAGATAAGCATGCAGAATCAGTATGATAATTCAAAGTCAAGTCAAATATTTGTGTGTACAATTGTCAGTAAATTTTGCCAGAATAGATTATCTGGTCAGCAGCAGAAGTGAAAACACACTTATCCAAACATCTGAAGAGAAGGTTGGTTTGAGTTTGGTACAAAGTTTGGCACAGTTTTAGGACATAGGGAATTACAGGTGAGCCTCATCTTCTGCACATTTAGCATGCATGAATTCAACTTTGCACGGTTGGAAAAAAAATAAAAAAAGAGAAAAATAACAATTTAAATACTGTACCTGTAGTGCGAGCGATTCCACCCGCCATTACACTCAATGTAATTTTGACTATACGTGATTTTTGCTTTACGTGCTGCCAGCGGAACATAACCCCAGCAAAAGATGAGACTCGCCTGTATGTTTTATCTAAACCAGTTTCCCTAGTTACAATCGCCAGATGCTGCCATCCCTGGAAGTATCGACCCTTGCTAAAACATGTTCCTATTACAGTAGGACCTGCTATAGGACTGCCTAACTGGGCACATCATATATGTTCCCAATCTAGAGGCTACTGCCAGTGCATACTGGAATCTAGAACTTCCTCAGCTATACAAAAATATTCTTAAAGATATGCCTGCAGAAATTAATACACTGAGTGAAGAATGCCAAAGTGCATGGCATATTTTTAGCTCTTTGGGGTGGAGAATGTCTCTATGTCTTTGTATAGTACCTAGCAAAATGGGACATGCAGTAAATATGGGCAGCGCTATCCGCCATAGCAAAGATTAAGGTTAACATTTTATCATTCACGTTCAATAATGCATTTCAGATAAAACTGTTATGTATGAGCCACTTGTCCTATGGCACACACTCCCGAGGCTATCACGTAATTGGTATAGTTCATCAGGTTCATTGCTTATGTCAAATGAATTGGCACAATTCCCCCACTCCTTCCTGTCAAATACAAAATGTGTCCAAGAAATATATGACTGAGAATAATTATATTAATGGCAAAATATGCATTAAAATTATTTCTGAAACCTTGGTAGTTTTGAAGGAAGTACAGCATCAGCAAAACTCTACTCCTGTATAAGATTTTAATGATGAAAGCATTCTTCAATAACTTTTGTCCATGATAAATATATTTAATTTTTATGACCTGTACTTTGACTTTCCTTGATTGAATTCAAGGACTCTGGAGTTGAGGGATCCCTCATGATCCTGAAGAAGGATCTCCACATGCCAACATTAAATTCTCTTTCTCTCTCACTCTCTCTCACACACACCACACACACACTTATGCTAAAGGCAAATTTTGCTCCAAAAAGTTGCTCCTGGGAAGAGGAATGTATGGAAAGTGGTTATATTAACTAGTGGTGCTTCTATCGGTGTCAGCACAGCTAGAATGGGGAGAGAGAATCAGAAGGGATGTCAGGTCTTTGCTGACCCAAATTTAAGTGTCAATAGTGATGGAAAATGGCAGTCAAAGGGAGCTGCTTATGAGCCTGGGGAGAAGAGATGGGAGCTGAAATCAAAGGGAAGAGGGCCTAGGAGATATAAGGCTCTCAGATATTACATATTAGGATCTGAGGCACAGGTTACAGTCAGTGGAACTGGGGAGCAGGAGGGAGGGCTAGTGTCCCATCCACAGACATATTGTGGGAGTGATCTATGTTTCAGCCCCTGTGCATTGTTCTTAAGCAAGTTGTTCAGCTCACTCACACCAGGTTGGGCTCTGCAGGTGCTGGGGGTGATGCTGGAGGTGAGAGTGGGACCTGGAGGGGCAGGAGCAGGCACTGCAGCACAAAGGATTGTGCCAGGGAGCAGCTAGGAGAAGAGGTGATCAGGCCAGGTCTGGACGAGCTAACCCCAGCAAGAGAGATACGAACCACCAGGACCCACATTCCCTGCCTGGATCCTGCTACCCGCCCTGCTGAGTCTTAGTAGCTTCCTCTCATTCCGCATTCACACCACCCATGCTGTTCCCCTTCCTACCCCTCACATCCCAATTATACCCTACTCCCCAGGCCTTGCTCCCCATACAAAGCATCCCGACTTTCCCCTGCTTCCCATGCTTTGTACAATGCTTAGTACATTTAGGTTTGAGTGTACATCTCTGCACCCCACTCAAAGCCAGCTTCCACCACCCCAGCACAGATGGAGTATGGCCTTGTTCCAAAGGCCATTGATGCCAGTGGAAAGGCTTCATTACCTTCAGTGGGCCTCAGATGAGGCCCCAAATGTCTTTCTTAAGGATAAAAATGGGCAATCTTTGGCAGTCCCACAAATTGAAACTAGATCTCCTTGTCTTAAACTACAAGACCTCCTTCTACTCTGGATGATGTAAACCCATTGCCACCAGAAATATAATTGACTTTCTGCCCCAGGACATATAATTGACAACTTTATAAAAAAATCTCACTTAATCAAAGCCTATATGTCACTTGAGTCCTCGTTAATAAAGGTCAAAACCTTTTCAAGTCCCCTCCATCACTGTTACACGCCCTCATGGTGAATGAATTATTGAATGGATGTAGCTTGCTACACATTTCATGCTGTACAAGTGATATTTGACTTTTTAAATCTGAGGAATATTTTTGAACTAAGAGGTGGACTCTACATCGGCAATTGGAGAAGTACAAAGGAACTCTGCAAGCTGCATAGACCTAAAAATAAGAAAAGCCCCAAAAAGAGACATGTGACCTGAAAATTTGACTCCAACTCCCTTATTAAAGTGTTTGCATGTAATTACTGAATTGGGTAATTCACGAGAAGTCATGTCACTGTATAAACATTTTTAAAACTCACCAGCCAAAGTGGGTAGCTGGTACTTAATATTTCTCCACATCCTAGATTTTAGGCCACTGCATCCCCTCTCTTAATTTGCTTGAGCATGAGTTAAGTATGATTTGTTTTGTATGAGGTCTAAATTACAGCCTCCTCTTACTGGTGGCCTAATGTAAAGCATTGTGCTAGTTTATAAGTTGCTATGTGCAATGACTCAATTCACGACTGTTCTGCCTGGGCTCCCTAGTCACTTTTCTGCCTATTTTCCTTATTTATTTGTATCTGTTACCATTAGAAGTAGCTGTTACTATTTTGCATATGCATTTTACCATAAACCAGAAGTTTAGCTGCACATTAGCAGAGGAAATGATAGAGATAGGCTATATATTAGAGGGCTGTACACCTTCTTGCTTCCTTATTGCGCATACCAAGGGCTGTGCGTGTAATGCACAAATATGCACTGCAGCATTTCATGGTATAAATAAGGAAAGAAACAGTGGGGAGGTTACATAGTTACTCGTTCATTGTTTGTGTGCTGTCAAGCTGTCTGGAATGATTCATGAGCATGAGTGCCAACCTCAAGGCAAAGAAGCAGGCCACAATCTCCAAATTGGTTGTGAGAGCTATACTTAGATTTCACCAATTAAGTATCAAACGTGAACTCCCCAAGCACTAGAATAGCCTTATCATGGAGTCACAGAGAGTCCATTGGGCACTCTGGTCTATTTTGGCTCTGAGGCAAGCCTGCCAGTGTAATAGATAGTCCCTTACACCAAAAATCACAATAATATTCAGGTTACTTCCAGTCCCAAAGGACAAGTCACTTACCTCAGGTCAATTGTACCTTATCTCTTACTAAAGACAATGCTTGTAGCCAATCCTATAATAAACTAACTAAAGATTTATTAACTAAGGAAAAGAAACAAGAGTTATTGACAAGGTTAAAGCAGGTAAACATACATACACAAATGAGTTACAGTCTTAGGTTTCAAAAAGTAGTAAAATCTGCTGTAATGTGCAAGTTGTATATGACCTTTAGGGCTAACCCATACTGCAGCTTAGGTATCCCTTGCTTATGCTTCGAAATATTGCCCTCTCCAAATTCCAAGCAGCATAGTGATACAGTTGCTTCTGGGCAGGGATTTTTAATTCCCTTGCCCCAGAGTTCAGACTCTGAGGCAATGAGGGCGTGGGGAGAGCAAACAAAGTCTTTTGTCCACTGACATTCCCCAATGGTTTGTCTGGTGTATATAGGCATTCATTTATTGGGCACGAGATGACACCTCTTGTGATAAACTATCATCTCACATTTGGTAATGCATCTCTCCTGACTGTGGGGTTTACAGTCTTAGCAAACATTTTTATAGTTACAGAACAAACACTTAAATATTACCTTGTACCATGGGATACAGATATTATATGTAAGATTAATACATGCAGCCTCCTACAAGCATTTCTAAACACATCCCTATAACTCTACTATCTATTTTAACAATACTAACATACAGGTGAGCCAGATTGGTTTTCAGCTATGCATCTGTCAGTATTCATTGAGGCCTAGGGACCTTGGCATGAGCTGGTGCCTAGTCTGCCAGCAATATGTGCCCACTAACTTGCTAAAGTCAGGTGCGGTGACTCCATGGGTAGAGCAAGAAACATCCAGACTCTGGAGTGTGGCAGTTACTGAGCATACTCAGTAGCTATTTTGATGCTATGTAGACATAAACCACTTCATCATCTGACGGCTGAGCCAATTGGAGCTCAGTGAGGAGAAAGCAACAAACAGGAGAAGCTGGATACAGCCTGGGGGAAATCAGCAACTGAATCATGTAGGGATCATGTGAAGTCTGTGTCTCAAATGCTGTGCCAATCCTTTATCCTATTGGGAGCCAGAGAAGGAGACTGGAAGTTGCTGCAGATTGTGAGAGTTTAAGACTTGTTGTTGAAGAGATGCAAAGAAGGTGAGAGGAGACTGTAAAACTGCCAACCCACTCTAGCTGTAAGAAGCTCAAGGGACATCTTTATACACACAAACACATACACACTTTGAATTGCATACATTTCAAGATAGGCTGAGGAATGACCCCATGAGAAACTAGGAGGGATGTTTATGTATACTCATGTACACAAGCTTTACATGTCCTAAATATTTTGTAATAGCAATAAGTGTGGAAGTTTGAGTGAGAAACACCAGAGACCCAGGGCCTGCACTTCCATTAGGAGACCCTAGGCACTCGCCTAGGGTGCCAGGATTCAGGGGGCAGCATTTTGTGCGCTCCCCACAGGGCGCAGGGGAGCTTCCGGGTCCGCTCCAGTCGCACCACCGAAGAAGAAAAACAGCGGCAGGCAATTGAGGAGCTCAAGACTGCCACTGTCGCCTGCGGCATTTCAGCGGAGGCTCCTTCTTTGGCGGCGTGATGGAAGCGGAACTGGAAGCTCCCGCACGCCCTGTGAGGAGCGCACAAAATGCCTAGGAGCCCCCAAATTCTACCTAGGCTGCCAGAAACCCTGGCGCCACTCCTGCAGAGAGCTATCACGGAATAGTTGTTTGAGAAACATTCACAACCAATTCAAATATTGCTTGTGGATGGGTTGTACTTATTAAATGTTGTTTAAGAAATTTTATGTCACTCTTTTTCTCTCAGAGGTGTAACTCTGTGTAATGTCACATCGGTGTCCTGAAAACAGTGAGCTCTGGTCAGTGCTTCAGCAGAAAGCGTAGGCTGAAGTGAAGGAAAGGGTAAGTAATCACAGAGAATGTTCTGTTATACTCCCCTGTGCACCACCCTCATATCCCGCTCTATTTTAGGGACATAATGGAATCCCTTCTCACTTTCTCTCTAATGCCAGGGTCTCTCTGTGCTCCTCCATTTCCCTCTCACAACATACCAGGATCCTCCATTCTCTCACCTGCTGGGGGGGGGGTGTCTCTGTGACCCCCATTACCACCCCTGGAAGGAGGTCTTGTGTGCCTCTAGTCCTCCCAATCTTTCTCTCTTTCAAGGAGTTAACATTCTAAACTGAGTTGGGATATGAGGAGAGATGAGATGGGGTGTGTTAGGCTGGAATGTGCTAATTTCTACCATCAAGCAGTTCTTGGATCTACCAAAGTTTTGGCTATGCTAGTCAGAGACAGGGATACCATATGTTCCCCATTTCTCCATTTTGGTTTTTGCAATTTACACCAAAAATCAGTATGGTTCTGCCCTGCCCACTGATATCTAGAGCATTCCCTGACATTTTGGAGGGTTATTGGTTTACATCCAAACAGCATAATGCTATCAAACTGACTAACAGCCTCACAGTCCTAGCAAACTGTGTCTCAACTAGGGGATACAACTTCTCCTCTTTCCTTCTGTTCCAGCTTAATAGCAGAGCATATTTTTTTTTTTACAAGTCAGTAGGTCACAGTACAAGGTTGCATTCACTGATGCAGATTTTGAAATAGACAATTAAATGCAATAATTGGCTAGTTGAATACTGAAGAACAAGCTATAGAATGTGGCATGCAAGTGATTAATAGGACCCAACACTTAGTTATGGCTGTGATGGGCATTATAGAAGCACTTTAGATATAGCTAGACAGTAAGTGTGACACTTAGCTCACCGTTTTCATGTCCTTATGAAATGTGAGCCATAGCGTGGTTAAATGGGGAGGCCACAACTTTCAAAAACCCTTAACAAGAAACCACTCTCCAAACTACCAGAGTGGATTTTAACTGGGCACCAATGGCCCAGGTTCTACAAACCTAAGAATGGGTATGAGGGCAATGCTTCCTGTATGCCCTCAGGGAACCCTGGCTGTGTGACACTCCCCTGGAGTGCCCAGAATGGTAAGCCACTGTGTTACCCCTGTGCCTCAGCAAGAGAGAACTTTGCTGGACCTTCACTTGTGAGAGTCAGTTTCCTTCCACACCAGGTTGTCCGCCTCACCAGTTACCTCCTTGAGACTCTCCCAGTCTTAATCTTTCCTTGCAAAAAACATTCAGTGAATTCCAGTTCCTGAGTTTCCCAGAGACTGCCTCCACAAAGTATTTTAAAACATATTACCAGCACACACACACACACAACTCTTTAAACACAACCTATACATACCTCACACAATGACATTCATGACCAGCATAGCAATAGTTTTTACATGATACTTTACAAGGGTCTGACACAAGTGCGTTGGGTGAACACTTTGCCAGTTGGCATAAAGAAGCTCTTAGGGTCACAGGCTGGCAGGCAGAGTCCCAAAGTGCACCCCTTCCATCATGTTGGAATAAGGAGAGCGAAGATGCGGGATGCCCCAAACTGCATGAGGCATGGAGACGTAGTCCCTCTGCATGCAGTGCCATGCTCCCCAGGACCCAGCAGCCCATTGGGTTACAAGGACCTCACCTCAGCTCTTCTTTAACCCACCAAAGTTGCGACAGTGTAATGTGAGCCTCCCTCCCAAAACCAGACCTCAAGCGATGCCCGATGGAAAGTGAAATAGCATAATAGCTAATAAAAAAGGAACAGAGCCCAAATAATAAATAAATAGCAAACAGAGCCCCAAATGGCTACTCACCTTCAGCAAGAGCAAGCAGAAACCTCCTCTCTACACCCCTTGGCAGGTGAGAGCCAGTCAGCTGGGCCCTTTATGGTCCCACTGTCCAATGGCAGCAAAAGTGAGTGGGCCAAACTCTGTTACTTGGCTGCCATGTCAGAGAGCCCACCCCACCATTAGAGGGAGAGAATGAGAAAAACAGCACCCTCCCCCATACACACACACTGCAGGGAGGGTGAGCCAGTGTGTGTGTGTTTAGTACTGCCCCAGCCACTCTCCCTTGGCATCTCCTCGTTCTATCCAGAAGGGGGGGGGGGGTGTCGGCACTGCCTCTGACCCAGCAAAAATGCCCTGTGCTAGTAAAGCAAGCAATTGCACTTGCCTGAGAAACTAATATGAGTGTTACCTTGAGGCAGGCCTGTTGCCACAGAGAGGAATTAAAGGGTGTCCCCAGATCAGTCCCACAGCCTCCCCCATACCTAGCTGACAGCTCAGAGGATTTAAAATGGAATCTTGCTGGCTTCCAGGCAACAGAGGCTGCTATAGCTCTGTTCACAGCAGCAGGTAGCAGCCTCTGCTACAGCCTCACTGTAAAGCAGAGAAGAGACACAAGAGGATCACTCTCTCAGTTATGGAAGGGACCTCCTAGCGAGGAGAGGGAGACAGTCTGTAGGGGATCACGGAAGATTTTGTTATGGCCTAGCTAGGGCTTTTTACTTTCTCGATGGCAGGTTATTATAGGACGCAGCACGCCAGTGTACTCTGCTTCTAGCCGGTTAGAACTGCCCTGTGTGGGAAGCCCCTGTGTTTATGAGGAACTGCAGAAAGCCCCTGGCCGTAGGCCAAGGGGGGCGGCCATTGCTGATGGAAAGCCCCAAGTTGCTTATGCATGAGCTGCTTTGCATAGTGTTAGCATAATGTTATAATTGTCGCTGGGCATTGACCCTGCCTTCGGACTCCATACCAGGCCGAACTTTCGTGCGCTGGTTCCCTGTCTCCGTGACAGCAACACTCGGAGTCCCTGTTGCGGGTGTGTCACTTTACCTTCATTAAAGCCAAATAACTCACAGTGTGTGTGGGCCTCGTTCTTGCAGAGCATTCAAGCACGCAACACAGTCCCAGATGGACTGGGTGAGGTGGGAGACTCTAGAGGAAGTTGAAGTTCCAGATGAGCTGAAGGACTCTGAGTATGCTAGGTGTGTGCTGATGGGCAGCTGGACATAGATAGGGGCAGATGGAGAAAGATGTGGATGGAGGAAGTAGCCTAGGGTTGTGGGGTGGAAGAGAGAGGAGCCAGACCAAAAGAGACAACGCTTTTTTTTTTCTTTTATTGGTTTTATAAGAATCTAGGTTCTAAAACATTACAAAAATAGGCCATCTGGTTTAGCTGGTTGAGATTTACTGTCTCAAAAGATGAGATTCGGTCAGATGTGAGTAGGAGGTTGCTAATGGGAACCCAGCATCCCTTTGTAAGGGGAGAAGGCAGCATTTGCTTTGCTTTTATGTTGTTCTACAACATTGATTTTGGCTGTTTTTATGTTCCATGTTTCCATAGCCATCTGATGGGAGCCACATGAAGGTGCATTTGGACGTATTTTTGCTCCAGCAGAATGTCCTGGCAAGTTCCCGACTGCAGGAGTGCAGATGAACACCAGCTGGGCACTTACATTTTTTGGCATAAATCTTTTGTTTTGAAATGGCTTAAAATTTTCTAACAATGCACGAATTGCAACACTTTCCTGGGAGGACTTAAGTGCCACCCCAAAATTTCTCACAGCCTTATATTGGCTTGGTTGGGTGCAAGCCTGGTTCAAGATACCTACACTAGTCCACTGTAACTTGCTGTTTTTTGTAAATCACAAATTATTCTCTGTTGTGATTGCACATGCATGAAAAGAGCTTGAAGATATTTTTCACTGTGTGTGTCTGAATTTACAGGAGAGGATATACATGTGTCTTGCAGGGTGTTCCAATAGCCAGTGTGTGAGTCTGCGATTCGGTGTCTTTTAACAGTAATCAAGGTCTGGCTGCTGAAATGTCACTATGCAGCAGATTATTAAAAAGATTCAGTGTTTTGTTTTTTTTTAACTTTCCTCACACATCACAATCAGAATGCCTGCAATATGTGCATGTGCTCTCACAATATGGAGAGATGATACATATGCGACTATTGTTTAAAACTAAAAACATCCCCTGTTAACATATTCAGTGAATAACTCATTGGGATGCTGTCATAGCTTTCCTACTGAGATCTGAACCTTAGAGTTCAGAAAATAAGATGCTAGCATGAAACCTCCAAGCTTAATTACCAGCTTAGATCTTATAGCGCTGCCACCAGCCAGAAATTCCAGTGTCTGACTCACTCTGGTCTCCCCAAAACCTTCCCTGGGGGACCCCAAGACTCAGATGCCCTGAGTCTCACAACAAAGGGAAATAACCCACTTCCCTTCCCCCTCTTTACCTCCTCCCAGATCTTCCCGCCCTGGGTACACTAGGAGATTACCCTGCTTCAATTCCTTGAAACACAACACCGAGAGATCAAGTGTCTCTCCCCCTCACCCAGAGGCTATACAAATTTAAGCTTAGTAACTCTAACACAAAGAGATTTTCCCTTCCCCCCTGTCTTCTTCCTCCCACCAATTCCCTGGTGAGCTGCAGGCTCAATCCCCTTGAGCCCCCCCTAGGAAAAAATCCAACAGGTCTTGAAAAGAAAGCTTTATATAAAAAGAAAGAAAAAGATATAAAAATGGTCTCTGTATCAAGGTGACAATATACAGGATTAATGGCTTAAAGAAAAAAAAAGGAATAAACAGCCCTATTCAAAAAGAAATACAATTTAAAACATTCCAGCAACTACGCACATGTAAATACAAAAACAATATAAAAACCTATATTGTCTTATACCTGTACTTACAACTGGGAAACAGAAGATTAGAAAACCTGAAGGTAGAGAGAACCTCTCTCAGAGCCGAGAGAGCACAGAGCAGAGACACAGACAAAGGACACATACCCAAAAATTCCCTCCCTGAGCTTTGAAAAATCCGGTTTCCTGATTGGTCCTCTGGTCAGGTGTTTGGTTCCCTTTGTTAACCCTTTACAGGTAAAAGAAACATTAACCCTTAGCTATCTGTTTATGACAGATGCTACTAAAGGAACACTTAAATTAAGCTTCCTACTACTTCAACAGCACTGTCATAAATTGCATAGCAATTCACAGTTGCTGCTGTGGCTTTTCTACAGCATGTTGGATCAGAAGCAAACACCATGCACATACTTTATTTGGCAGCTGCTTCACTTGTACCATCCTCTGATTCCTTAAGACTTAAATAAGAAAAAGAGTAATTTGGCTTAGTCAAACATTACAGAGAAGATCGGCAGATTCCTTTTGCTGCTCTCTGAGATCAGTGCAACCAAATTTAGCAATAACATAGGCTAGGTACAGTATACTGATGCAGCTTTAAGGTAAGTGAAGGATAAAATGAAATCCATGAGGAAATAGACTGACAGTGCAAAGACTATTAACTGTCCACTTTAACAGCTGTGGTAATCAAATAGATGTTATTATGGGATAGTATCTACGCTTAGCTAATCTAAAACAAACAATGTACGGAAGGGGAATCGGGCTCAAATGGTTGGATTTTCCTCTGTAAATAAGTGAAAATAACCCCATAAATTATGGAATAAAAGTAGAATGTTTCCTTTGTAACAAAAGAGCTAAAATAAAGAATTCTCTTTATTTTTGCAGCCTGGAGGTATTCAACTAATGTTCCCATCATTTTCTTTTGCCATCTTTGATCTCAGTTCCAATTTTTGCCCACGCTCTCCTCGACTTCTCTTTGTTTCATTACAGCAGAGGCCCTTTTGACTTGTATTTGCATATCTATTTTGAGGTTTCCATTTGAAGATCTAATGGCCTTTTTAACCTGTTTTAGCAAATCCACTAACGCTGCTTTCTCCTTTTGAAAAGCACTGGGGGGGGGGGCAAGTTATTTCATGTCTAGTTCTTTTAAACGCATCTGATGAGTTTATTTAGGCCATCTTTGTATATACAGTATTAAACACTGCTTTTGAATACAGTTTTTTTTATAAAGGATTTTTCATTTGCACTGTAATCACTTTTGTTTCCATCATTTACTTTGTTGCAGAAACTGACTGATGTGAAAATAATAAATTACACTTTGATAAGCCATCAGTTGTGCTTTTATGAGTAAATCAATTTTAATTAAAACAAATGCATGGGGGCCTTGTGCCTCTCTCATTTTCTAGTCTAACTCAGCAATTTTGTCAATAGTGAAGATTAGAGCTTTGAATGCAGCCCTCGTGTTGAGGATTGTGATTATTAAATATGAACTATATTGCAGGAGTGCCCAAAGCCCCAGGTCAGGATCTGGGCCCTGTTGTGCTGGATGATGTCCAAACATATTAAAAGACAATGTTCCTGTCTCAAAGAGCTTGCAGTCTAAAAAAGGCAAGACAAACCAGAATGGACAGGTGACACCTAAGCCAACAAGCAAAGTCTTTATAGTTACTTTAAAAAAAATCTATTGCAATGATTTCCCATTAGACATGGTGCTTATATCACTCCTAGTTGTACTTGTTTCTCTGTAGCTCCATTCACATTTCTTGCAGTTACATGTAGGGTTTGTTTTTCTAACACAGACCATAGGAATTGCCATACTGGATCAGATAGTGGCCCATCTAGTCCAGTATCTCCTGTGACCAGATGCTTAAGAGAAAGGTACAAAACACCTCCTAGTGGATAATTATGGAATAACCTGCCCTATGTACAAGTTTTTTCCTACTCCCTTAATCATGAGGGTCAATGTATGTTTTTTGTTTAACCAGCTTAATGTAACTGGCTATTTTCATTATCTATTTAAATAGCTAATCCTTTTTTGACTCCTACTAAGCCTTAATATCTAACAGCAAAGAGTGACTCAGGTGAATTATGGATTGCATTAAAAAAGATGTTCTTTTTCAGTTTTAAATTTCTTGTATGTCTCCTTGTTATTATTGGCACACTCATTTTGCCTTCTCCATACCATACATTCGTTTGTATTCCTCTATCATGTCCTTTTTCTTTAAACTTTGTCTGTACAATTTGTTTTTCCTATTGGGTCAATTTATAAAAACTTCTCTTTTCCAAAATAATTCTGACACTTATACATTATTATTATTATTATTTGTAAGAGAGAAAAGTAGAATTATTATTAAATAAACAGGGACTAAGCCAAATACATATTTAGATCAAATACAGTACAAAGTAAGGGCTTATTCCTGCAATATACAATCCACAGACAGACTTCTGCATGGAACCCTATTGATTTCAGCCCAAACATTGTCAGTTGCAGGACTGAGGCCAAAGTAAATTGCAAAAGCATTAATAAGGGTCTGATATAGTGATTTAGTCAAATAAGTCCCTAAGTATCTGATCTTATTCACATTGTCCTGTCTGGGATTTTGCCATTGACTCAATGGAAGGAGGATTAAGACCTATTTGATCTCACTATATATAAACTATTTCTAGCAAAGTGCCCATTCCTTCTCTCCAATCTATCTGTTCCCTAGCTTTAAATAGTCAATCATATCCCCACTAAGACATGCAGGTTTCTGCTTGTCTCTGTTTTTTAGTTTTGCATTGTCATTTATTAAATAAATTATGACACACTATTTACCTCAACCCAGAGCTCTGAGTCTTGTCTCTGGTTTCTTCTCTATCTAAGAACTTCATAAATAAATTATGGTTCCCAAAAAGATGAATAGATGAGTGAAGCTATAGTAGTTTCTCACCACTAGTCCCTTCTGAGACATCAGCTACTTCCCTTTTATCTTTTCATACATGGATGTTACTTCAGTCAAATAATAATAAAACTTCCCCGTAACACTTCTAGCTCTGAAGCCTGCTGCTGTAGTTCTGTCTCCTCATGCCCTGCTTGTGTGCCTGAAGCTTAGCAGTCTCATGTTTGAGTAGTGGAACCTACTACCACTGGGATGGATAGATGAATGGCTACAACTTCATCTACACTAACTTGTTCCTTTATAATTTCCTATCCTTGCTACCACTGGTTCAGCTCCACCACTGGTGGCAGACAAGGTGCCAAAAAGCAAACTAGGTGCAAGTGGCTGGCAGCATTTTAACTCCATGTTGTCCAGACCTGGTCTGAGCAGAATTAAATGACCTAGTAGTTAAACACTGGCTGCAGGTCTACTACTGGCTCATCTCCATGCCTGGCAGGAAATTTTAGGGGGCAGGGGGGGAATTAGACATCTTTTATGAGCCAGAGATATGGCTGTAGCTCTGCCCTTTTGATTAGTTCCTATAGCTGAAGCTGCTTTTTCAAAGGTTTACTGCTCCTCCAAGATGATTCCCCCTTATTTGATTTATAGTTCTCCTCTCATATGTAGCTCACCTCATTCATGTCTGATTTTAAAACTATTCTTTGGGATACATACTCACTCTCAGCTGCTCTGCTTCCTCCTTGACTTGGACTTCATGTTTGACTTTGAGATTTGCTTGAGCCATCCTCACAACATGACTTTGGAACTCTGGAAGTCTCTCAGTGTCTTCCCAAAAGCCAGCAGAGCAGAAAGTAGCATTCTGAAAGGTCATTCAGTAGGAACTGGCAGAGTAGCTAATGTAATAAAGAAAGAGTCAGATAAACCAAATCAAGCAACATATACAGTCCAGATCATGGTCTCTGATCAATACATAACAGCTAAAGAGTCACAATGGTAGCTGCTCAGGAATATTGCCTCCTCTAAACCAATGAGCTTAAAATATGACCTTCTGCTGCCCTTCCTCATTTGATCTTCTGAAGAAGTCAAAAAGACAGCCAACAAGAGAGGTGCACAGCAAAGCATCTCACATGATCTTTGATTGATGAGACTTTTCCCATCCTTTGTGTAATCTATATCCAGGCTATGTTTAACCTAGCATCTACCACCAACGATTTCCAGGGGAACAGTGGGCCCTTAAGTTGAGAGCTTCTTGAGGGACATGTTTTCTAGTTGTCTATAAAGTACCTTGTGTTCCTTTAGATATAAATAGTGAAATAAATAATAAACCTTGCTCCTGTCTCCTTCCCTTCCTCTCCCTCCACAACAGTCTTGCTCCCTCCCTTCTCCTTAACCTGCCTAGCTAGTGAAACCTTCCCTCTTTGCTGTATACTAGAAGAGAAGCTCCATCCCTTGCAGTGGGACTTGCCTTTTCTCTAGGACCAACCTCCCTCTTAGCCTATTGCTGCTCCAAGCTTTATTGCAGATTCTCTTGGCCTCTGCTGTGCACATGCGTAAATCTCTCCTCTGTGCTGGTTTTTGGCCTGAGAGAAGGGCTAGGAGCTGACTGGTACTTGCTCCTCCCAAACCTCCCTCTGTCCTTGCAGCAGTCAAAGGTTATTATTGGGCTGTAGCGTGTTGGTGGCCGCCAGAAAACATGCCTTTGATTTATGAGTAATTGCAGCTGCTGATGGGCATGCTAGCCACCTTTGACAGGCTAAATGGAAGAAACAATTAAGCACTTACGAAGTAAAGTAGCAGAAACAATTGAAGCCACCACCTGTGGCACTGGAACACATAGGAAGGTCTGAGAAAGAACTAACTCAGGGAGAATAAGGGGTTTCCCTGAGACTGATTGCAAATGCAGGGGCTGCAGCATGGAGTTGTGCGTGTGTCAGAGGCAGAAAGCCAAGAGAAAAATCACAGAATCAGCTAGTAGCATAATCCTGAGAAAGAGCTCATTGAGACACAGGACTTGCTGGAATGCTGACTGGGATTTCCTACCGTGTTCAGGGAAATAGGGCTTTGCGTACATTCTATGTAAATAAAACAGGATTGCACCAAAGAAATACCTTATTCCATCATCAATTTCTCCTCTTAATGGAAACAACCAGGAAGGCCCCAAATATTGGCTAACTGCTCAGATCAAGGGGCAACATTATGGTCTTTTCCCCTGGACAATGATTACCTGCTAAGGAAAGTGACTAGGCTGTGAAGTATAAAATACCTTATGATTAACCAGGATTAATCAACCGGCTGATGTAACTGATTCAGACTGAGTTAACATCAGAAACTGGATAATATCTATACAAAATTTCTGTGGCAAAGGTCATGTAATTTTGGAAAGGGCTGAGCACCTCACCTCCCACTGTTGTCATTTGGAACTGAGGCCACTCTGCCCCTGTCAGGAGGTGCTCAGCCACTCACAGGATCAACCTGAGCTGTGCAAGCAGAGAACTCACCTGAAAACCTTGGTACCCTGGTTGTACTGGTGACATTGATCTCTCTCTGTTCAGTCATTTAATGAAAGTGACATTTGAGCCATGTCTGCACTACAGAGTTAAGTCTACTTAAGTTACATCGACGCTCATAAACTGCTCTAATTGCATTACTTGTGCATGTTCGCACAACACTCTTTTGTCAGCGGAGCATGTCCACAGTTGGCACTCTAGTGCTGACAGAGAAAGCAGTGCACTGTGGGTAGCTATCCCACTGTGCAATTCGCCACCTTCTCCTGCTAGGAGTTCTGGAATGGATTGCACTGCATCATGAGGTGGGATCACCACCCCCATGATGCATTTTTCTTCGTACCATAATTCCAATGGCTTCCAACTGCATTTTGCACTATTTTTCAACTGCTCCTGTAAACTTTGCACTTGCCATCTCTGCCTGAAAGCATGGATCCTGCACTGCTCACTTGTGATGTGTGTTATGAATACAACATGGCTAATCCTGAAGTATTTCATGAGCCGTGAATCTGAACAGAATCCATGCTGCCTGCCCTGATGTGCACCATAGAAACAAACAATTCAAGATTGATGTTGTCATTCATGGAGCAGCTGCACATGACAGAGTGTTGCTATTGAGCTCAGGAATCAAGCACTGAGTGGTGGGATCGGATTGTGATGTGGGTATGGGATGATGAGCAGCAGCTACAGAGCTTTCGTATTCGCAAAGCCACCTTCCTTGAACTGTGTGTAGAGCTTGCCCCTGCCATGCAGCACAAGGACATCAAAATGAGAGCTGCCCTAATGGTGGAAAAGGGAGTGGCGATCCCTGCGTTGAAGCTGCCAACTCCAGACCCCAGATATACTGGTCAGTCACAAATCAGTTTGGACTTAGGATGTCCACTGTGGTGGTTGCGGTGATGCATGTGTGCAGGGCCATTAATTGCCTCCTGCTACAAAGGACTGTGACACTGTGTGGGAAATAGTGGATGGCTTTGCAGCAATGGGATTCCTAAGTGAGGTGGGGCTATAGATGGCACGTATATCTCAGTTTTGGCTCCAGACTATGCTGCGATAGAGTACAAGGTCTCCTTTCTCTATGATATTGAGGATCACCAGGGTCACTTCACTGACATCAACACAGGGTGGTCAGGGAAGGTCCATGACACATGCATTTTAAGGAACACTGGCCTACATAGAAAGCTGCATGCAGGGACTTTCTTTCCAGACCAGAATATTGCAATAGGGAATATGAAAATGCCCACAGCAATCCTAGGAGACCCAGCCTACGCCTTACTCCCGTGGTTCATGAAGTTCTATGCTGTAAACCTTGACAGCAGCAAGAAGCACTTCAACAACAGGCTCAGCAGGTGCAGAACGACCATAAAATGTGCATTTGGCAGATTAAATGGTCTCTGGTGCTGCCTTTTTGGCAGGTCAGACCTCACTGAGGAATATTTTCTTGGGCATAGTACTCTGCTGTGCTCTGCCTAACATTTGTGAAACCAAGGGACGAAAATTTCCTGGGGTGGAGTGTTGAGGTGGATTGCCTGGCTGCTGATTTTGAGCACAAATAAAGAATCACTATTTTAAGACTCAGTTGTAAGACTCAATTTTTATTAAACAGCAATACGTAACTTAACATTTCTTACAAGGGACATGACAGTGAACAGCATTCTCTGAAGGGAGGCTCTCACAGCTGCATGTAAGTCCAGCTGTTATCATAGAAAATGTCTGCAGGGGTGGAATGCAAAGAGTACTGCGATAGGCTGGGAATGTGAGAGGAATGTGTGTAGGGAGTTTGGGGAGGTCAAGGATGCACTTAATTATCTGCTTCTGGCCCTGTCTTCTCTCCTGGCCATCCATTTGTATTTTCTCATTTCTTGTGTCTCTTCATACTCTGTGCTCACACTATCGACCTGATCTGACAATTGCAGCAATTCCAGAAACATGTCATCCTTACTCCTCCCTCCTCATTCGCCTCCTTATCTGACAGAAGTGCTCCACCGATGTGTAGGAGCTGACCCTCAAAATCACAACTGCAGAAGCAAAAAATACAATACACAGAGTCAGTGCTGTGTGCACTCACAGTCTTGAGTCATAAAAGTTACATACAACTCTTTCTCACTTTCCCTTGGCAAGCATGCAGCCCAGTCCCAGCACTAAATGTGGTGAGTTCAGTCTGGGGGGATGGTGGTGCAAAACGGAACAAAGGGTCTGGGTAATTTCAGAAGGGGATCGGTATATGTGCCTGGGGACACTATTCTGAGTATTGGTGCCATTTTCCTTAGGCGAAGGTGACTGAAGCTGAAATCACATGACTGAGGGTAACCAAAGATGCCAGGCTGCATCCCCTCCACGTGTGCGGCTTCAGATCAGGTCTATATGCTGCTCACCTGTGTGCTGCTTTGGTTCCTCTGGAAGTAATTGCCAGCTGGCATAGCAAATTTTCCTGAAACAGGGGAAGAAACAAAGCAGTTCTGTCAAGGAACTTTGGCAGAGGATTGCAGAGTATCTGCAGGAGAGTTTCCTAGAGATCTCTATGCAGGGTTCCTTGGAAATCTCAATATGTATGAACAAACTTTTCTGCAGGGCTCCCACTTTGTAGCTGCACAGGGGAATGCAAAACAGATGCAAATAGTACCTAGTGTTGTTAAGTTCAATGCCTTCTCCCATGTGCACCATGTAACAAAATAAAAGACACCTTTTCCTCATGTACTATCAAAGAAAAATAAGTACTTACCAGAGCTCTCCTCTCCTGCTTCAAGCATGCAAGACCTGGATTGCTAGGACTGGCTACAACCCTCTGGAGTCAAAAATAGGTCCTGGCTCGCTATACCACCAGATGAGCTGGTTGCCTGTCTCACATTCTCCTCCAATTCGACCTCCTCGTCCACCACTTCATCCACAGGGTTGACTCCTCCAGTTGCTGCCTCCAGTCCTCCTGAAATATCCAGCGAACCTTGGCAGTAAGTGGGGTCACCACCAAGTATGGCATGCAGCTCCTTACAGAAGGAGCATGTTTTCAGCACCACACCAGAGTGATGACTGGTTTCCCTTGCCTTCTGATATGCCTGCCTCAGCTCCTTTCTCCTAGCTCAGCACTGCTGCATGTCCCTTTTGTGCCCCTTCTCATCCATGCCATGAGCAATCTGCTCATAGGAGTCAAAGTTCCTATGGCTGGATCAGAGCTGTGACTGAACAGCCTCTTCTCTCTACAGACCCAGCAAATCCAGCAATTCCAGTGTACTCCACGCAGGAGCCCGTTAGCTGCAGAAAACCAGCATGGTCAGCTGTGACATGAGCTGTCTATGCCAAGAAAACAGGATGTGGAATTTCAAAAATTCCTACAGCTTTAAATGAGGAGGGGTACACACCTGTGTATCTGTCTGTAGAGCAGTGGAGCAGAACCTGATTACCAGAATGGTCACAATGGACATTATGGAACACCTACTAGAGGCCACTTAGGGCAACATAAGTAAGTGCAGTGTCTACACTGACTCTGCATTGCTTTAACTTTGTCACAAAAAGCTCTATGCCACTCATCGAGGTGGGTTTATTATGTCGGCATAGCAGGAGAGTTAAATGGGCAGGAGGAGCATAGTTATGTATACACTGACACTATTTTGTTGACAAAACCTGTTAATCTGGTCCACTGGTGGGCAACCTGCAGCCCACATGCAGCCCATCAGAATAATCTGATTGTGGGCGGAGAGACATTCTGCTGCCGTTGACCATACGCAGGCACTGCCCTGCGCAGCTCCCAGGGGCTGTGGTTTGTTGTTTCCAGCCCATGGGAGCTGTGGGAAGTGGCGGGCCACAGGGACATGCTGGCCGCTGCTTCCTGCAGTTCCCATTGGCCAGGAACAGAGAACTGCGGTGACTGGGAGCTGCAGGGGGCAGTGCCTATGGATGGTCAAAGTCAGCTAAATGTCTCATGACCCGCAATCAGATTACCCTGATGGGCCGCATGCAACCTGCGAGATGCAGGTTGTTCACCACTGATCTGGTCAGACTTTCTATGTAACATAAGCCATAGATCTTTCCCAAAATAATTCCTGTTTGAACTAGAGCATTTGTTTTAGAAAAACATCCAATTGTGATTTAAAAGTTGCCAGTGACTGAGAATCCACCATGACCCTTAGTAAAAGGTTCCAGGAATTAATAACCCTGACTGTTACAAAACTGTCTTATTTCCAGTCTGAATTTTTCTAGTTTTAATTTCCAGCCCTTTGATTTTATTATACCTTTGTCTGCTACAGTGAAGAGCCTATTTAATATTTGTTCTCCAAGTAGCTACTTACAGACTGTGATCAAGTCACCCCTTAACCTTCTCTTTGTTAAGCTAAATAGATTGAGCTTCTTAAGTCTCTCTCTCTCTATAAAGCATGTTTTCCAATCCTCTAGTTATTCTTGTGGCTCTTCTCTGAACTCTCTCCAATTTATCAACATCCTTCTTAAATTGTGGAAACCAGAACTGGACATAGTATCCCAGCAATGATAGAGATGCAAAATAACCTCTCTGCTTCAACCTGAAAACCCCTGTTTATGCATCCAAGGATTGTCACACTGTGACATGATGTTAATCTGATTGAAAAAATGTGCAGGTCATGATGGATTGAGTCACTGCTTCCCAGGATAGAATATCAGATCCTATTAAATATGGCCTACATTTTTGTTCCTGGATGCATATATTTACATTTAGCCATATTAAAATGTATCTCTTCCAGCTGTAACATATTCTAGTAGTTCTTCCACTATAAAGTGCAAATATAGGAACAGCCTAACTCTTATGCTTCATTTAATAACTAACAAATGCTAATGTTATACTATTCAATCATTTTCCGACTCAAACATACTTTCCTGTCCACAATACCAAATATTATTTAGAATCCAAAAAGACAATTTATATATAACTTTTAATCAGCTTCCAGTAGAGAAATATCTTTTGACTTTCTCCAGAGCTTACAAAAACTGCTGAGTGCTCTCTGTCAAAACCTGACAGGGCTGCCCTCCTTTGGCAATTTAATTCCATATCAACATCGTTTATGCAGAAAGTGAAAGTGCATACCGAACATGCTGTACTAATAATACTATGGCCAGGTCTACACGACGCGCGAAAATCGATTTTAGATACGCAATTTCAGCTACGAGAATAGCATAGCTGAAATCGATCTACTCACCCATCTTCACCGCGCGGGATCGATGTGCGCGGCTCGCCATGTCGATTCCGGAACTCCATTGGTTTTGGTGGAGTTCCGGAATCGATGTAAGCGCGCTCAGGGATCGATATATCGCGTCTAGATGAGACGGATATATCGACCCGAGCAATCGATGTTAACGCGCCGATATGGTCATCGTATAGACGTGGCCTATGACCACTGGCAGGACAGGTGCCAGCTTCTTAGGTCCTCATGTTTTCAAACTAGATACTAGGCTGCTGATTATGCAGTTTAACTCAACAGATTACTCAAAAAAATTAATCGCATTTAAAAATTAATTGTGATTAATCGCAGTTTAATCGAATTATGAACAATAGAATACCAATTGAAATTTTATTAAGTATGTGGGAGTTTTTACTACATTTTTAAATACTTGATGATTCAATTTACAACATATTAATACAAAGTGTATACTGCTTATTTAATGAGCAGGTTTTTCAAGTAAGCAAGCCATTTAGTCTTGTCCACAAAAAAACAGAAAAGAGTTTGTGCACCTTAGAGACTAACAAATTTATTGCCATTGAAAGGCCATATGCTCAGATAAATATGTTCATCTCTAAGGGGCCACAAGTACTCCTGTTCTTTTTGCTCAATTATATTTATTTTTATTACAAATTTTTCACTGTAAAGTGATAAACAAAAAGAAATAGTATTTTCTCAGGTCACCTCATTACAGGACTCTAGTGCAATCTTTATTGTGAAAATGCCAACTACATGCAGATTTTTTTTTGTTACATAACTGCACCAAAAACAATCAATGTAGAACTTTAAAGCCTACAAGTCCACTTAGTTCTACCTCTTGTTCAGGAAATCGCTAAGGACTAACACATTGTTTACATTTACAGGAGATAAGCTGCCTACTTCTTATTTAGAATGTCACCAAAAAGTGAGAACAGGTGTTCACATGGGCTTCTGTAGCCGGCATGCAAGAGGATGAAATTTGGAGCATGCTTTCAGAAGTCTTAAAAGAGCAACACTCC
This sequence comes from Chelonoidis abingdonii, assembly GCF_003597395.2. Classification (NCBI taxonomy): domain Eukaryota; kingdom Metazoa; phylum Chordata; order Testudines; family Testudinidae; genus Chelonoidis; species Chelonoidis abingdonii. Next base: position 111,591,989 of record NC_133773.1, on the reverse strand, counting down.
TGTGCAGAAACTACAGAAGCTAATCACCAAATAGAAATCACCTTCTGCTGGTGGTCTCTGACTCAGATTATGAAAAGAATGTGGTTTGCACTGCTTTTAGATTGTTATTGAGCAGAATCTGCCATTAGCATGGACTCGTCCTCTGGAATGGTGGTTGAAGCATGAAGGGACATATGAATCTTTGCACATCTGCATGTAAAATATCTTGCAATGCTGGCTGCAAGCGTGCCTGCGAACAATATTCTCACTTTCAGGTGAACACACTGGTGAACAAGAGCATGGCAACATTATCTCCTGCAACTGTAAACAAACTTGTTTGTCTGAGCTATTGGCTGAACAAGAAATAGGACTGAATGGACTTGTAGGCTCTAAAGTTTTACATTATTTTGTTTTTGAATGCAATTATTTTTGTACATAATTTTACATTTGTAAGTTTAACTTTCATGCTAAAGAGATTGCACTACATCACTTGTATTAGGTGAATTGAAAAATACTATTTCTTTTGGTTTTTACAATGCAGGTATTTGTAATAAAAATAACATGAATTGAACAGTGTACACTTTGTATTCTGTGTTGTAATTGAAATCAACATATTTGAAAATGTAGAAAACATCCAAAAATATTTAAATAGATGGTCTTCTATTATTGTTTAACAGTGCGATACTGATGAATACATAACTGGAAACTGTCTGTCTCACTTGTGGTTAATATTGATAAAATAAGTATTAGAAATTTAAGAAAAGTGTTTAATGTTTAGATTCTATTTAATGCTTGTGAGTTGCATTAATCTTACTTGTCTTTATTCTAATCTTTATTCTATATTGTAAAGAAATATGAGTGGTTGTATTGCAACCCTCTGTGACCATATAAATTGCTATACAGAAGAGGGACATTAACTAGAGAGATGAGCTGCTCTTATACAGAAATTGTTATGCCTTTCTCAGAAGAGGAAACCCAATGATACCAGACAGGCTATGGTCGGATCTTACAACGAAAACATCTGGATTGAGAAATTGTAAGCGAAAGAACTAAAGACTCTTGTCATTCTGCTCTCCTCCCCATGGAAATGAGTCATACAAGTGGAATCCTCCTATTAGCTGAGTTTGCAGCTCAGAATACAGGACAGGAGGGGGATAAAAACCCTGAACCAAAGGAACTAAGGATCTCTATGCTGCCTGGAGCCTGGGGGAACAAGGTGTATCTAGGCATAAGCAGGAGATCCCCAGCTACTTAGCCTGGGTTAGCCCTAAAAGACAAATACAGCTAACTGATTATAGAAGGCTTTATTCCTTTTGAAACTTAAGACCAGGGGTTGGCAACCTCTGGCATGTGGCTCACCAGGGTAAGCACCCTGGTGGGCCAGGCTAGTTTGTTTAACTGCAGCGTTGGCAGGTTCGGCCGATCGCGGCTCCCAGTGGCCATGGTTTGTTGTCCCAGGCCAGGGGATGGTGGGAAGCTACGGCCAGCACATCCCTCTTCCATGCCACTTCCCGCAGTCCCCATTGGCCTGGGATGGTGAACTGTGGCCAGTGAGACCTGTGATCGGCTGAACCTGCCGATGTGGCCTGGCCCGCCAGGGTGCTTACCTTGGTGAGCCGCGTGCCAGAGGTTGCTGACCCCTGCCTAAGACTGTAGCTCATTCATGTCTGTTTGCTTGCTTTAATCTTGTAAATAACTCTCTAATTTCCTTTTTCTAGTTAATAAATCTTCATATAGTTTACTATAGGATTGGCAACACATGTCTTTGGTGTGAGACTTAAAGCGCAATTGACTGCCCCATGGGATTAGAAGTAGCCTGATTATTGCTGTGGTTGTTGGTGTAAGGGGCCATCTATCACAGAGATATGTGCAGTTGGGTTGCAAGACGGACTGGAGTACCCAAGGGAATTGTCTGTGACTCTGTTAAAACTGTTAAGGTGCCTGAGAGTTTGCACTTGGTGCAGTTGATGGTTGAAATAGACTCATAGACTCGTAGGTCAGAAGGGACCAATATGATCATCTAGTCTGACCTCCTGCACAAAGCAGGCCACAGAACCCT